>NC_065920.1:48609875-48929948 GCF_024586455.1 Bactrocera neohumeralis | reverse complement strand
GGGAATGCAAATATTCGTAAGTGTTCTTCTTCTTTATTGACGAAGATATCGCTTACGCGATTATAGCCGAGTTTACTCTTTAACAGCGCGTCAGTCGTTCTTTTTTATCGCTGTTTGGCGCAAATTGGAGATTTCAAGTGTAGTCCTTCTCCACATCATCTTTCCAACGTAGTGGAGGTCTTCCTTTTCCTCTGCTTCGCCCGGCGGGTACTGCGTCGAATACGCTCAAAGCTGGAGTGTTCTCAACCTTTCGGATGACATGACCTAGCCAGCGTAGCTGCTGTTTCTTAATTCGCAGAACTATGCCAATGTCTTCGTATATTTCGTACAGCCCATCGTTCAATCGACTGCGGTACACGCTGTTGCCAACGCGCAAAGGACCACAAATCCTTCGCAGAACCTTTTTCTCGAAAACTCGTAACTCGTATGTTGTTATCGTCCAAGCCTCTGCACCATATAACTGGAAGGGGATGATGAGTGACTTGTAGAATTTGGTCTTTTATGTCTGGAGAGAGGATTTTACTTTTCAAATACCTACTTAGTCCGAAATAGCACCTGTTGGCAAGAGTTATTCTGCGTTATATTTCTAGGCTGACATTATTGTTGTTGTTAATGCTGGTTCCAATATAGGTGAAATTTTTTACGACTTCAAAGTTATAACTGTCAACGGTGATGTGGAAGCCAAGTCGGGAGTGGAACGACTGTTTATTTGATGACAGGAGGTATTTCGTTTTGTCCTCGTTCACTACCAGACACATTTGCTTCGTTTCCCGATCCATTCTGGAGAGCGCAGAACTAACGGCGCGGTTGTTGTGACCAATGATATCAATATCATCGGCGTAGGCCAGCAGCTGTACACTCTTATAGTATATGGTACCTTCTCTATTTAGCTTTGCAGCTCGAATTATTTTCTCTAGGAGTAGATTGAAGAAGTCGCACGAGAGGAAGTTGCCTTGTTTGAAACCGCGTTTGGTATCAAACGGCTCGGAGAGGTCCTTCTCGATTCTGACAGAGCTTTTGGTATTGTTCAACGTCAGTTTATACAGCCGTATTAGATTTTGCAGGGATACCACATTCAGACATTTTTAGACATCGAGTTGAAAGCAAAATATCTTCCCCTTTTATAACGTAACAAGAGTGGTATAAAGTTTAATCTAATCAATGCTGGATTTAATTGTTTAACTTTGGTTTTCTTTCCACATTACGTCAGCTGAATTATTATTTATAATTACTCATACAATATTTATATTAAAAAGCAATATGTATACACTGAATAGGGTATATACCCTGATAGAAAATAGGGTATATGACCACGAAGTTTGTAACATCCTGAAGAGAACTCCGGAGATCCCATAAAATACTTTATACTAATACTAGATACGTCCGTCTGTTCAAAAATTTGCACACGTCCTTTTTTCCTCAAGAAAGTAATACTTTGACTGAACTGTCAATAAATACAAGATATAGCTGACATACAAACTGATCGATCAAAATCAAGTTCTTATATGGAAAACTTTTTCGTTTGACAAATTATTTTCACGAAATTTGGCATATATTTATTGCCCCAAGGCAAATCTATGAGCTCCGAAGAAATTGTTCAGATGGAACCATTATATCATATTGCTACCATTAGAACTGTTCGATTAAAATCAAGATAAATAACTTTTTACTATAAGAAATGCATGTATGAAGGGTATTAAAGCTTCTATGCAGCCGAAGTTAAAATTTTCCTAGTTTTTATATTTTTAAAAATATGAAAAAGCGTATGTCGCGCTATAATTATGCAAAGCACTTTACGGAGTACAAAACATAAAATTACAATATACCAAAAATATTATGTGAGCAAATAAAAAAAATACTTATTATCAACAAAAAACACAAGAAAGTAGTTGAAAGTAATAACAAAATGCGTTTAACGACGTATGATCTATAAATAAATATATTGCAATATGTAGATAAAGAAAAAAAAAACAACTAAAGCAAACGACAACCACAAAATAAAACACTACCTGCTTATGACATTTGATTAGATGAATGAGTATGCGGTGTGGTTAAGGTGAAAAAAGACTGCCGACATGAGACAATGTGTTAATTTTTTTACTCTAATAATTATATATGCAACTTGTGTATATGCGTTTTGTTTTTAGAGAAAAATTTAAATAAAATATACATAATAATAAACCGATCTTGTTTAAAGGGTTAGTCAGAGGTGACACTTGTTTAAATAAATATGTGCATATTTTTCAGTACTTTTATTTAAGACTCATTGACAATCATTTCAGCCAGTTGGCGTCACAGAACCAAATTTTCGTTGGTGGTTTTTCATTATACGAGTACCAAATACTTTGTTTACATATGCATTCGTTGGTATTGATCTTATCTGCCAAGGAATTTGTCAGTTGATGCTATAACGTAATGGCAGCTACATACTATACAACATAAAATACTTCGCAATTTCTGCAGTACGAGCTATTATAATTTATGTAAATTGCAAGCACACTCTTCCGTTGATATTCTGCGATATTTTATGTGAGAGCAAATGCACACTTTCGCTCGATTATTTCTTTGATAGAGATAATTCTTTCAATTATTAATTCTAGCCGCAAGAAGGCGGTCATACGCAAGCCGCCTACTTGACATTCCCCACTCGCTGACTCATCAGTCCAGCTGTCTACGGGCAGTTAGTGTAACGAATGCTAATTTACTATTTGCTAGACATTAGCGATAATCTTTAAATATGTACATACAAATAGCATTTACAGCGTAAACAAAAACGAAAAGTTTTTGGAAAATGTGAAAGGTAGTATGGGGAAATGAAAATTGCGAAACATTGCATACAAAAGGAGTTTTATTTAAATGTAAATAATTTATATAAAATTTTCTTTTTTATAATATTATAATGTTGTCAATATTGCTGTTGTTGTGTGAATGTTAAAGTGAATTGGTATAATATTTTTTAAAAAGAACGGTCAAAATATAAAACAAAATTAAAAAAATTATAATTAATAATAATAAATACGCCAAAATTAGACAAAATGTTTTATTAGCATTATAATTGGTTTTGTGTGGTATTTTTGATTTAATAAATTCAGTAGAAATGAATATAAAAAATTAATTAATAATACGCCAAAATAAAATTTAAAAAATATTCTTATAATTTTCGACTAATTATATATTTATATGCAAAACTACGCATTCTTTTAGCTAAAACGATTTGCGAATTATTAATACAAAATAAAAAGCAACAAAAATTCTGAACATATACGCCAACGATCGACAAAATCGGAGTAAGGAAGAATTTGATAAGACAGTCAATTTCAAATAAAAGTAAGTACCAACAACAAATTTCAATTCAGTTAAATATGTTTGTGTGTATATGCATAAGTATAGTGTGTTTATAGAATTATAAACGCACATTTTCTTCCATCTGAGCTCATAATTAAATGTTAATTAAATTCTTCATTGTAAATATATGTACATATATTTTTTGTATTCCATTAACTACCACCGGCTCTTTTTTCACAAAATTTACATGTGCTAAGCGTTTTTCAAGCGGAAGTATGCATACCATGTTTAGTTTGTATATTTCAAGTGAACCGCGTGGCGGCGACAAATATGGTACCACGGGGCGTATGAATTATAAATAGTGCTGTCATGTCTGCAATTTCGTTTGATGTTCTATGATTGTTTCGAGTTGTAAGCAATGTAATAATTTTAAGTGCAAGAGTGCGCAAATTCTCACATATATTTACTGAATTATGTTATGTATAACTTTTGTTCAATATCTTCATTACCTAAATGGATTCAAATTTTATAACAGATTTTGGAAAAAGAATTTCGACAAAATAATTTTGGAAAAAAATTAAAATAAACTGCATGCTCTAAGTTGCTTTGATTTCGACTAAATTGTGCATATCAAAATAAATTTGGCAAAAAATTAAAACGTGTCGCTTAATTATATTTTTATTCATATGAGTCTCCCTGTAACATGTAACGTTGACAGTTTAAAGTCAAAACACAATTTGTTAGTCGCAAATTAAAATTACTAATTATTATTACTGCCATGAGGTTAGTTTAGGTTAAAAAGTCGTAAAAACGAATCTCCCATAGACGGCTGGTATTATTGACTGAAAAGACTCTCAATTTCCGAATTTCCTCAAGCTCCGAATTTGTTGAGTTGGCAAATGGTTATTTCGCCGCAGATATGACTGACAAGATATTTCAACCTCAGTCTTGCAAAAGCTGGAAAGAGGAGGGGAAAGTTAGAGCGCCACAAAATTCAAAATTTTATAACATTTTCCATTATAGCCAGATCGGACAAAATAATAATTTTTGGGCATTTAAATTAAAACACCCAATATTTATTACAATTGAAAATTACTAAATAGTAGTCATTTAATATATGGAGAAACTATATAAATATTTTTATGCTATAAAATAACTGACTTTTGAACATTCAATACTTAACAAGGGCATTAAGCTTGTTAGCTTTCAATTAGTAAAAGTTTTTAATAATTTTCCATTGAAAATGAATAGTATGATGCATCACATGACAAAACATTTCATCAAATACATTTATTTTTCGTGTTTTCTTTAATTATCGTTGTTTTCCAATTTTTTAATGTTCTAGAGCGAGGCACAAATTCCTCCGTTAACATTTTTTTTTGTTAAGATTTCAATCTGGCCATCCCACGTTTCCAATTGTTAAACGTCAAAACCTAATGAACTTTGACAGCTGATCGAGTTCAGGAGGTTTTGACGTTTAGCAAGTGCTCTCTCACTTCCAATGGGAGATGAGTTGGGCATCTCTTTATGTCTGGCAAAAGTATCCATATCAAGAGCAAAAAGATCAGTGAATTACCTACGTTTTACACTAGCCCAGAAGATTTTCGCAGAAGCTAGCCGTTGACCAAGGCATGCTAAGCTCATGCGAAGTCCAGAGGTCCAGCCGCTAGAATGCAAAAGACCAACAGAGGTCCAATTCCTTCCAAACCGGTGCAATCGAAAAAAGGGCGCCCTCTCTTACGAACTCATCGGCTTTTCAGCGAATCGTTCATGACCAGGTTACAGTATCTGATTAAAAGCAATACAGAAAGTAACAGTTGGACGTGAAAATACTCAGCAGGCATTTAAAAATATATTCCAATTGCATTTAAGATAGTGTATTTGTGAATGTTCAATGTACCAAGAGTGGGAATCAGCACTAAACAATAGAATACTCAACAATGGTCGAACTAATTAATAATTCCCAAGTTTCCAAATACAATAATTTAATAAAAATTTCCATTATAAATACATAACTTTAAAGTAAATATGTAATAATTTATCTTTGACTACAAATATGCTTAGTAGACTGATACATAATTTTTTGCAATTACTAATTATTAACTTATGCATTATTCTATTAATAGCTTATAATCACATTTGTTTTATATTCACAAAAGAAAGTTATTATTAGACACTTTTATTAAACTAGCTCGGGTTGCCGTCTGATGCCGGTTTCTAACCCACATATTCATATGTGGTTATACTTAAGTAGTCTTGACCGCAAATTTTGCAAAAAAGCGAAACAAACTAGTAAATTTCTTAAGATTTTTAGCATCGTAGGTAGCAAAAGTAATTTATTAGATTTTGCTGATCTCACGTTTAATACGAAAGAAATATACAGAGCAACGCTAGAGAAACTTGCACGCCCACATGTCATTCAAAAAGATAAGTACTATATAAATGAGTAGTGTGGATATATAAAAGTACAAATGTATATAAAGGGTGATTTTTTTGAGAACAATTAGTTGGTAAAATAAATTTTATGTTAAAAAAGTTTTCGATAAGTGAAACTGATTTTGGAATGAAATAAAATTAATAATATTAATGAATTAATAATGTTAATGATTTAATAATATTAATTTTAATATTATTTTTTATTTTTTTTTTACCTAAATAAGGATTATTCTTAAATCTCTATTGGTTAAACCTAAATTTGAACGTTTTTCTGTTCTATGCTGACTTTAAGAACTTCACCAAATTATTTTTTATTTGTAAAGTCCCAAGACTTACAATTATCCATGTACTTAGTCATTATACATACTTAAATCCACTACATTTGAGACTTCTCTCAATTGATAGAACTCGGGTTGGCTTGTTTCGTTCCAAATAAGAATTGAAATTTTTTTTTTGGTATTAAGTGGGCATAATTTGTGGATTTCCTTTTTCAACATAAAGTCACATGGATTTCCCGTGAACTGCTAATTTTTATTGTAGAAACTAGTTGTAATTAACGTAGTTCTCTGCCCCAGATTTATATTGTTGTTGCAGCGGAAGCAAACCGTTGAAGACTCGTATATAATTACAATAGAAACCCAGGAGAAGTTTTTGCGTACTGTGTAATTACGTAACTGGAAAATTCTCCGAGTTAAATTAGATGCTAGATTTGAACCACTGCGCAGTGAGACGTACTTTATGTACTTGAGTACTATGAGCACCTAGTTGAACTTGACAGACAATATTTAGCCTTTTTATACTTGTTGCTACAAAGTATAAAAGCTTTGTTCACCAAATGTTTGTTTGTTATACCCGAAACTATTCGAGATACATAAATACAAATATAAATAAATGATCAGAATGACGCGACGAGTTGAAATTCGGGTGACTGTCTGTTCATCCATCCATGTTAGCTATTACTTGAGTAAAAATTAAGATTTTTTCATGCAACTTGGTACACATGTTCCCAATTGAAAATAGCAAAAAGTGTGATAACTCACTAAATAAGTACGAAAAAAGCATTAAATTTCACCGGCTTCCTGAGAGCTGGTGTCAAAATTGGCTCTAACTCGTGAATAATTGGCAATGCCATCGAGAAAAGCAGACCCATAAAGAATTCAACAGTACTCAATAGAGAAGAATGAATCAATGGAACTGTGTTCCAAGGACGAAATTTTCACCGTTGGCTCAGAGAGTGAAATAGGAACAAAGCGGGCTTCTTCTGTAGTAGTCCATACACAGAAGGGAGCTTCATACTAAATGGTTACATTTTAGTGTACCAAGATAAAATTGTGGGCATAACAGAAGGTACCAAGTGGACTTCTGCTCTAACCACCAAGTACATAAAACCACCAGTTGATAGCCATGCGGCAATTAAAGCTAGGTATGTAGGTACGAGTGCTGCCACATTGGACTGAATTGATGCATTATCGTCGGACTTCTATAAACTTGCTGTCTCGTTTCATCTTTGCGCTCAAACCACTTTGTGCTTTCGATGAAACTACTTATGTCCGCTATGCGTTTTGTGGACAGTCATTCAAGGTATGGTGTCTGATGTGTTCCAAATATTCTGTGTCTGGTTTGTGCTAGAGATGGACACTCACAGAGGAAGTGGGAGACTGAACCATATCTGGTGCTGGTGCTGGCTGAGTTTCGTAGTCGGATAGAGAGATAGATTTCGAGATCATCGGAGTATACACCCGCACCTACTCCGTAGTCCATTTTGGACCTGGTGGTGTAGGTAGAAACTGCATAATACTCTTCTACAAAAACTCTTCTCCACTCACGTCTAGAGGGTAGTCTCATCCAAAGTGACTATTAAAATCTAACCTTGGAGAAATATAGTTTGATTTACTTATGTTTAGCTAGTTATAGATGGCCCTATGTGCATAATCTTTCCTATGCCAACCTTATAATTTCTGTATTCTTATAGCAGAACATGCAGCTATTCTCCGAGTAAATACGTCAATGGGCAGCTGATGCAGGAGTGTATTGAGTGCATCAGTCGGTCATGACCTTATAGCACCGGTAACCCTGACAGGCTGGTCTTTGTACTCCTATTAGTTTCCTGTTATTAAAGAGTTTCTTTATGTCCTAATGACGGCCGTTTACAACCACATATCACTATTTGGTTATTCAGAAAGTCCATATATGCTTTATTTGAACTGCTTTCAATGTTAATCTGCGTTAGGTTATGCAAGCAGGCTATATCTAGACCCTCAGTGTGTAACTCGAAGAAGGAAATAAAAGGGAAATCGAGCTGGCCCTAAGCTGCCCTGAACCATTCAGCTCCTTCAAAGGTTGTTTGAAGCAACGAACCCTAGAGAAACACCTCAGGTCTTGGAACACTAGCAACACGGGACACTCCATAAATTTACTTTGGGGTAGTGTTGATGGTAAACAAACCAAAAAGCTTTCATTTCTAAGAAAAAGGCAATCAAGTAATACTATAGAGGTCATCACAGGGCACCTACTCTAAAGATCTCATCTGCAGATAAGACTTAATTTGGCTACCACGGGAGCACAATGGTTCTAATGATGGCCTAGGTACGACCGCCTGCGGTTTAGCGCTCTCTCGCGTCCTTCTTTAACCAACCAACCAAGTGATATCTTAAACATAATGTGGTGTAGCGCTGAATATTAGTGAAATTAATGTAGACTTTGATCTTGAACTCTTCATTAATACTATGAATTTGTTTGGTTGGCTTTTTTCATACACTCCATATATTAAATTTAATGTTTTTGGTTGAATTTATACTACATTTAAGTCATTCGGAAAATATGTCCCAGCTTTAATCTTACTTCTTTCATATAAAATTTGGTTTTTGTTCTAACATTTGAACAATTCACAAATAATTCAATTGTTCTGAATAAAAAGTAATTTGAAGAATATATAAGAGCTACAAAAGATTTTCTAAAGCAAAACCACAACTCCTACCAAAGTCACTTTTTACCTTGCAAAAAATTGGTTACTTTTCACAGTTGTGACTACACATTGAATTGCCAATCACTCAAAAACGCATAAGCAAAATTCCAAAGAAACTGAGCTCTGACTTACATATATGCCATAAATATCTTCTTTACAATTAACATGCACTTACTCATACATACATATATGTATATGCCATATGCAAATAACTAGTTATATAAAGTTATAAATATGATTGCTCAAGGTTAAGTTATTTATTTATTTTGTCGTATATAAAAACAATATTTGCAAGAGTTCTCTTCACTTCGGCGTTTTAATATTAGCAAAACTTGGTATAAACTTAAGTATGTGCGTACAACTTCAAGTCGTGGTTGCAAAATGAATATATTTATGCATAACCAGTCCATTGAGTGTCACAAATAATGTCTACAAGTGCGCCTGTGCTCGTAAATGTACAATATTAATATTAGTTCTTTGGACCGACAAGCAGAAGGTGAAAAAAAAGAGATTACACAAACTTGCACGACGTTTTTATACTCATAGATGAGCAGTTTACTACGGCAGGTATATGTATCTCTGCTTATTAGTCACTTACTGCTTAGAACTTCTAAGCTTTACACAAATTTCAATACTTGTTATTTCGTTAATGATCTTTGGCGGATTTGGACATATTAATTTGTGTCTATGAGTATACAGGAACGACAATTTATTAATATGTATATCCACATAAAAGTGCAACAACATGCTTATGGTGACTAAATTTTAATTTTAGAATTGAATTTCGATAAAATGAATAATGTCGATTTTCTACGAATAGACCTAGTACCTAGTATATAACCGGAAATTATGCAAGACGCAATTGAAATGAATGATTTTGGCTAGAAATATGTATGACTGTTCAATTAACTGTTTTCTTAAATAATTGCATTAAAAATTAAAAGCCATTAAAATATCTCTTACATTTTAGTATATCTAGCTCAAATTTAGTACTATTATTTGGGAAAGTGCTGTCAAGTACAAAAATTTGTATGCATTTAATTAAACAAGAAAAAACGTCACCACCTTTACTTTAACACTTTTCTCTGGATTATTTCGATTACATTAGTACATATGTGTGTTTAAAAAAAATCCGAAAAAGTAACGGGAAATGGCTTGCAACTATCGGAAAACGTTCCTTCTAGCCACGTTGCTTGATATGAACAACCTTCAACTCGAATTAAGGTAAGGGTTTTTATGAAAATCTTTGTATTGATCGAAATCCGAGTAATGCGAACATCACTTTAAAATACGTTTGTGTAATAAACAGGATAACTGAATTTACGAAAAGACAATTATATTAGTGTAATCTGATATCCAATTTAAAAAAAAAAGATATATTAAAATGAACAATACTCTTTTTCCCTATTAGGCACTTTGTAGGATGATGAATGACCAAACTATTTTTTGCAGTTTCTTGTAGATAATAAAAAAATGTTTCATACCACGACTGGAATTGTTCAATCAATTGTTGCTTGCATTCCATATATCACAGATTTAAGCTCCATTTCATTATTTCACTTAACAGTATATACCAACAATAAAGTTATCGGAATTAAAATGCTCAAATAATTGTTTGAGTATTTTATTTTACGACTAAATACTGTTAAGGGGGTATTCTGATCTAGAAGCATGAATTTCAGGTAATTTCTAAAGTGTCGTAAAAGAAAGGCAATTAATATTTTTACCATCCATTTTTTTATTAGTTATTTGTTAATTTTAGAAGAGTACAGAAAAAAATTAAAAACTAAAAAAGTAAAAAATTTCAAAAATTATGAGCTGACGAAGTGGGGGTCTCTAAAAATTTCCACGTGACCATACCCATGATTTCAACCCTCCTAGTTATCTGAAACCAAAAAAAAAGATTATTAATCTAGAATAATGTCGCAATGGCTGGAACTACGGAAAAGTGGGAAAAATTTTTTTCACAAAATGACGACTGCCTGAAAAAAAGTTTTTTTGGATCACTTTTTCTGACTATTTCGAATTTTTTAAAAATAATAAAAATAAAAATTTGGTGATGGGGCTAGTTCCAACTATAGACAAGTCTATAAAGAAGACTCTATAAAAATTTCAAGTAAATCGGTCCAGTAGAACTTGAGAAATCGTGGGTATCGTTCCGAAAAAGTCAGTTTTGAGAAAAACGCGTTTAAAGTTTCGCGTAAAGTCTTTTGTTCGATTAGTTCCGGCCGAACCAGTTTGGATGCCGGGTCAGAAAAATGCCTATATCTCCGAAAATAATTTTAATTTTGAATAATCCTCTTGTACACATATTTTTGAATAGTTAAACTTTGAAAATATAAAAAAAAAATCGATTTTTTTAAATTTCTAGACCAGATCGGACCACAACTGTGCAAACCCCCAGAATACCATATATGTATACCGAATATTTATATAATAATAAGTGTTTATGGCCGACTTTTTTTATCGAAATATCGCTCAATCTATGAATTATATTATTGAAATTAAGCGAGCAAGACGATGCAGCATGATTTTCGCTTACTCCGACCGATGAAAATTAACACGGCGATGTCCTACGAAAAGTAACAGATCACCTCTTTCGGTTACCATAGGGACGAATAATTCTTCGATGCCACAGTTAACGGAGAATTCTTCGATGCCAAAGTTAACGAAGAATTCTTCGATGCCACAGTTAACGAAGAATTCTTTGATGCCACAGTTAACGTACAAAACCTCACCTTATAGGCCATTTAAACTTTTTGTTTAGAAGAAAAATGCACTAGATTCAATACAATCGTTATAAAGGTTTTATTTTATGCGAAATGCACTTTATAAAGGTTTTATTTTATGCGAAATGCACTTAAAACTTGTTATAACAAAATGTGTTTAACTGAACTGAATTATTACAAATTAAAATAGTTTAAAAAAGGTAAAAACATATTACATATACATATATAAAATGATCAAAGGTTGAAAACAGCAGGTTTTAAAAAACGTTAAATATATGTATATACAGGCGGGTAACTAGCGGAAAGAACCGGGATGCTGCGAAAGCGGAGATGTTGGTTGAACGACGTCGTAACGAAAAAAGGTGCGCGAATCCTTCGTTCCTTTTGTTCTAAATGCTGGATGGTGTCGTCGCTTTTTATTCTAAGTTTAAACACAAAAATAAACCAAATTTTTAATTAAAATAGCAGCTCACCTGATCACGACCAACTTTTTGCTTGATGATTTGACGAAATAATGAAAAAATTTACTTATAAATTTTATTCCATCAATTTGTATTTGTCGTTTTTCATGTACTTACTTGACTTGTAAATATGAACACAGTAGAATTTAGCCGTATAGCTTACTTTTATGCATTACCTGGTATCGAAGAATTCTACATCGAATTTTCTTCGAAGTATTCTTCAAAGAAAAATGTAAGCGGTGAACCATTATCCCGCTGGGATATTATTGAAATTCAGAGAATTTTTTTCCCGATCATAATGTGCCCTTGTGTCAAAAATGAGCAAAATCGGGTCAAAACTTAAATTAGCCTTTATTTCGTATGGGTAAAATCCGTTCAAGACTTCCCTAGCCCCATACATTTAAGAAAGGGTGATCCATTTTAAGGTACCCTACTTTTATTTAAGAAAAATCACAGAAACTACAAATTTAATGGGGAATGTTTATTATCTTTCGGAAGAATATTCTTTGACATTTATTTTTTGGAGATTACTCTTTCAAATGTTGGCCACGCCGACGTCTCAGATGGTCCATCCGTTTTGCTCCAAGGTCTGATTCGAAGCGGGATTGTCGCCTACTCTTTAAACTTTACCTCTCAGAAAAAAGTCGAATTGTGTGATATTACACATGCTTGGTGGCAAATCGACTGGCGCAAAACGCCGAATCGACTCTCCACGGTCTTCGTGTACACTCTGAGCTACGGCTGCTAAATTTTCTTCACTGCGTGCTTGACGTGGTCTATTCGGTCGAATATTATCCAATAGTGAATGCTGACACGACTCACATGTGATCCGTCAATAAAGGCTATTGAAAAAGAATAACTCTCCTTGGTTCACGCGTTATAAGAGTTTTCGTGCTTTAAGTTGACTTTTATCCAAATATATTGATCAACATATGAGTTATCTTAATGAAATCCAGAGAGCATCTTTAACTGGTAATAGTATACTGTGGTGCTAAAAGACGTCAAAAAGGTAAATGCTATTCTTAGCAGCCACATAATACAAGTATATCTAATACAAGTATAAGAATTTCAAACTTCCGGTTGGCTTTATACCATATACTTACATCGTCGGTATGTAAGATATCTTGAATATACACACTATAGTTTAATGCCGAATAAGTGCTTTTAATGAATATTTTGCTAACAGCTGAAAGTGATTCTGTAGAACTAGAATTTTAAATTTTTTAGGAAATAGTCCAAATTTCGAAACATAAAACATTTTACGTAACAACCTTAATGCCATTTTGTTAAGTTTTTTACGTTTTGAAATATAACTTTAGCCATAAGTAAGTTTTAATAAAAAACCACTAAAGCTGTTTAATTAATATAATTAGGGGTTTCACATAGTCTCATAAAGTTTTAAGTTATAACGATTCGAAAACATCGCGTCATACCCATTTGAGAAAATTAAAAAAATGAGTTTTGGGGTAAAACCGTTTAAATGCGAACCACTGCATTGACGTGGTTTGATGGGAGGAACTTCCGAACTCGAATCAATTTGAAGTTTTGGGAGAATATTTGAAACATATTGTACTATTTTACACTGTGCAACTATCCAGATGTGCTTAAAACTTACTATCCAAAACAGAAGAACTCATCATAATATTCAAAATTGATTTTTCTTGGATAGTCTAAAATTTTGATTTTTTTCATACTATATGGTAGAGGTTAAACTCTGCGAGAAAATTCCATTTACATCTTTTTGAAACCGAAAATAATAGAAATATTTTATTAATCATTAGCAGATCACTGCATTAGCCATCCTACTTGTGGGTAGAGGACCTCATACAGATGATGAGATGTGAACTTTTAATATTATTTGTATTCAATTCCGCACACGACGGCTGCGTAGAGAGCCACCTCGGCTAGTGAGCCGCGCTGCACTTTATTTCATGGCATTGACTCCCCTTCCTTGACCCAATGAAGCATATATCGCATATTAGTTGCAGCATAGTCAAGTGGGTCGCCGTAACCATGCGATTTTTTTCTAATACTTACATTTTAAAACTCGTGATATCTTTCGAATCAAATAGTTAAAAAAGTTATATAAAGGTATTGAAACAATATTGAATATGAAGTAATTTATTTTGAGTATTAATACTACGGTAGAAATGAAGAGCTTTTAGAGAGGCGGCATTTTTTTTTAATGAAAGAACACTTATTGTGACGAAACCATAACAGTTAGACCTATGTTGTCGCGACATTTTCTATAGATAATCATATGACGATGGAGCAGACGTTCCATTGCACGACCATGAAGAATTTCGAATAACAATTACCCGTCTGAAGAACAACAAAGCGGCGGGGGCCGATGGATTACTGGCCGAGCTATTCAAACACGGCGGCGAAGAACTGATAAGGAGCATGCATCAGCTTCTTTGTAAAATATGGTCGGACGACAGCATGCCCAACGATTGGAATTTAAGTGTGCTCTGCCCAATCCACAAAAAGGGATACCCCACAATCTGCGCCAAATACCGTGGGATAAGCCTCCTCAACATCGCGTATAAGGTTCCATCGAGCGTATTGTGTGAAAGATTAAAACTGATTGGACCTTATCAGTGTGGCTTCAGGCCTGGAAAATCAACAACCGACCAGATATTCACCATGCGCCAAATCTTGGAAAAGACCCGTGAAAGGAGAATCGATACACACCACCTCTTCGTCGATTTCAAAGCTGCTTTCGACGGCACGAAAAGGAGCTGCCTTAATGCCACGATGTCTGAATTTGGTATCCCCGCAAAACCAATACGGCTGTGTAACCTGAAGTTGAGCAAGACCAAAAACTCCGTCATGATCGGGAAGGACCTCTCCGAGCCGTTCGATACCAAACGAGGTTTCAGACAAGGCGACTCCCTATCGTGCGACTTCTTCAATCTGCTTCTGGAGAAAATAGTTCGAGCTGCAGAACTAAAAGAGAAGGTATAATCTTTTATAAGAGTATACAGCTGCTGGCGTATACTGATTGATATTGATATTATTGGCCTCAACATCCGCGCCATTAGTTCTGCTTTCTCCAGATTGGACAAGGAAGCAATGCAAATAGGTCCTGGCAGTGAACGAGGGCAGGACGAAATATCTCATGTCATCAAACAAACAGTCTTCGCACTCGCGACTTGGCTCTCACGTCACTTTTGACAGTCATAACTTTGAAGTTGTAAATAGTTTCGTATATTTGGGAACCAGCGTAAACACCACCAACAATGTCAGCCTGGAAATCCAACGCAGGATAACTCTTGCCAACAGGTGCTACTTCGGACTGAGTAGGCAATTGAGAAGCAAAGTCCTCTCTCGACGAACAAAAGCCAAACTCTATAAGTCACTTATAATTCCCGTCCTGCTATATGGTGCAGAGGCCTGGATGATGACAACAACTGACAACAACAAGTTGACGTTGCGAGTTTTCGAGAGAAAAGTTCTGCGAAAGATTTACTGCGAATATCGTATTCAATGGAACGATGAGCTGTATGAGATATATGGCGAAATTGACATAGTTCAGCGAATTAAAAGACAGCGGCTACGCTGGATAGGTCATGTTATCCGAATGGACGAAAACACTCCATCTCTGAAAGTATTCGACGCAGTACTCGCCGGGTGAAGCAGAGGAAGAGAAAGACCTCTACTCCGTTGGAAGGACCAGGTGGAGAAGGACCTGGCTTCGCTTGGAAAATCCAATTGGCACCACTTAGCGAAAAGAAGAAACGACTGGCGCGCTGCGCTTTATACGCCAGTAAAGAAGAAGAAGAATCATATTTTATGTTCTACTTAGTCGTAATACATTTTTGTTCAATAATCAGTAGTACTCGCAGCGCACATTGTTGGCTTTTAAGAATCCCTAAATGTTTGATATTAATAACATAGTCTGTGCTCACCGGAGAAAGTATAGCTTCCCAACGGTGATGATTTGTGATGAACATTTTTTCTATAGCTCTTGTCATTTACGAGATATATACAAAAAAATGCGAATTTCATGGAAAAATCGGGTTTAGAGCCCCGTACCACCTCGCCGGTGTGAGTTACGACTTTGTTGCACTGGGAACTTTTGTAGAGTGAACAATTCTGAGAAACATGCGTCTAAAGTCAAAGCGATGCTATAAAATACCTCTGATCAGGATTGTAGTGTATTTTCTATGGAAAATTTTTACATGCCTTGGTCCAGTTCTTAATGTTAATATTAAGGGCTAAAATTTTCAGGGAATTTTTTTTAGGGTATTTCCAAGGAATTTTCGTGACGGGACTGAAAAAATAGTTAAAAAAAAAACACCCAATACTACATATAATGATTTTCGTTTTTCTAACACACCTTACACCGAATATGTCGGTCAGTGTATGAATTAGAATAATATATACATACAAAATTGCTTCGATTCCGATCCTCTGGTTAAGGTTTTATTCTTTAATGTATTTCTCTGGCTTTGATTCTTGCAAGTTGCAAGAGTATAAAATTTTCGGTTGCACCCGAACTTAGTTCTTCCTTACTTCTTATAAATATGCACTTATTAATTTTAATATCTTTCTTTTGCAGTCGAACCAAGGAGAATTCTTCATATACTTGCGCCGCTTAAAGCCATTAGGCATTCAGCAATATACTATGTATATGACAGCATAAATATATTCAAATTGTATTTAGATTTGTAATGCAAATTACTTTGTGATATTTAAAAACAAAAAACACTCATTTTAATTGAACTGAAGCTTCAACATTAAAAAGTTATATTTTGAAAATTGTGTTGAAACAACAAAAAAACCAAAGATTTTTATAATTTCACAAAAAAGTGTTGTAAGTTGTAAACAATTAGCAAACTAAACGATATTAGACACGTGGTCAAAGTTGCCAATTACAAATAAAACATTGAAATGGCTGAACAAGTGGAACAATCGCTCAACAATCAACAAAATGACGCGCGTAAAATACGCAAATCACCGGAATTTCAACCGATGCCCAATCTCACACCTGGCGCCATACTCAGAGAACGCAGTTTTGTGCGCACCTCCAATCAACAGGTAGGCAAATGCAATTAATTTCATATACATATGTATAGTAAGTTAATTTTGAATGGAAAACACATTCTCGAGGTATTATGAATACATAACACAAATGTCTGCATACACATGTGCATATGTATATACATACTTGAATACATATATGAGTTTTCTTCACTTTCGAAACTTGTGCAATGTGTGTGATTTAGGTTTTTCGGATACATTTATTTAGAGAACACTCGTTACCGCAAAATTTACCGAACATTAAGCATGAGGTTATGTTTAATTTCTTTCTCTGAGTACCTATTTCACAGGGTGGCTAAAAGTACCATCAATCGATCCAAGTTAAACTGTATTCGAGCTATTCACCTTTAGATCTCATGTAGGCCATGTTTTAGAAAAAAACTTTGAAGCCTCAAAACTTAAAGTAGAGTATGGGTAAATGAAGCGTCGGTGGTCTTATATTACTGCAGTAAGGAAGCTAACTGAAAATTAAGTAGTTTGTTCTATAAAACATGCTGGACGTGTAAGACGAGCGGCTTTATCCCTGAAAGGACATTAGTTGTAGTATATAGTGTTGTGTGCAACACTCTTCATGTTGACTAATGTAATGGTGTGTAGCGGTGGATAGCGGGCTAGTGATTTTTCAATTAAAATAGTGCTTTGGTTTCTTGTCCTTTTAGGGAATGAGTCGAATAAAGCTACGTTGTAAAATCCTAACCTATTATTAATAAATTTCAATTGTGTAAAAAAATGCCAAATTAATCACCAAGTTCAAATATAAGAAGGCTTTAGAAATATTTTTTAATATGTTTTCAAGGGGTCAGTAGGGTAATCTTTTGTATTTTTTATTTGTTTTTTTTTTGCATTTTTTGTTCTCTTATACTCTTAGAATTAATGTAGAAACCCACTTTACCATTGGAAGGTTTCGAAAAAGGCCCAAAAATAATAATACCGTTCGACGTTCGGAGCGCTCGGAGTGCACACCTCAAACTTTAAAGGCGTTTTTCTCAAAACACACTTTTTTAAACTGGCGGACATGATTCCGGTCGAACTACTCAACCGATTTGCTTATTTCTTTTTAATGTTCACAAAACGCCTGGCTATCGTCCCAACGTTTTTTTATAATTTATTGATAACTCTATGACAAAATTTATGTAAAACAAGAAAATACGTTCACTTCGGCTGCACCGAAGGTAATATACCCTTCACAGGTGCATTTCTTTAGTAACTATGTCTCCAGTTTGTATGGAAGCTATGTATATGCTATAGTAATCCGATCTGAACATTTTTTCGGGATTGTGATTATGTTCGTGAAGATACCACGCATTTGACGTGAGTGACGAAAGTTTTCCATACAAGCGCTTGATTTCGATCTTTCGGTTTGTATGGCAGCTATATGCTATAGTGAGTCGATTTGGACAAATTCTTTCGATATTACATTATTTCTATAAACAATAACTCATACCAAATTTCGTGAAGATATATTGATAAATGAGGAAGTTTCCCACACAAGAACTTGATTCCGATCGTTCAGTTTGTATGTCAGCTCCGATATCAGCAGTTCTGACAAATGAGCAGCTTCTTGAAGAGAAAATGACATTTACAAAATTTCAAAACGGTGTCCTAAAAACTGAGGGACTAGTGCGTATATATACAGACAGGCAGACGGACAGACAGACAGACGGACATGGCTAAATCGACTCAGCTCAACATACTGATCATTTATATATATACTTTATAGGGTCTCCGACGCTTCCTTCATCGTGACAAACTTAATATACCCTGTTCAGGGTATAAAAACATGGGGAAAAATTAAAAAAAAAACGTTAATTACTGTTTTATTTATCAACATTTTTTCATGATTCTAGTAGGGACGATAACCATTCACGTACTTTTTAAGAATAAATTGGGTTTTTGTGTTTCAGATGATCCAAACATGAGACATCGTGTCCGCCAGTGAAAAACGCTTCTCATTCACTCAGCCATTTCTCCGACAGATGTCATCAAAAAATTCCGAAAACATTTGTTTATATACTCCACGATATACCTCATGATATGTGAAAAAAGTTCTATTGTAGAATAAAAATTTCTATAAAAAAATGTCAAAAAAATAGGCCAGATTACCCTACTGACCTATTAAAAATTGTTGTCAGCTAAAAATATTTTCCGAAAAAGTGCAAATTTTATCAAAATTTGAACGTCTATGGATGAAAAACACGAAAAATAGCATTATTCAAAGTTCTGTCTATCTGAGGCCATATACTTCTTTTCGACCTTTCTAGTAATTTGTGAATTTCATCCCAAAAGCACTGCGCCGGCTTGGCGGCCAAAAATAAATCAAACCAATTTTTAATACCACGTTCTGACGTGAATCGTATTTCAGTGAGGATGTTCAGAACCGATTGGAACAAATGGTAGTCAGAAGGCCAAGGCCTGACCTTAAGGACAGCAAAACTTCCCAGCCGCTGTTTTCCAAATAGCTTTTAACCGGTCTTTCAATATCTAGCCGAGCGTAATTATGGTGGAAAAATATTGCCTCGTCTAGTGGTGAATTCCCGGCGTTTTCAGCAAACGATTTTTGAAGTGTTGTTTCCGGTAGCGTTCCTCATAACGGTTTCAGCCGATTTTAGAAGCTCATAATGCAGCATGCCCTTCTGATCCCATCAGTCAGTTGCTCAGTTTACAAATACAATTTTTTGCATTTAGGGGTGTATGAATAGATCTATTTTTCATCAACAGTTATAATCTGATACAAAAGCGTTTTATTTTTGCAGCATTCAAGCAGCATTTCTGAGATGCAAAATCGTCTTTCAACTTTACTTTGCTTTAATTCTTCTTCTTCTTCTTAATTGGCGTAGACACCGCTTACGCGATTATAGCCGAGTTAACAACAGCAGACTGTTTCAACGTTTTCATTGGTATTGTTTTTTTATGTGGCGGGTCCCAAGCCCAGCGCACAACCCTTGTAGGGAATGTTTCGCCTTCTCACTTTAGCTCGCCTTCGAACGGATGTTCTTAGGCTACCCAGAGGATACTTGGTCAAAGACCGGAAGTAGTGAGCTGCTTGAGCCATGTGTAAAAGAATCGTTTCTGGCCACTCCTAAGTGAATGGCGATCAGAGAACTTTCCTCACTTACGTGAACTTCTACACATGACTCCATCCTCCTTTAATTCACATAGCATTTATTTTTCTTGCATTTAGGGGTGTATGAATGGATCTATTTTTCATCAACAGTTATAATCTGATACAAAAGCGTTTTATTTTTGCAGCATTCAAGCAACATTTCTGAGATGCAAAATCGTCTTTCAACTTTACTTTGCTTTAATTCACATAGCATTTATTTTTCTTGCATTTGAATGTATTTAGCAAACCACTTTTAGAAATTTCGCTCAGATAGAGCATCTTCATCATAAACTTCCACCAAAGTGCAATGACTTTGCTAGAGTTTTATTCATATTAAAGTAATGATGAAGAACATCCCGCGAAAACACTTTCCCTGGTATAAAGTTGGACATACTTGTATTTAAGTTAAAAAAATGCTGTTGTTTGTGCTTCAAATGAATGACAGAAAAAGAGCACAAGGGCAGTAGCTCTCCAACGCATGCTAAGAATATAGGAACAATGAAATAATAATCAAGTTATTCTACTGTTCTTTAGAACTACTCTAAATTTGTCTGATAAACTTTACTCTCCAGATTCACTTACTGGAATGCAACATTCCTTGTTTGGAAAACTTTTTTATTTAAAAAGTAAATTTCACGAAATTTGGCATATATTATTAGCCAATACATACATCGCTCCAAGTTTCAAATAAATTGTTCAGATGTAACTACTACTATTAGCAAAAATAGTATGACTTTGTTCATAATTTTAAAATTCTCAATTTATTCTTCAAAATCTATGTAATCCACCTCAAAGTAATACCTCTTGTCCCAATACACTTGTGCCTATGTTTTTTCCAATTCTTGAAACAGCTGTTAAAGTCAATTTCCGGAATAGCCTTCAATGCGTGTAGTAATTCACGTTTAATGTCCTTAACTGACTCGAAACGGTTTCCCCTTAGCGGTCGTTTGAGACCCGGAGCTAAATCAGGTGATTACGTAGGTTGCGACACGACATTGTTTGAAAATTTGGCGAAAAACTTTCGGAAATTAAATGCAGTATGCGACGGTGCATTATCATGGTGGGAAAACCAAGACTTGTCGGCCCATAATTCCAGCCTCTCTTTACGAATAGCTTCGGGCCAACGATGCATAACACTCAAATAGTATTTCATGTTGACAGTTTGACCGGTCGAAAGGAATTCGGAGTGCACCACGCCTCTATAATCGACGAAAATTGTCAACGTAACCTCTATTTTCGACTTGCTTGAACGGATTCGGTTTACCTTTGCCACGATA
The DNA here is from genome assembly GCF_024586455.1 of Bactrocera neohumeralis. Classification (NCBI taxonomy): domain Eukaryota; kingdom Metazoa; phylum Arthropoda; class Insecta; order Diptera; family Tephritidae; genus Bactrocera; species Bactrocera neohumeralis. The sequence goes on along the minus strand of NC_065920.1, from coordinate 48,908,646 downwards.
TTCGGTCGGTTGATCGTCTGTTTCCAGGTCCAATTCTCATCGTAAGTAATAATACGTTGCCTGACATCCTGGTAGTCGGAAAGCATTGTTTCACAGACGTTGATTTTGGAACCAATCGTTTTTTCACTTTTTTAGGCCTAAATGATCTTTCAAAATGGTTTTCACTGATCCTTCTGATATTCCAACAATGTCAGTAAGGTCTCTGACTATAAATAGGCGATTCTCAAGCACCAATTCTTTTATTTTATTAACGTGTTGATCATCAGTTGATGTTGATGGCCGTCCTGAACTTGGTTCGTCACCACGCCTTCTCGACCTTCTTTGAATCATTTATACCAATCAAAAACACTTTCTCGCGAAAAACAATTATAACCGAAGGCCTTTTCCAACATTCTGAACGTTTTAGGCACCAGAAATTTGAGTCCTCATATAAAATTTAATGGAACTTTTTTGTTGAATAATTTCACTCATCGTAAAAATCGCTGAATGCAATGTGTACTTCAGAAAGGTAAGCGTATACTAAACACTAATGATCATTTTGACGTGAGATGTGGACGAATGGGTTTTTGCGCGAAATTTAAATTAAAATGTCTCACAGTAGTATTATAGCATATACATAGTTGCCGTAGAACTGACCACAGAGATTGTTATCCAAAACATCGCTACATTCTGCGATCAAAACGGATCACTATAACTTATATCTGCCATACCCACTGAGCGATCAAATGCACCAGTAAGAGTTTTATAGCTTCGGTGCAGCCGAGGTTAACGCTTTTTCTTGTTATTATTGTAGTACAACAACATATTTATATCAAAATTTTAAATTAGGCACCATTAAGTTTACAGATGTAACGAAAGTTTTAGTTTTGCAAATATAATAAAATTTTATATAAAGAATATTCAAATAATTTACTCTTAACTGCTTTTACAGAATATCAACAAAAGGCGCAGTCTCGCTTTCAATGTACAAACTGCTGCAAATCAACACGGGCAAATGCGTGGAAAACCTGCTATAGACATCTATAGACCACCGAGTAAGTGTGAAGCTCTTAATATGTTTGACAAGCTTATACTAAAAGTGTTATTTAGAAATAATCAGATATAATTAAAATGCCAATAAAAATTAAGTTTCAATACTTTAGAGCTAAAGTATTCGAAAACATGAAAATCTCATTGGTTCACATACGTCTCCCCTTATAATAAAAGCTTCTTGTCTTTAGTGCTTTTTGAAGCTATAGATGTTTAGAAAAAAGGATGGCTCAAGACGAAAAAAGCTGTTATACATTTAGCTGCGTTTAACGTTTATAGCCGCATACCAGAGATATTTCTTTGTTTTAATTGGATATGTTAGAAGTATATTTTAAAAACAGTAGACCACCTGAGGAACCGATACGTTAAAATTTACATGAATTACAGTTAACAGAGTTTCCACACACATTTTTTATCTAATTTGCAGGCAATTTTCATTTATGTTAAGAAATAATTTCGAGGGCTTGGACAATGTCTGCAATGATAAGTAGAGAAAAGTACCACTATTGCTGGACATAACATGAAGTAGGTTTAGACGTTAAGAAAGGGTCATTATCATTCAGTGATTATTGGTTTGCTTAAATTATATTCTATATACAATATTTTATTCGGGGATATATCCATGATTAAATGTATGACACAGTGTTTTCCCATTTTTTGAATTAATTGATTGACCAAACATGGATGCAATCAGGTTAAGAAAAATTTCCCTGAGGCTGATTAGAGTTTAGTTTGATCCAGGCAATATATTGTTAGATTTTATTATATCATTCTGAAAAACCGAAGGACCCAAAAACCGACTTTTTATTTTATTGCATAATTTATTTCTTATGTATATGAGGACCCTGCGCTATAGCTTTTTGGACTCACCCAACATTAATGAACAACTCTAATGCTTTCTTTTTTTAAGCCAGGCGTTTTCGTTTTTAAAAGCTGCGCTAACTTAAATAGTATCTACTCCAAGCGGCTTCGAATGCTTCAGCTGTTACATTGCATGTGCTCCACTTTTCGAAATTCACTTCAAAATGAAATTGCCGACACTTTCTTAATCGAAGCATTTTTTCCTTTCTGTATTTTTCCGAAATTTCACACCATTTGCATACCGCATCCCACACCCATCTACGAAAACGTACTATCTGTGTTTATCATATTCGATGGTACAATTTACCACAATGATCGAATGCAATTCGAAATGTGTTTGTGGCAAAAAAAATCTGTTCTAAATGCATGAAATACCCAGATGTTCGCAATGATGGCGGCTCTTCACCGGCAACCTTAAATAGGTTAAACATTAATGCGCAGGAGTTCCAAATGGGTAGTACGAATGCCGCGCGCACCACACCTCCACGTGGAGATGGAAATAGGGCTGGAGATAGTCGGTAAATACTGCCTGTCGCAAGGCTTTGCTAATAGAATTTCGCTTTCGATTTTCCATTTACAGAACTTAACTTCAACCTACAACATTCTTCCAGTTCATCGGCGGTTATTTATCCAACGGCGACTTCACCTCAAGGCTTAGTACCACAATCGAAATCATCGGTAGCACTGCATCAGCAAATGCAATATATGGCAGCCACAAATGCGATGGCCAATCGTCGACAGGCGGGGCTCTCCCTGGGCAGTATGCCGATGACAACGAACCCGATCGGCAACAAGATGCATCATGTGGGCGCTCATCGACCCATTTTGGTCACACATTCACATCCGTTGGCCGTGAATCGGTTTTCGGGTGGTGTGTCACAACAAATACCACTAATTAACTCACCATCCAGTGGCAATATATTACACGTATGTATAATACGCTTTATCAGTTACGTATTTCTAATATTATTATGAATTAAATAAATTTATATTTGCAGCAAACAGCGAATACGAATCGTGTAAAATTCGCCAATGAACCACACAAACATCACAGCCATAAGAATGGACAAAATCATCTAAGTCACGACTATCAACAGCAGCAACAACAATTGAATGCCATGTCACAATATGCCGCCGCCAATGGCATCAGCGATTCATATATAAATGTGAGCCCGCTACAGCGTTCGAAATCTTTGTCTTCCGCAGATGCATTGACACGCGGCATTGCTGGCCTTGGGTTGGCTTTGGGCAACGAGGTGACCGACATCGGTCAATTCAGCCCTGACATACAGGCATTGATCGATACAGCTTTGGACGATCCAAATAAATTGAATTCGCGCGCTCTTATGGAACTGACGTCACACTTCATTAAACGTGCCGTTGAGGGTCGCCGCTATGCTTTGCCCATCTCACGTCTCTGTCTAAATATTATAGCCAAGGAGCAGAAAGAGACTTTCTTGGAAGCCCTCTTGAATACTTGCCGACAGTGGTATCAGGAGCGTGAAAAGGTAAATAAACTGTACATTTATTTTGATCGTAGCTACCAAGTTGGCGTGTCAAAAAGTTGTTAAAAACAAATAAGGAAGAGCTAAGTTCGGGTAAAACCGAACATTGAATACCTTCAGGTACATAAAGCCTGTTAGTTATGTGGGGTCTAGGGCGAGTTTTTACCTGATATTATGCATTATAAGCACAAATATCAACCGTTATAAGAAAAACGCGCACTCTCAATTTTATTAAGATAACTCACATATTGACCGTTGTATGCGGTATAAAGTAACCCGAAAGTTGGAAACCTTTTTACTAGGTATATGGTGGCTAAAGGAAGATCCCACTCAACCCATTTGTCGCACACAGACATACAACTATTAGGAAAGAATTCTGAATCTGACACAATGACCTATATTATCGATGAAAAGTCAACTATAGGTACTGGAGTCCACTTATTCGGTATCTAAGGACTGGAACAGTTTTTTTTTAGACTTGGACAATAGGAGTTTCTGATAGCTCTTTGGCCTTTTGTCAAGTGAGGTGTCAGCCTGGCCTTTGGCAATCTAGATTATAATAAAGACTGCCCTCTGGTACCGCCTTTTCCTTGCCTGATTTGGGGTTTTCTTTCTCTTCTTGCGCTGTTCATCTTTTTTAGGCGCCAGTGTACTTTGGTTGGTATTCATGGCTGCTCTAGAGGTGGGAGTTCCGTATTTATACTATGAGTCCTTTGGCTGGTACATCCGGGAGTATTCTTAATCGTCTCTTAACTGGAGGAAAGGAGGGTGTCTTCGACGAACTCCGTTAGGGGTCCTGTAGTCCTATAGGTCATTATCATTGGCTGATTACCTTGGCTTACGGTGTTGCTGTTATGGGTATCTTCATACTTCCACAATAGGAAATGGGCGTAAGACCGAAGGTTTATTCGTCTATTCCCCATTGTAGCATTTATGAGGTATCCCTCTTACTTCGTAAATGTAATAAGTGTACCCATTTGGATTGCATCCATTACGATTAGTTAAGCCACGGCAAGCACCAACGTGCTTTTTAACAACAACATATTTTTTCTCTTTCAGTTACTATACTCCATACAAGGCATGAAATCGCCGTCCCGTCTACGCTTTACCGCTTTCATGGCTTTCCTTACCGAAATGTTCTGTCAACTTAAGCGTCGTCAATTACAACTTCGTACTCAACGTGAAGGTGCACCGCCACCATTGGTCTTACTGACGTTACTATCCAAATGCTGCGAAGACTGTGTCAAGCCACCTGTGCGTTCGCTGTCCGAGGTGAGTATACATACATACTTTATAAGTCAAGTCGAAATATAAAGCAAAAGGCTAAAACCGGAAACAATTTGTATACGTTGAAGAAAAATTTACACAATACACAACAATAAAACTTTCTGAACTATGGTGAAAGGCTTCTACAGGCTTTTATCATCAATCTTAAATAAATGAAATTTTAAATTAAGATTGAATAACTAAACTTCGAGTCAATCTTAAGGCGTACGGAATTCCTGTAATGACCATACATTTTGTTTGTAATGCCAGTATGTTATGCCCTGAGGCTAGGCCGCCAACCGTCTTTTCGAGACCGTATGAGTAGAAAGCTTGCGTGTTTTCCTTCTACTCCATTCACATGTTCTTGGCGATTCTGCATGCCCTTAAGGCATTCCATCTCACCCTGATACGTCTGTTAGCACTTACAGAAATTTCATTGTGTGTCCTTTTTAGCGACTTGCGTATTTCCTGAACTGGTACGGTAGCCAAGTGGATGGCACATTTAGTAATCGTACCGGCTATTTTGCTTCCCGGACACAAAGCGATGTGGGATTAATTACCCGTCTCATCAGCTTTTCTAACTCCAAAGGCTTCTGCCTGTAACCTTATTGTTGTAATAGGGCAGCTTGAGATCTAGCTTCACTTTTTGACTTGAAACTTTCTCACCAAGCTAAACCGATCCCCTGCTTATCGAGCTATGCCCGAAGATTCTTGTGGAAAACTCACCTAATGCTGCAGAGTTTTCTATTGCAATGTTAGTAGGTGTCAGGTTGCGTAACCTTTCTATTGCAGCCTTTGGAGTGGTTCTTAGTGACCCCGTTATGAAAAGAGCAGTGGGCCGCTACATTCGCTACAACGATTTCCTGTATAAGATTTTACTGGCAATGGTACACCACACCAGAGCACTGTAAAACAAGATTGACTTGATTAGTGCTATGTAACAGTAATGCAGAAGGGCAACTGATAGTCTCCATGTTGTTGACGCTTACATCTTTTATATGAGTAGAGAGCACCACTGTCATTTTTCACTTTCCCTTTTCCACATTGACTTTCCATATCAGTTTGTTGTTCTTAGTTACTGCCAGGTACTTGATATGACCCTTAGTAGTTAACTCTACCGTTGAGACTAGGGGGTTGCTATGACGGCATCTTGCACCTCCTTGTAATGAGCACTATTTCCACCTTACCGGCATTTACCTCTAGGTTAGCGGACATTGCTAGTTGGTGTGTGACTTCAGCGCTGTTCATCAAGCTAACAATTGTGCATAAGAACTTTCCCATCATTAGTTTAGCTACATATGTCATCTACATCAGTTTGAGCCCTCTTACGTCAAATTTATATCATATTTGATTATTAAACGAAATTTTACATTGTTCTTTGTTTTTTTTTTTTTTTGCAGATCGAATGCCTTTTCTATGTTCTAACCTGTATCGGGCAAGATATGGAATTGCAGTTGCCGCAACAATTGGAATTGCTATTGTCGCTGGTGCGTGATGCTTTCTTGAATGCAAGTGACGCCGCACCGGCCATTCGTCGCACCTTATTGCAATTAATTGAGCTACAAGCGTCACACTGGCAATTGCCCGGAAACACTGTCTTATACTACTATCCATCGGCAAAGTAGTGAAAAGGCCAACACCACTCACAACTCAACTCAACTCAACTACCACTTGAACCAGACTCAACTTTTGTTTGCACTCTTCTTGAAACTGAAACTCCTCAGTGCGCCGGACGCTGCGCAGCGGCTTCGTGTTCACGCAATCATTTCAATTTTTATTATGTACTCATACACTGTATGTGGCACTTTACTGTTAGATTAATATTTATACATATGTACATACATATATGTATGTAATTGCAGTTGTGCCTTTTATTATATTTATTTTATTATGGAATAAGATAAGAGTGAATATTTTTTGTGAAAGCATTTATTGAAAATGATGCAAATTGTATTAAAAAAGCTAAGCGCCTGCACTGACTTGCGAAAAGCTTCTAAAAAAGCCAACATTAGTAGTAAATATAGGCTGAAACTATGCATATACATATTAATCGTAATTTCGGAAACGTACTAACCCTAAAGAAAGTCTGTCATAACACACTTTCTTGACACATGACAGAAATAAAATTTCATTGGAAAACAATTTTTACATTTTCATTGTTTAGGAAAAAACGCAATATTTTTTCAATTCGTGTCAGTAAGTTTTAGAACATTTACATACATACACACAAATCGTATATAGCGAACCTATACATTATAATTTTTTAATTGTTTTTCGTCTGTGAAACTTTAGACATTTAACAAAAAAAATTAAATTTATTTATTTTGTATAATCGTACTCCTATAACTTCATTAAGTTTCTTATGTGTAGAAAGATAGAGAAGCTCAAATTATTTATAAAAACACACAATTGCACTGCACACTCGTATACAAACCTTACAAAAATATTATAAAAATATTTCTCTAAGGAAATAAGCGTAAAAACTATTTCTTTAATTAATGCACGTGAAAAATGTTTAACAAATAAAAAATAAGAAAAAAATAAACTTTAAATACTAGTCAGAGAACAAGAAACCAGCGGTACTTTTCTTTAAGAGAGACTCGTGAGTAATTAACACTACTTTACTCTCTAACTAACAGGTCTTCTTCTTCTTCGTTATTGGCGTAGACACTGCTTACACGGTTATAGTCGAGTTAACAACAGCGCGCCAGTCGTTTCATCTTTTCGCAATTCGACGCCAATTCGTGATACCAAGTGCAGTCAAGTACTGCCCCGGCGAGTACTGCGTCGAATATTTTCAGAGCAGGAACGTTTTCATCCATTCGGACGACATGACCCAGCCAGCGTAGCCGCTGTCTCTTAATTCACTGACTAACGCAAATGTCGTCTTATAACTCATACAGCTCATCGTTCCAACGAAAGCGATATTCGCCGTTGCCAATGCGCAAGGAACCATAAATCTTCCGTAAAACCTTTCTGTCGAAAACTCGTAAAGTCGACTCATCAGATGTTGTTATCGTCCATGCTTCTGCACCATATAGCAGGACGGGAATAATGAGTGACTTATAGAGTTTGGTCTTTGTTCGTCGAGAGAGGACTTAACTTCTCAATTGCCTACTTAGTCCGAAGTAGCACCTATTGGGAAGAGTTATTCTATTACGACTACGAAGTTATGACTGTCAACAGTGACGTGAGAGCCAAGTCATGAGTGCGACGACTGTTTTTTTGATGATGGGAGATATTTCGTCTTGCCCTCGTTCACAACAAGACCCATTTGCTTCGCTTCCTTATCCAGTCTGAAGAAAGCAGAACTAACGGCGCTGATGTTGAGGCCAATGATATCAGTATCATCGGCGTACGCCAGCAGCTGTACACTCTTGTTAAAGATTGTACCTGCTCTAGTCAGCTCTGCAACCCGAATTAGTTTCTACAGCACTAGATTGAAGAAGTCGCTCAATACCGAGTCGCGTTGTGTGAAACCTCGTTTGGTATCGAACGGCTCGGAGAGGTCCTTCACGATCCTGACGGAATTTTCGGTATTGCTCAACGTCAGTTTACATAGCCGTATTAGTTTTGGGGGATACCAAATTCAGACATAGCGGCTTAAAGCCAACTCCTTTTCATGCTGTCAAAAGCAGCTTTAAAATCGACGAAAAAGTGTATGTCGATCCTCTTTTTACGGGTCTTTCCCAAAATTCGTTGTTGATTTTCCAGGCCTGGAGCCACACTGATAAGGTCCAATCAGTTTGTTGACAGTGGGTTTTAATCTTTCACACAATACGCTCGATAGAACCTTATATGTGACGCGATGTTGAGGAGTCTTATCCCACCGTAGTTGGCGCAGATTGTGTGGTCTCCCTTTTTGTGGATTGGGCAGAGCACACTCAAATTCCAACCGTTGGACATACTTTCGCCCAACCATATTCTACTAAGAAGCTGTGACTTGTTGTCGATTGTAACGTTCGAAGTAGGTAGTATGTTTTCTCTCCGCTGAGACACGGCACTCCTCATCGTACCAACTGTTCTTTTGCCTTTTCCGAAAACCAAGGGTTTCGTTTGCAGCTGTACGTAAGGAGCGTGAAATGCTTTCCCACAGCTTCCTTATACAAAGTTGCTGATGAGTGCTCTCAGAGAGCAAGCTAACTAACAGTCAGGATTATTTAAAATAGTTCTAATAATGCCAAGTTTGGCAAACAAGACTAAGCCTAGGGCAAAACCCGGCAAGGAGGGGTTGAAGGTGAAAGTTATGTATCTACAGAGAAGCGATCAGTCCATGAAAGACGTAGCTGCAAGTCCAATTGAACGAAGAACCAAAAATGGGTAATGGGGTGGGTACCGGGATCTATTGCGTGCAGTAGGATCTCAAGCGACTCAGTAATCTGCTGGAATACTGCAGTATCTTCCTGGCTGAAGTCTTTGCGGTCAGAAAAGCTGCTGAGATAGTCAAAACCGCGGAAACCGAACCATTTAAGGAAATACGCAAAACCTACTGACAGACGGATCAGTGTGAGAGCATGCAAATCGCCAAAATCAAAGGTAAGTGAGTGGAAGGGTAACACGCAAGCTTTCTTCTCACACAGTATCGACAAGATTGAGGTACGGCTGTTGACCTAGTCACCGGTCACAAAATATATTATTAACGGTCACATATATGTATATATGTCGAAAGTGCAGGAAAGTAGGCATAAGAGTAACGTTGGAACACCTCCTCTGCTTTTGTCTGACTTTATCTAGAACTCGGCATAGATATCTAGGAGCTTCGCAGTTCAACGGACTGGGTGAAATATCAGAATTAGATACTAAGCCGTCTTGCACAACGTAAACTTCAGCTCGTATTAATAATGAATCTCTTTCTGGCATTACAAAAGATCTGTAGGCCTATGTATGAATTGACAACCAACCAATATGACCTAACCTAACCTAAAAGCTGTATTCACCTCGCCAAACATTATAGTTTAAATTGAACAAGCAACTAGTAAAATGAGGTACTTATTTTTACAAAGGAGCAAAGCGGGTGAAAAGAAAATAGGCCATTAGCAATTTAAGAACTATCCATGTCACGAGCTTTAAAGTGATTAAATTCAACCCGGACTGGGTATTGTATATAATACAATTAAATACAATTTCATACCATCGCGGTTGTAAAATTTCAAGTCTCTGTCGTATTTGATTTGGCGCCAAACCGCGTATTTATCGCGGTTTTAGTGGTTTTTAACAGTAAAGTTATATAGAAAGTGGGCATGGTTATCTTCCAATTTCATAAATTTTTACAGTGTCGATAGGGGTGCTTAACGGCTTTATTCTGGGCGAATTTGGTTTTTGTAGCTTAAATGGCTTGGAATATACTATATATAAATTAAACTTAGTAGAGTTCGGGGCCACGCCCACTTTTTCAAATTAATCGCCCACAGGTGCCCCTTGCAACTGCAATCCCCTGTGCCAAATTACAGTTCCATATCTTAATTAAGTACTTAGTTATAGCACTTTATAGGTTTTCCTTTAATGGCGTTTTGTGGGCGTGACGGTGGTCCGATTACGCCCATCTTCGAACTAATCCTTACTTTTTGCCAAGGTAAATGTATTCAAAGTTTCATTACGATATCTCAATGTTTCCTCAAGTTACAGCTTGCACGGACGGATGAACGGATAAACTGACAGTCACCCATACTCAACTCGTCTCATCATCCTAATCATTTATACGTACATATATATGTATACAAGATGTGTTCCAAAGTAAACAGGTCTTAAAAAAAAACAGAACAAATGGTTTTTTTCGGAAAATCAATTTATTTTATTCAAAATAGTCTCCTTCGGCTTCAATACAGCTTTTTGCACGGTTCAAAAGCATGTCGAACGAGTGTTTTAGCTCGTTGGCCGACATGGCCGCCAGTATGCCGGTGCAAGCCTTTTGATTGGCCTCTACGTCTGCATAACGCGATCCTTTCATGGGCAAATGCATTTTTTCCGAAAAGGATGAAGTCGCACGCCATATCAGGTGAATACGGGGAGTGGTTAATGCTTAAAATGTGATTTTTAGTCAAATAATCGTTTTGAATGTTGGATTCTGAGCAATTTTTGGTCGTCAGTCAATTTGTGCGGAATAAACCATGCATACACCTTTCATAAGCCCAAATGTTCGGTCAAAATGCAATAAATCGATGTTTTGAAGATGTTCAATTCCATTTCCATGAATTTCAACGATGATTTCGGCTGATTTTTGTTGAATTAACGCACAGTTTCGATGGCATTTCCGGTGATTACGGATTTTGATTGGCCCACATATTGATCGTCATTTATGTCCTTACAACCACTTTGAAAACGTTGAAACCATTCGTGCACTCTGCTACAGGATAGGCAATCATCGCCATAAACTAGTTTCATCAATTGAAACGTTTCGGTAAAAGTTTTACCAATTTTAAAACAAAATTTAATGTTGGCTCTTTGTTCGAAGCTCATTTTCGCACCGATAATACAAACATACTGACACTTAAAACGCAATAACTTCACTTCCAATCAATGAAATGTCATGAAATTCTCACTGGACAATCGATAAAGATAGCAGATGCTAACGCATCAGTTGACATATAGATGGCGCACCAGGTGGCGCTAGATTAAAAAAGTCCTGTTTACTTTGGAACGCACCTTGTATATAACCCTTTATCTAACTCGATTAGTTTTAGGTGATACATACAACCATTACATGAACAAAACTATTATAATATGTAGCAACATGTTTGTAAGAGTAGGTATAACAACGGTGCCTAGTTGATAACTGCATTTGATGTGTAAATTATTGTATTGTTAAAATTTTTATAAAAATACATAAGATTATCACATCGTTATTTTTTAGTGCAGGTTAAAAGCTGAAATACATTTTGACAAACAAGCAACCGAAAATTGTAATTAAATTTCCCGGGTAAATGATATTTCAAAAACTTCAAGGTATTTTTCTAAGTTGTCCTGAATTACTATGCCAAATATACGATCTGTCAACCAGTTTGTTTACAGCAGCTGCATGAGTCGGTACACCTCAGTAGTGCGTTGTGATTTTAACAAAGTGTAAAAATATCGAAGAAAGAATTCGCTTCAAATTTTGTATTTCTAACAAAATTTCGTATGCGAAAGCGTTGCGAATGTTGGAAAGGGCTTACGGTGATCCAGCTTTATAAAAAACACAAGCGTACGAGTGTTAAAAGCATTCAAAGACGGTCGAGAGAACGTTGAGGACATGCCTCGTTCTGGACGGCCATCGACCTATTCAACTGATGAAAATATTAAAAAAATTAAACATCTCCCTGTACAAGTTTTTTTTTCGTTCACTGCATATTTTTTCAGGTGTTATAGATGACCACCGAAAAAAGAATATTAATGAGTTACAAGGCTAAAGGCTAGCACATATAACTTTAATTTTGAAAGTTAAAAAAATTCAATATACTTTAAAAACTATCAGCGTTATTATCTATGTATATAAATAATTATACGCCTAAAATATACTGCTGAATAAAAATAAACTAAGTATAAGCAAAATAATTAGGCGAAACAATTTTTCGCCTACTTACTTGCCAGCGCCTATTTAAATCAACTAAGAAACACGGCCAATCTTTTTAATGGAATATTTTCAATTTGGTGCGGACATGTTTGCATACTTACTTTCATTAACATTTTGTTATTTTATTACAGGAAGAACACGCCAAAGCTGGTGAAACGGAAAGCCACATACGCAAATATGCATGAGCGAAAGTAATATTCACAACAGTAAACAAAGATATACAATTTTATAAACAGAAATAGTTACATATAAGTATATGATAATAGTTTTGTGCTAATTTTACACTATAACCAACGAAAAGTTGTGATAAATATAGCTAAGTACGAATATTAAATGCTTCAAAGTGGGAAATGCTTTAGGTGAGCCAACTAAGTTGAGGAAGTGTATCGATGGGGATGCAACCAAGCGTTTGGTGCCTGGCTGTTGATAGACATGCTATTGGATTTTGGTATGCGCACATATACATATACATACATACATATGTATATATTTCTTTCTATGTGTCAGTATTTGTAGCAATAAAACGCCAATGTTATGTGAAAAACGCCGTACTGAAGAGCGTTATAGCTTCGATAAGCGCTAAAATCACTTTCAGTATGACTTAACAAACGTTGAAATGCATATGCACTTACATAAATAACTGTACATTGCATATTATCGATGTTATGCGTGTGTATGCCTGAAAAGCGCAGGCGCATGCGCAACATACAAACTGGAAAACTATTGAAAATAAAACGCGAACGCTAGAAAATCGCAAATATGTAGATGCCTTTATGTGTATAGGTGCTTATAACTGTGTGGGTGGGAGTATATGTGTGCATATATGTGTATATATGTAGATATGTATGCGTAAATGCATTTGGCGCTAAATCAAACACGACGGGATAGAGCATTTGCCTTGCACTTGAGCTTAACGCCAACTATTTACATATACACAGATGAATACTTACGTACATATGTACATATAATACATACATACATATGTATGTGCATAACATAAAAACTCTAAAAAGTTACGCTAGAGCGAAGTGCGTGTTTGGCGCGCTACACATACATACATGCGCCCACACATACACACACACATATGTATGTGTGTACCTTTTAGGTGTTGCAGGGAATTAATCGTTCTACTTTTATGCGCATTCGCAATGCTGCCGGAATATCCAACGTTGGTTATAAATAACGAAATGATGTGCAACACGTCAAACAGTTTGTATATCGGCGGCAAGGCGTCAAGTACTTTGTCGTGCAAAGTGGATTATTTTTCGAAGTAAACACACATACATATGTATGTAATAACCGCGAACTAACAACGCGCTCACTCATTTGGATTAAACAGTTGCAGACGCGGCAAGCAACACGCGCAAGGATAATATGGACCCGCAGCCATCGATTGTAATTACAACCGTTATTCAAATCACGAGAGCGCTTTTAGCACTACTCTACCCTACTTTTATCTTTTTCATCCCCACAGCATCAACACCGACAGCGCCGACTACGACCGTTGCTTTTGCTCTTTTTCCTTTGCTACTTCGCCAGCAGCCAAGCTAAAAGGACTACACGTCGCCTGCCGCGCGATGAGATACACGAGTATGCGATACATCACTACAACTATGCCGAACGTGACGTGGAGGAGGCGAGCGGCAGCGTAGCAGATTTGCATGCGGATGAATCGAGACGCGTGGAAGTTCAGGTGCCATCACCGAAGGGCAGCAATAATGGTGGCACAACACGGGACAAGCGTGGCACTAAGAAAATTCGACATATCGTGCATTTGGTTAAAACGGCACAGCAGAAGCGGAAGAAGCCATTGACAACACCACGAAACAATAACCAGCAGTATCGTCAGCAAAATGCAGTTGATGGTGATACAAAACCATATCACACCTACGAAGAGGTGCATGAGCATGTTATGGAGCCAGCAGAAGAGGACGAGTCCGCGCAAAAGTCTTCGCATGCACACACGTCCGGCTCTAAAACGAAAGTACATATGCAAAAGGAACCGCTATCAGAGGCATCTTCGAATAGCTATGCTACGCATGCTCTTCTCAAGCCACATTCGGTGAAAACGGCACAGCAAAAGAAAAAAACGCCACTGCCGACAACAAGAACCAATAACCGGCACCAAAATGTATATGAAGGTGATACAAAGCCATACCACAACTACGAGGAGATGCATGAGCATGTGATGGAGGCAGCAGAAGAGCAGGAGTCCGCCCAAAAGCATACCTATGTGGCTTCGTCGGCGCATGCGCATACGTTCGGTTCAAAAGCCAAAGCACACGCGCAAAATGAACCTCTACCGGAGGCTACTTCGGATAGTTATGCTACGCATGCTTTTCTCAAACCACCAGAGGACCGCAAGGAACCGCAAGTTGAACCACACATGAGTAGCACGGAGCATCATGAACATGAAATTCTCGAGGAAGAGGAGCATCATCATGTTGAGAAAGTTAAGGTGAAGCATCATCATCACCATCATCATCATAATCATGTTAAGGAAATCATTAAAAAAGTGCCCGAACCATATCCCGTCGAGAAGATCGTACATGTGCCTGTAGAGAAGATTGTCGAAAAATTGGTGCATGTACCCAAACCTTATCCGGTAGAGAAAATTATTGAGAAGAAGGTACCATATCCGGTAGAAAAGATTGTTGAAAAGGTCGTTGAGAAGAAGATACCATATCCGGTGGAAAAAATTGTCGAAAAGATCGTGCATGTGCCGATTGAAAAGATTGTGCATGTGCCAAAACCGTATCCTGTAGAGAAAATTGTCGAGAAAAAGGTACCGTATCCAGTAGAAAAAATAGTTGAAAAGATTGTTGAGAAAAAGGTACCATATCCGGTTGAGAAAGTTGTTGAGAAAGTTGTACATGTGCCGAAACCATATCCAGTTGAAAAAGTGGTTGAGAAAATCGTCGAGAAGAAGATTCATGTACCTGTGGAAAAAATTGTCGAGAAAGTTATACATATACCCAAACCGTTTCCGGTAGAGAAAATTGTTGAAAAGATAGTGCATATACCAAAACCATTCCCAGTGATAAAGCACATACCATACCCAGTCGAAGTTAAAGTACCCGTGCACATCGAAAAGCCGGTGCCATATCCAGTGGAGAAGAAAGTACACGTACCTTATAGAGTCGAGGTGGAAAAGAAGGTGCCGGTACCTTATAAAGTAGAAGTAGAAAAGAAAGTGCCCGTTTTTATACACGCACCACATGTGTCTCATGAACCCTACAAGTTCGAACACAACGAACACGAGCACAAAGAGGATGCACACGAGCATCATGAAGAGAAACACGATTACGAAGAGCACAAACATTTTGAACATCATGACCTCTCCGGATATCCCACCAATCAGAATGCCAATTACGCCAGGTTACAACAACAGCAACCTAGGCATATAACAAATGGCGCTAAAGCAGTGTTAGCTAAAGCGCATACACCCGCAGCGGCTGCAGCGATACGCGCCGAACTGCTGCACCAGCAAGTACAAAATTTTGGATATAAAATCGCCACCAGCACTACGCCAACGGATCTAAATCAATCTTCTAGCGAAAATAAACCGCAAATTGTGCATTTTGAGCCTAAACCGGAAAATAAATTCGGTGTTAAACAATCTACACCGGCAACACCGTCAGATCTCGAGCCATCCGCCTCGGAAAACAAACCGGTCGTAACACATTTTGAGCCAACGGCACTACCCTTTCGAATACACGTAGATGATGGAGCGACAGCGGGAGATGGCGGTTCATCGTTAGGTGGACCAGCAACCGCCAATGATATGCAAGCTCAGGCCAGCACTCATAGTTTCCGTATGCTGGCGCGTCTCCAACCTATCGCGATGCCACTGCAGGTATATCAATTGCATTCTATGCCGTTCCAACAACCACTCGGTTTCTCATTGCCTGCCATACGAGCGGTAGTGCCGAGCAGCACGCCCTGAATATGACAGAAATTAAATGAAAGACATGGTTCGTAAGACTGAGCAGACTTAACGCGCAAAATAGATTTAAGCCATGATTTATAACATAATTTTCCATATAATTAACTGTTATAAAATAAAATCTTTATATGCATTTGAAATTTGATAATTTTTTTTTAATGATTAAGAGCTTGAATGTTGCCTAAAAATCCTAGGAATACAAACTGGGAAATGTACCGCAAGAGTCTTCTACAAACTCTCCCACGCGCGCCGGGGATAGACTCATTGGTCACCACCGACACAGGTAGGGATGGGTCTTCAACTCGGCATGTAAAACCGCACTGGAGCGCTGTCCACTGAAAACACCGAAAAGCAGGAAGAAACCTCTCTAGTGGACTATAAAACTCTCGAAAATCAGAGCATCCTGCAGACGTTTAAGCCCGTAGGAGTGGGTCAACTGACGTCTGGGCGTTGCATAAAACGGGACTTGCAATATAGAAGTCCGAGTTAAGGAAGGCAAAGAGGACTTCTTGTAAAAGCTTCTGCGAAAAAGTGGAGGGCTGCCATGTGGAAGGATATCTCATAGAGTGTTGTAATACGATTTCACGGCCTTTGTCGACCTTCCGGATGAACTGCACTTGAACTGGGCGATCAATTCGTTCAAATCTTTCAAGTCCCTGGGACCGGATGGCATCATACCAGAGCAATTGCAACAGGCTGTTAAGGTGTCATGCAACTGATTGCCACCTATCTATGCGAACTGCTTAAGCCTTGTTACATCCCGGGAGGCTGAAGACAAGTAAAAGTCACGTTCATCCCGAGGGCTGGGAGGGGCTTCCACGTTACAGTCAACCTGCTAAAAAATTTGAAGATCATGGCTGCCGGGTGATTGCCTATGTAGTCGATGTAGCGCTTAATGTCAAAAGAAAGTTTTATTCACTAGAAGATACAAGATCCCGGTACCGCTGCCGCAAATGCGAGACATTTGCAACCAGCGGATACACACAAGGAACACATGCCTGAACTCTCGGATATCCTCACTCACTTTGACTTCATACCGGATCACTTGGATCATAGAGTCACCAAACCGAACTCTGGTGGCTCCTTCTCGTTCGTTGGAGGAGAGGGGCAGTGAGCTTCTTCATGAATGGGTCATGGGGAAAGTTAGTGGAGGGGTCTACTGTCAGGAGTTCTCTATCAACTCCAACTTCAAACTTCCTGACTATTGCAGTGTCTTCCAGGCCGAGGTTGCAGCCATTAAGGTAACAGTAGATTTACTGCTCTGGAGTGCAGCCTCCGTTCGAGAAGTGACCATCCACTCACATAGCAAATCGGCGATTCTAGCTGAAGTCATTAAAAGTGAGGGAATCTTACCAGACGCTGTATGGAAGAAGATAAGGTGGAAAAACTCAACACTTCCCCCGTTTGGGAGGTCAAGATTTAAACATTTGGAAGAGTATACCTTCAGACATCCCAACGAGCTGGCGGGAATGGAAACTTGTATTGGCTACTAAGCGTTTTGCTAATTTATAAGTTCGAACACAAGAGCCATCTAACCTAACCTACCTTGACTTTAGATAGCTAAAGAAAAACGCTGGCAATATTGGACCAGTGGTCATATTTTTGCTAATAGAACCACCTCTTCAGGTCTTCATAGCTCAATTACAGAAAATAACCAAAATTACTATTTATTGAATACTTTGCAAGGTCTATGTCGATACTTTGTCCTACCATAATGAAGAGAAATCGTGTTTAGATGGAGTCATCTCAAGATTCGAAAATAGTTCGGTTTGATACATTCAAATAAAACAGAAAAGATCGGATACCTTAATTTTTCTAGAATTCATATATCCGGTTGAAGTATACAAACCCAATCACGACACTCGGCGGTACGTAACTGAAACGGATTTGTAAGTCGATATGTCAAAGGGGTGACGGTATAAAATAAATATCGACGAGCGATATCCCGAAGCGAGACACTATTTACATATTTCTTAAAACCCAATCTAAATATTCTTCGTTTGCCTTTCACTACATCCAGGCAACCATATCGGTGCAGCGTAGGTTACTGACCGGCCGGCCCATGGCCTTATATGCTGTTAACAACTGCTTTTGGCTTTTCTTAAAAGCTTCTGATTGCTGACCGCTCAGCTAGATCATTATCCACCTCTTCAGCCCTGGAGGGTGCGTAGATTGTTCGATGTCCTATAGTAGTGTTGTATGATTGACTGTGTCAAAGGCTTCTGACAATTCCAATTCTAGGAGGATCCTACTCTCACAGGATGGTTTTTGATTTAGACCACGAACTATTTGGACGTTTATGACGCTATGTGTTAGGGTGCTGCTGTATACTTTTTGGAAGCCATGTTGCTGGTTTTCTAGGCTCAGGTAGGAGTGAACATTGGGTGTAACAAGGCGGTCAAATGTCTTCACTACTGGGAAATGGGAGTTATCGGACGATAAGATTCCCCTTGGTTGGCGAGATTACTCTTCCAACTTTCCACACATCGGGTATTTGAAGAAAGGTCATCGACAGGTTGAGATCTTTGTTACGTAGCTTTCTCACGTCGAGCCTAGATGTCTTAGTATCAACATGTTAATTCCGCCTGGGCCAATGGATTTGGATGATTTAGTCTTATTGATGACATTCTGTACCCCCTAATCGGTGAAAGTAAGTGGCGCGTAGCTTCGTGGCAGTTTGCGCAAGGTCTTGATTTTACTTTGATTTTACGCACACCGGTGGAGAGATTGCAAAACTTCAAGTGCTCTACCCAGTTTATCCACAGAGATTAGATCACCTTGCGGGATTGACTTTCGACAACGTATACGCCCGCAGGAATGGGTAGTGCGGTCAAGGTGTTCTCGGTGAATTCGGTAAGTTCCTTAAGTTTATGAGTTATTGATCTGAAATTTGTGACAGACACGGAATTTATTTTTACTTTATTAATGTGCTCTTTAATGTGCTCGACGACGATGATGTCCCTTTTAGATACAAAAGTGTTGATCTGACCAATATACATACATACATATGTATAAAGGTTGGTAATTTCATTTTCGACATTCGTTTGAGGAATAGTAGGCGTTATATTAAATATAGCTGTCATTATTAAATAACACCCCTCTAAACAGGTTAGACGTAATCTATGAAGGATTTTGTAAGCACCACAGTCTAGTAGCAATGTGGAATACAAGCCAGATTTGAATAGTTATCGGAATTGCAAACCAATTCTGATTTTCGATGGTGTTACAGAATCTGATTGGATTTTTGTCTTTTCGAGCATACGCAAAACCAATATTCGAATCAGCTCACTTGCAAATGAATACATTTTGAACCAATCCTATTAAAGTTTTTAATGAGTTCTGACTTAAAGGAAGATTATAAGAGATGACATTTATCGAATGAATAAATACGCATTTGGACGTTAAACTATGTTTCGTAAATCTTCTTTAAATTACCTAATTTTTTTCCAAAAACGCAATATATCAGATATTTTGTGTTTTAATTTTATATTTGCCCCTATAGTAATAAAGATAAATTAATTCGTAATAATAAAATAACTTGATTTCTTAACTTATATTTCAAATCTGTCAGCGACTAACTTGTCACTTTGTTTCTGTAAGGACAACCGATAAATTTGGTTTCCGAGACACCCAAAACCGATACAAATTCTGCTTCGAACATCAAACCAATAATATTCTGATTCCGACAACTATCAGATCCATAACACAATAATATTGATATTTGTTGTATAAAAGTCGGTATTAGTTTGTTAACTAAATACTTACGTACATTCTCTAAGCCTTTTATTTGAATTTTGAAATATATTAAGACGTTACGTATTTGTAAACCATTTTTAATTCAGTAAAAATAATGTATGACACCTTTCTACACTTATATAGTAATGAAAAACTTAAAATTATAACTTTAACTTTATATTAAATAAAAAACAAACAGATAAAAACTAGGTATCGAGGTATTTAGTTTCACATCACTTGTTCTTGTTTTAGCACACCTGCTTCTTCCAGTAATTGCTGAAAGCCGTCTGGTATGTTACCTTCACTAAGTTCTGTGCTCCATTTTTTTAACTAAAAAAAAGAAAACATTTTAAAATAAATTTGATTATTTCAGAACAATAGTTGTTTTTATTGACCTACTCGCTCCAGTTCTTCACGCAAAGCCAATACAGCCTTTTCTCGATCGGCTACTAGCTCTTCCAAGTACTGGTATCGTAATTTTTTACGTGCTCGACATTCCCGAGCACTTTGACGACTGCGTTCTGGAATTTAATGAAATCTTTTATTACTATAATCCTATTCGGCTTCACTCTGATGACATTACAAACCTAATTTGGCTCTTATATCCACTTTTTCCGTGGAAGCTTTACGTCCTGGTTTACGTCCCCTTTTGCCAGTCTCTTTGCGTTCCTGAAAATATCATACAAAATGAATTTAATTCGATCTCATACAAATATTCAATACGCCACCTCATAAGAAATCCTTTATCTAAAAGTTATATTATTTAAGGGTTGATTCTTTTGTTCTTAAGCGAAGCTATGCCCTTATTCCAACTCAAAGGTACAGCCAAACTATTGCGTAGTATTTAATGTGTGAAATTCGAATGGTGTTTCAATTATAAAAATTAAAAACTATTAATTAAAAAAAGGGACTCGTTCTTTTTGACTATATAAAAAAGAGCAACTACGCATTAAAGCTCATTAACGTCCTTGAATTCACGACACCCACAACAGTTAATAAGTATTACTCACTGAAAGATTTGGCTCTTCTATGACTTGCATTTCATCACAATCCATTATTTATTCAATGTTTGTTAATCTGAGTGATTTATACTTGAAATTCACAAAAAAATAAATTGTTTTTCTCTCAGCAACAATGCGTTTACGAAAAAATGTTTGTTTTCTTTGTGTTCTAATAGGACTGCCAAACTTAAGTATAAATTTTACAAAGTTACTGCAGATGTCGCAAGAGTCACATAAATTCACAATGTTGCATTTACACTAGTGTTATAATTATAAGCGTTTGTATTTTTAAATAAAGTCAGAAGATTTTAATAAATGTATTCATCCACTAACAAAATATTTGTTTTTTTATATAAAAAATGTTTATTTGCAATATTATCATAAACAGATATTCTTTCTACATCAATATAATGTGGCAACATGTACATATGTCTAAATACCGTTTTTAGCGGCAATTCACAATAGATTTGGGCCGCGTATATTGCTGTTTTGTTCTTGTGTTCTTATTGATTTTAAAAACAAAATTTGCTTATTTCATAGTAAAATGGATAAAATCGAACAAAATGATGGCACTAATCGTGATGAATTGATTATGCAGCAACAGCGTGAAATCGAAAAAGAGGTATGTGCAAAATTGTAGCATTAATTAAATATAGGGTTTGTTTGTTGGTGTTGACAAAGAACTGTCGTCCAGCCTCCAATCAACAAAGGCCAAACACTTAAAACTTTGTTTCGGTCTACACACAGATAAGTGATTCGACACCATTGGTAAGTGAACAACTGCCCATAACTTGCCTTAATGCTGAGTATCTGGGTGATGAAGTTTTCACATCAAAAATTCAAGATCTTGCCGGCAAGTATAAGTTCTTACGACGTACCCGCCCTGACGGAAATTGCTTTTTTCGTGCATTCGCTTATGCGTACTTAGAGCATTTAATATCCAACAAAGATGAATATCTACGATTCAAAGACTTGGCGGAAAAATCGAAAGATAAGCTAGTGCAGTTGGGATTCCCTAGCTTTACGCTAGAGGACTTTCATGATACCGTACGTATGCTTTTATATACATAAATTACTTTTAGAATATAACAATTATTTTCACTTTCCTATAGTTTATGGAAGTGGTTAAACGAGTAGATCCTGCAAGCGGTTCCACAGACCAAGTATGTGACGAGCTGCATAAAGTGTTCAATGAGCAAGGCTACTCTGATTATGTAGTAGTCTATTTACGCTTACTCACTTCTGGAAAGCTGCAAGAAGAGGCTGATTTTTATCAGCACTTCATTGAAGGAAATTTTACAATTGAGGAATTTCGTCACCAGGAAGTGGAACCAATGTATAAGGAATCAGATCATATACATATTATTGCGCTCTGTACCGCTTTAGGTGTAGGCGTGCGCGTAGAATATATGGATCGGGGTGACACGCATGTGAAGGCGCACGACTTTCCAGAGGGTAGTACACCAAAAGTTTTTCTAATTTATCGACCGGGTCACTACGATATTCTGTATCCCAATTAAAATCTAAACTTGAAGATATCAATGCCTCAAAGCTAGGAGCTAAGCTGCCTGCTTCTTTTCTAATTTGCTAAGAATATGTTAAATGTACGTATGTATATTATTTATGGCGCTAATTGTATATGTATTAGGCAGCTTGAATTGATTTCCTACTTGTTTACGTTCATTAACGAGGTTTAAATAATTTTAAATGACATTATGATCATACGAGTCATTCAACTGCAATTATATTTTGGATTTATAAAAAACATTGTAATCAATTCTTTTCGAAATTTTGCGATATTTCACACTGGAGTAAATTATGAAGATATATTGCAATAATTACTCATTAAATTAATATTTTCCTAAAAATACAAATTAAAACTAAATGTTCTTAAAACAATATAAATATGTGTTTTGCCATTACTAAAATAAGTTACATACATAAGTATTTTTATTCCAGATCCAACTAGCGCACGAAAGTTGTAAGACAAACATTTCTTTAACTGACCCTTCTAAGTATATTCTTAAAAAAAGCAAGGGAAAACTTTAATTTCTGCTGCATTAAAGCCATATGCCCTTGACTGGTGAATTTCTTACAGCATAAAAAGGTATATGTGACCTGGTCTACGAAAAGGGAGCTAACGTGCGAAAACTAGTTTTCTGGGAAACAGCTGTTAAAAATAAACAACTCGTTTCGTCAGTTTCTCGTTATCTCATTAAAGAAAATTGATTTTTTGACACCTAAGCCCCCTTTCCGTAGACCAGGTCACATATAATGATGTCTATCTATCTGTCTTCAGTTCGTATATTGTTGTAGCGGCCGAGTTGACAGTCCTTGGCCATATAAAAATCCGTTGCAAATTTTCAGAACGATAATTCAAAAAGTAAAGGACTGGTTTGCGTATATAAAGTCAGGCGGACATGACTAAATCGACTCGGCTCGTCACGCTGATCACTTATACACATACATATATACATTTTATAGTCTCTGACGTCTCCTTCTAGGTATTACATACCTACATCGTATAAATTTTTATATACACTTATGGGTATGTGCATATATAAAAATACTGTGGATAATAGCGCCTATAAACACAGACAAATGATAAAATTTCAAATTATTTCGCCTGAAAAGCCGCCTGTTAAGAAAAACTCTAGATTTTTGTTTGTACGAATATTTATTCTACTCTTCTGTAGCAGTTATACAATATTTATATAAACAAGTAACGTATTTGCCTTCCCGAAGTATATAAAAATTATACAATAAATTCTCTAATTTATTTAAATCTCTTGCACTAAAAATGAACAAACTAGTTATGAACATATATATATTTATTCATTGCTTTACTCTTAATTTTTTTTTTAATAATGAACTAATGAGTCAATTTCTATTATTATTATATTGGACACTTTCGTTGAAACACTTTTTTTACTTATTACATGATTTATATTTTGTGTAAGTGTGAGCGCTGTACTACTGTTATGTGTATATAAAATAATTTATAATTGCACATGTAGCTTGCGCTTTTACAACTTAGCATCCGTTGTAGCTAGTCAATCTGCAGAACAGACAGCCATAGCTTCTCCTTTCTCTTCCTCCAGTTCCTTGCCGGTGACAGCCAACTTCGATTTGGCAAAGTCATCCAATTGCAAACCTTGTACAATCTTCCATTTACCATTGCTGATTTCTACTGGGAATGAGAAAACAACATCCTTTGGGGCACCGTAGCTACCGTCAGAAAGAACACCCATCGAAACGAACTGACCAGATGTGGTACCATGCCACCAATCGTGCATATGATCGCAAGCCGCTTTAGCCGCCGACATGGCCGATGACATTTTACGTGCAGCAATAACAGCAGCACCACGCTTCTGCACGGTTTCCACAAAGTTACCTTGCAAAAAGGCAGCATCGTTGACAGCATCCCAGACGCGTTTGGTGCTGCCGTTAATTTCAACAATACCATTGCTGGGGTCAGGGAATTGTGTGGACGAGTGATTACCCCAAATTACCACATTTTTAACGGCACTAATTGGTACGCCTAATTTAGCGGCAATTTGTGCGGTAGCACGATTTTGATCCAAACGGGTCATGGCTGTGAAATTCTCACGTGGAATTGATGGTGCATAGTGTGAGCATACCAATGCGTTGGTATTGGCTGGATTGCCAACAACCAAGACCTTAATATCCTTGCGTGCGTGCTGGTCGATAGCTTGACCTTGTGCCTTGAAGATTTTTACATTGGCGGACAACAGATCCTTACGTTCCATACCCTCTTTGCGTGGCATGGCGCCGACCAAAAAGGCAGCGGCTACATCCTTAAATGCTACAGCGGGATCAGCGGTGGGGATAACTTGACGCAAGAGTGGCAGAGCACAATCGGCCAACTCCATGACAACACCCTCAAGTACTCCCATCATTGGGGGAATATCGAGTAAATGCAAAACTAAAGGTTGTTCTTTGCCGAACACCTCGCCGCGTGCAATCATATAAAGCAGAGAGTATGCGATCTGACCGGCAGCACCAGTGACAACAACACGAATTGGCTCAGCCTGTAGATAAAAGAAAAAAGTTTCGTCACCAATTTAATATCGAAATAAATGAGTAAGAAAATAGAAAAGACGGGCAGGTTGTAAGAAATAGCTGTAAAATTCAAACACCCTATTCATTCATTAATTTATTAACAAATTTAAATACATAAAATTCTCGCTACTTAGATACAATAAATGATTTATTGCATGATTTATTCTATATCTATTCTACAATACATCCATTAATATAGCTTTAAATATTCGCACCATTCCCCTAAAATATTCTTGAAATGCAATCTAAAATATTTTGTTTTTAAGTAAACATCAGTTTTCTTCGTTGCCACATAAACAAGTTGCTAATTATAGATATGAAATTTGTTGCGGTGATGCGAAAAAAAATATTAATAGCCAAATTGCCACTCAGCTTCTCTTTTCAAACAGCTGACATATCCCTGATTTTGTCTCGATAAAAAAAATAATGCCTTCCGAGACATGGTAATCTTTGTAAAGTCGTGTTATGGGCTATTGGCATAATAAGTGTTGTAGTGGGGCCAAGAAAGAAAGAGTGGTGCATTTGTTTATTACATTACCTTCCTCAACTATTAATAGCTTTGGGTGCATGTACTCTTTAAAGGCACATTTTTTCATTTTGTTTGTGTTCATAGATCCTGGATGTACATTAAATATACATATACATATATATATATATATATATATAATTCAGAACTATTCAATAATAATGGATTCCATTTTAAATGAAAAAACTATTAAAATATAAAAATAACACCATTAAAATCAAAGTCTGGCTGATAAAGTGAAAATAATCAAATTTAAGTACGTATGCGCGTCAGGTCAATTAATTAAAACTAAAAGCATCACCACGCCTGACAACAAAACAAATGTCAAACAGACGAGCCTCCGTTACACAGTCGTACAATAACAATTGCTTATCTTTAGGAATTGGATTGGGATTATCACTTTATATGTACATATGTATATAGTTGACAAATGTGCTTTGTTATATGTATATACCCAGAATCGGCATTTCAAAATATAATCACAAAGTAAAAATTAATGCGTGAACGCATATATGTACATAACTACCTATTTACAGAGGTGTTTTGCCATATGACGTAGTGTATTTACTAATCTTGTTTTTATTTTTCAAAGATATTTTGAAAAATCTTATTATCAAAACATATTGATCTTAGATAACAAGACAAAACGTACTTAGATAGTTATTTAAAACAATTTCTCAACATCATAAACATTTGACAGAACTTACCACCACTTAAATATTTACCTAAAGCATATTTTCTACAGTATCATGTTCGAAAATCATACGGCCGTATTAATGTGACGATCAGCCATATAGTTATAGCTAAATCTTTTCATTGATAATTGAATTTCGGTATATAGAAAATTATTATATAATACACAATCTTCCGTTACGTGACCCTTGGCTTTGATAAGCACATATTATGGCAAATGAGAAATGTATTCACGCATAAGTATGCATCTAAATATAATTTCTGTACATGAATGTATGTAGTTTCCGGCCGGTTCACTGCATATACCTAATCACTACCCTAGATAGTCAAGATTTCAAGGTCATCTTTTTATCTCAATCCGCCACATATTCCTATCAATTTATATGCAAATTTTTGCATTTGTCCTATCACACACACAAATACATAATACAAGCGGAAGCGTTGGTTTTTGTTGGTTTCTCTATTTTGCCAACAACAGCATGCGTTTGTAATTTAGTGTGTCCAGATAATCAAAGTCCCCTATTAATAGCGAACCGAAAATTTCAAGTTCATTTTTGCTGACGTACTGGATTTGGCACATATATTCCGGCAGAGTAATTTATTATTATTCCATTTGCACTATTTATTTTCACTTCAATACATAGAAAAAAGGTCAAATGAATGTTACAAAGTATTTACTATGTGGCTGATAGGAATTTTTCTTATATAAAGAATTCATGAAGTGGAAGGGCTTAGGGTATGGTGCGTATGTTTATTACTTATACCAAAATGTGAATATGTTTATGGACTTACCATTTTTGCTTAATTCCTTAAAAAAGTTTTCGGAAACCAGAGTTTAAAATTAAATCAAATGAATAATAATATTCAATAGGCCGAAAATTCGTAAGAAATTTTTCAGTTAGTACCGCACAAATGGATGGAGAAATGGAGAATAATCAGCTGAAACGTCAGATTTAATATTTTGCTTGGAGTGCCGATGGTACACGAAGCATGCAGTGTTGCATTTTTGTTTTTAAGGCCAGTACATTGCAGAAGTGAGAATTTCTATAAATCTTTGGGTTAATTCAAAATTTTTATTGTTTTGAATCAAGATAGAAATCCATTATTAAAAATTTATTTATTACACTGTCCAACAGCATTTTTGGAACAAAATAGCGACCCTATAATTCTGAAAGGGTATGTTGAGTAGATTATTTTTGTAGAACAAACATGGTCCAGCACGTCTGAGTTTTTTTTTTACAGTGGGTCAAAGTTTTCATTTTTTGGTTGAAGGGAGCATTATACCATATGAAAAAGTGTTGTAAGTTAATGTCTGAGAGAATTCTTATGGTCAGAGTTGTATTGTGGAATTGTATGAGGATTATTTTTGTGGAAGATCTTAACCCTCTAACTGGTTTCTTTATGGGTCCTTTTGACACTTTTTTCGAGAAAATCAAAAAATATCCTTTAAAAAAGGACATTTAAGGATTAAAATATTTTACGAAAATGTTTGGCGGAAAATTTCAGTGGGGGTCACCAAAGACACCATTGTTGTAAATAAAGCTCTTTACGATTGATAAAAAAAATTACACGCCAACATATACAAAGTAGGTGAAAACCTCGTCAAGTTCGGCCGGGCCAAACACTGAGTTCTCGCGTCTAGTCAGCTGTGACTTACAAATCGGGTGTGATAAAATTAAGCATAATTGACTTACTAAGCAGTACATATCGGGTGTGATTTTTACTAAAATTAATATAAAAAAAGAACAATTAAAGCTTAAATAAGCATGGCGGATTCTGTTTGCAAATTAAGAGATTGGTTTTGTTTTATTTGTGGACATTTTATGCACCTTCAAAGCAGAAGAAAGATATTCCCTACAATTGAAGAACCATATTTTCTTTTCTTTGGAATACGATTTTTATGTGAAGCTTGGATACCAAAAACCGTATGTACTACTTGAGAAAGTGGTCTTTTCCAGTGCCTCAACCGCCTACACATACATTTTCGGCCAATATGACATACGCCAATACAGAAATAACAGCGGCGGTTGAAAACACATCAGATATAAGTTACTTGCCTCCTGGTGGTTTAAACATACATATGTCCTAATTTGATAGACCAAGCTTATTTTGAAGATCTTGTAAGAGATTTAGGACTAACAAAAGAGAAAGCTGAAATATTATGTTCCAGATTGAAAAACAGGAATTTGATAAAAGCCGATGTAAAAGTTACATCGCCAAGAAAAAGACACGCCGATTTGGAAAGTTATTTTAAAAAATCAGAAGAACTTGTATACTGTTGCAGTATTGAAGAGGTTCTAAAATATCTAAAGCTTCCACTGGACTCTTCCGCTTGGCGAATATTTATAGATAGTTCAAAACACAGCTTAAAAGTAGTTTTACTGCACAATGGAAACCAGCATCCATCAATACCGGTTGCGTATTCCACAAAAAAG
The DNA here is from genome assembly GCF_024586455.1 of Bactrocera neohumeralis. Taxonomy (NCBI): domain Eukaryota; kingdom Metazoa; phylum Arthropoda; class Insecta; order Diptera; family Tephritidae; genus Bactrocera; species Bactrocera neohumeralis. The sequence continues at coordinate 48,880,017 of NC_065920.1, read as the reverse complement.
GAGGGAACATACGCAAATATTTCAAATCTCTTAAATAAAATTGAATACTATAAATATAAATGGGAAGTATGCGCAGACTTCAAAATGATTGCAATATTGACTGGAATGCAAACAGGATACACAAAATATATGAGCTTTCTTTGTAAATGGGATTCACGTGCTACCAGCAGTCATTATCATATTAAATATTTCGAAGAACGTAAAGACTTAAATGTAATCCATGAATCTCTTGTCCCAAAAGATAAGGTCATACTTCCACCGCTGCATATTAAGTTGGGCGTGGTGAAAAATTTTATTAAAAGCTTAAATACACAAGGATATGCTTTCAAACGCATTCAAACAATTTTCCCCAGATTATCTGCAGCAAAATTAAAAGAAGGTAAAATACGATTTTAAGAAATAATTTATTTCATTTAATGTAAACTACCTTTTCTAGGAATGCTCGTTGGACCCGATATAAGAAAATGATTACAAGATGAAGAATTTTATGGTCATCTGTCGGATATGCAAAAGACAGCATTTGACTTTATGCAGCTGGTTATATCAGAATTCCTTGGAAACTCAAAAGCACAAAACTATGCAGAAAATATTGAAAACATGCTAATCGGTTTTAACAATATTGGCGTTAAGATGTCACTAAAGCTGCATTTTCTGCACTCTCATCTCAATTTTTTTAAAGAAAACCTTGGAGCGGTTTCAGATGAACACGGTGAAAGGTTTCATCAGGATATAAAGGTATTGGAAGAAAGATTCAAAGGGAAATCCCAAAGTGTTATGCTTGCTGAATACGTATGGGGCTTGTACAGAAACCTTGACACATCGGAACATTCACGTCAAGCTAAATACAGGAAAGCATATTAAGTTTAATCTTTAATCCATTGTCCTACTACTGCTGAAGCAAAAAAATAAATACATACATATGTACATACTATAATAAACCACTATTAAAATAAAATTATAATTTTTTTATCAATCGTAAAGAGCTTTATTTACAACAATGGTGTCTTTGGGGACTCCCACTGAAATTTTCCGCCAAACATTTTCGTAGAATATTTTAATCTTTAAATGTCCTTTTTTAAAGGATATTTTTTGATTTTCTCGAAAAAAGTGTCAAATTGACCCATAAAGAAACCAGTTAAAAGGGTTAAGATCTTCCACAAAAATAATCCTCATACAATTCCACAATACAACTCTGACCATAAGAATCCTCTCAGACATTAACTTACAACATTTTTTTCATATAGTATAATGCTCCCTTCGACCAAAAAATGAAAACTTTGACCCACTGTAAAAAAAAACTCAGACGTGCTGGACCATAAGTTTGTTCTACAAAAATGATCTACTCAACATACCCTTTCAGAATTATGGGGTCGCTATTCTGTTCCATTCAAAAGGTCTTCATTTGTTGGACAGTGTTATTTTACAACGTAATCAAATTGAAAACAATGAAAATTTAGTTAATCGAATTAAATTAATGTAAAAATGCATTTAAGGACAAGTGTCAATCTTTTCATCAAGCTAATAATCATCAGATAATTTTTGCAAATTGCTTTTAATAAAGTCTTAAATATATTTAAAAGGGAGTGGAATTTAATTCTTTCGCACTGTTTAAATTTGCCGTAACTTCGGAACAATTGCTTCTTGGCAAGTTTTTGAAGAAAACACAATTTCAATTTAAAACTTATTAAACTATCTAAGGACAGGCTCACCGCACTGCTTAGTATAATTTATTATAAGCTACATATAGCTACGAATAATATAAAGCAAAATCCATTCATATATACCTTACAAATTCAAATACATAATCATATTTTATAGCCATTATAAGAAAAAACATAAAGATAGGAGAATAAATTGTATGATCGCTTCACAACAAAGCTGTCTACACAGCTTGAATACTTGAATAAAATCTTAGTTTAACTGATTGTTGCTACAGCGATCTCCATTTGAATTTGTTCGTTTGTAAACGCTTATGCCCAGAGTGGCGCCAAATATTAAAAACTGCATGAAAACCGTATGCCTTCGACTAATAATATAACCACTTCATATATACATCATTTCTGCCATAGTTGACATTTTCTTCGGTATGTGCACAAATGTGTCAAAATAGCTGGCAAGTTCATCGATCGTTACATCGTCGCTGGTGCCACTGCTATTTGCAATCCCGGCGGCACCGTTTCCAGCTTGCTGTGAGCATGATGTACTTGCATTGGAACGGGTATTATTTCCAACATTTCTTTCTGGCGAACAAGCTTGAGCACCGGTATGTGCAAAACTATTTCTCTCTTTGTTACTAAACAGACTTCGTGATAGCATAGATGACTGCATGGTTGTAAAATTTTTTGAAACACGTTGATCTGGACTCACTAAACCAAATCGTCCTTTGACATCATTTTCTAAATTTAATAAATTTTCACATTCATGAATTAAATCACGAAAATCGCAAATCCCTCTACTCGATCCTGGCGATACTAAATTCTTATTTATTGACGAATTCAGAGCATTTCCCATTGCAGCTGTAGAGGTTTGCTCATTATCAACTTTAGGCAATGTGTGCAGAAGCTTCTGTAAATTTTGCAGTTTACGCAGCACGGGTGGTCGCAAAATACTGCGTCGATGCTTTAAAGATTGTCGTTGAACTCCTAATATAGTGTGTGTTTCACATGAAACTTCGGAAGTATCTGTAGATAGAACCGTCGTTGCGGATTTGTATGCATCTGCATTACTCTCAGACCGACGACGTAATCTGCAACGTCGACAACCTTGATTATTTCTTTGCAATTGGGTTGAACTCGAAACAATCTTTCCATCTTCAAATTTTAAGTCATTCGAATTCGCATCATCTTCGTAAAATGGATTTAAATTTAATGGTAACTGTGCAGTATCAATAAGATTCATCGCTCCTAAGTGTGCTGGATCCGTTGAATTGATTTCCAATTTATGGAGTTCGCTCGAAATTTCTTCCGTCATTTTGGAACTTGCTTTCATACTGTACAACAAGTTATTTGCACAATTTATTTTGTATTTCTTGACTTTACATTGACCTAAACTTTTTGAAAATTTACGACGAAAAATACGCTTTTTAACAAAATTTTTGCCAACAATTTGATATTTTCACTTCCACAACTTTTTTCTTCGTCTCGCTTGTTTTCAAGTCATATTTGTTATTGTTTATTTGACTTGATTATTCACTATGTTCTTATTGCCTAATTTGATCTTTTGCATTTTAAAGAATATTAACCTTTTGATAATGCGTAATTTTTGTTATTTCGCTTAATATTTATTATTGGTTTTATGTTGATATTTAAGTCAAAAATTTTCTTTCTGTTGTGGGTGATTTGCTAAATCTTCTTTTCTTTATTTTTTCTCTATCATACGTGGTGTGTTCAGTGCAAGATGCTGTTTAGCTAAAACATGGTGAGATTGAGAATTTTCGTAAACACATTCACCGGATTGATCTAGAAAAAAGGATCAAATATCCTCGTTATGTTCTTGATTACATTTTTATAATAAGAGCGTTATCTAAATTAAATAATAATAAAAGTTTTAATATTTTCGGTTCGCTTTAAAGCTTCATAACACTAGAATTATGGCATAAATCATAATGGTTTCGTAAATATTAGAAAACAAGTATGTTAAAAATGTATTAATTCGTCATAATAATAAAAAGACATTAGTCAAAATATATAAATCTATATCGATTGCAGTAATTGGTAACATTTTTATTTTTGCGCAAATAAATTTTTGTGTCATTGCTGTTGTTGTTTTAATATGTTTATTATAACATTTTTCTTGAATGTGGCATCATTTATCAAGTTGAATCAGTTTGTGTGTGACTTTTTGCTGCGAAATTTTCGCTCATCTCAAATTGTGAAACGAAGAACTAAAATAAATTATAATATTGTTCGTTAACTAAAATAAAAAAATCATTTTATTTATGTGGTGTTCTATGATGTGTAATTAATACATAAGAAGAATTCGGTAGCAAAAGGCAAATCGTAATCCTGTTGTGAAACTCATCTAGGAAAATTTCTTTATGTCAATCGTCAGTAGAGTTTCCAATAAAAAATTAGAAGAGTGGGAATGATAAACGGTGATAACTGTCAATAATTCAATTGTAGTCTGGCAGCTCTGATTGTCCGAGGATTTTGCAGACACAAAAACGGAAAACAACGAAAATGACGGAGTAGTTTAATAAGTGGTGAGTGAATGTGATTGCAAATTAATATATAATTTTTATACATTACATAGTGAATCTATAAAGTACTCAGTAATAATTAACATTAAAAAGGTATTAGAAAATATGTTAAATTTTTCGTAAAAATTGTTAGTTGTGGAAATCTTACGAAACGATAGTGAAAACGTCCATTTGGATTTCTTCGACGTTGCGCTCCTCTATTTTGCCCTTCAGTCGAACCAATTTTCGAGTTTTTATTTGCTAGCCCTCCCTTCACACTACAGTCCAATCATCAAATGGTAAGAGCTAAAATCTAATTCCCTTTGCACATTCATATTAAAATTGATTTCTTCAGTTTTTTTACGCAAACATATTCTTATTTATTTTCATTTCTCGAAATCCGAGGAATTACATATTTGATTGTTGTGCATGAGTGAGTTCATACGAAATTTGTAATAGGTTTGGACTAAATAAAAAAATATTAACTAAACGACGACAGCTAAGTAAAGTTAATGAAAAAGACGTGTGCCTTTGTTCCAAGATTTGTGCCATCGTTTTCACTGTCTGCTTTGTCCGTCGCGTGTCTTTATTTGTGTATTCACAAGAGTCATTAGCTCATGTGTGTTCATCTTTTGGAAAAGGTGTGCAAATCATTTCTTACTTACATATGTATGTACATATATACATGTGCACATGAAATGTTGTGCTGAAGTGATTGTTGAGCTTTTAGATGTCTTACAATATGTGAATAAATATGAACGGACAAAAATATTTGGATCTCTTCGAGAAGTTTTTACACATTTACATATTTATATACAAGTATGTACCTTATCAAGATGAGAGCCTACCTATGTATACATTTTTGGGATATTAACCTCATTGGAATTTATTTACTGAAACAAACAAAATTTGAGAAAAAAATCCACAATTTCGTTATTATTATTTTTTGCGTTTACCGTTTGACAGGAAGGCGGAAAGGTACCGTTTCACTTTGGGTATAATGCTATTGTAATGTAATATTAATTATTATTTTGTATTATACTTCAATTTTTATAACTTTAAGAGAATGATGTTTTCTTTGCAGATTTCACTCAGTAAAACATAATCGATAAAACGAGTCATCAAAAAGTGGAAGTGAACCACGAGAAATTCGAAGGTATATAAAATAATTTATTAATGTATATGTATATTATAGCATTATTTTAAACGTACTTGTTTATATCGCAGGCTTGTGACAGTATTAAATAAATGAAAGTAACTTCTTACTTTTACGTGTAATAATGCTGTTATTTTGATGAATTCATATTCAAAAACCGCTTAACAATTAAAATAATTTATAATTGATTACAAATTACTTTTATGTGTATATATGTATGTACATACACGTATTTTGTATATTTGTATAAAAGTGCGTTGCGAAAAACCCTCGTTGTACGACTCTCGCAATTATGATATTTTCAATGTGTTTCACTGGGTATAAACACCCTTGATTTGTATATAAATGTACAAACATAATACATTCAAATTATTTTTCTAATCTCAAACAAGTCAATACTTTATACGCAGTACGATTTGTATTTTTGTATTTTACTTTTTTAAATATATGTACATACATATTACTTTTTATACCCTGATCAGGGTGTATTCATTTTACCGCGATGTTGGCGAAATCCAAAAGAAACACTGTGATTTTATAGACCCGACTGTCATGAGAACAGCCATCTTTTTAATTTGAGAAAGTATCTTTACTAAGTTTGCCAAAAATTGTGCAGTTCTGACAACTATAGTATATAGCGCAACGGTGCAATCGAGGTAAATGTTTACTAGTTGAGTTTAAAATCGGAGGTAAAGATAAAGGATAAAGGATTTTACTAATTTACTTCAGGCTGAATTCGGCGGAAGGAATGTGTTCTACCGTTACAATAACAACATCATAAAGCCGATTTAATTTCAAAACCGGTATTCTGAATAATTTTTCATTAAAATTTCTGTAAAAACATTTATTTGTTCCATATACAATGTTCTGCTTTTTTATGGCACATATGTATGTATATATCGTTAAAATTTATTATTTAAATTAATTATTATTTATTATGTTGTGTATATAAATTTATATATTTGAAGAATTTTAATACTTTTTAAGTCTACTACTTTCGAATCATGTCATAAAATAGTTTGCACAAACATTTCAACTCTAGTGGCAGTAAATACAAATGTATTAAAAATCAAATCAAAAAAGGAATTGTTTATATAAATAAATTTTCTAACTTCAATTTATCAAAACTTCAAAATTTCAATACAAAATTATTTTTTTTTTACTAATTCAATTGCAGATGGGGGACGTTGATCCAGAAACACTCTTAGAATGGCTATCCATGGGTCAGGGGGATGAGCGCGACATGCAATTGATAGCCTTGGAGCAACTATGTATGCTTCTGCTTATGTCCGATAACGTTGATCGGTGCTTTGAAAGGTGAGTTATTGCTAAGCATTTTTGGAAAATCCGTTTCTTTTCTTTTTTGCATTTGCAATTAATTCAACATGTTCAATTTCTCACCATATTGCAACAGTTGTCCACCACGCACATTCTTACCAGCGCTTTGTAAAATATTTTTGGATGATCTCGCACCAGAAAATGTCCTCGAGGTTACCGCACGCGCTATTACATATTATCTTGACGTATCAGCTGAATGCACCCGCCGCATTGTGGCTATCGATGGTGCTATTAAAGCGATTTGCAACCGTTTGGTTGTCGCCGATTTATCATCGCGCACCTCACGCGATTTAGCCGAACAATGCATCAAGGTATTGGAATTGATTTGTACCCGTGAGGCGGGTGCCGTCTTCGATGGTGGCGGCTTAAATTGTGTACTCACCTTCATACGTGATTGTGGTTCACAAGTACATAAGGATACATTGCACTCCGCTATGGCGGTGGTGTCACGTCTCTGCACCAAAGTAGAACCGAATGCACCATGCATTCAAAATTGCGTCGAAAGTTTAAGTACACTGCTGCAACATGAGGATCCAATGGTAGCAGATGGTGCGCTTAAATGTTTCGCTTCTGTTGCTGATCGCTATACGCGCAAATGGGTAGATCCAGCCCCTTTGGCTGAGTACGGACTTGTGGAAGAACTGTTGAAACGTTTGGGCAATGCTGCGGGACCCATCAATAATACAACAACAACCGCTGCCAGTCCAGGGGCAACTACCGGCGCTTCAACTTCGACCACCACCACTGGCAGTGGTAGCAATAACGACAGCATAAGCAGCGTTACAACAACAACAGCTACGCAGAACAAACCAACTGCAACAAGTGATCCTTCAAGGACATCACAATCGATTTCAACAACCATATCTTTGTTGTCCACCTTATGTCGTGGTTCGCCGTCTATTACACACGATTTGTTACGCTCCCAATTGCCAGACGCAATTGAACGTGCATTGAAGGGTGATGAACGCTGTGTGTTAGATTGTATGCGTTTGGCCGATTTACTTTTACTATTACTATTCGAGGGACGTCAAGCATTGAATCGTGTTGGCACAGCCGGTGGCGCTCAAGGACAGCTGGCAGCACGTGTACGACGCAATGATTCGAGTGCCGAACGTACACATCGCCAATTGATCGATTGCATACGTTCAAAGGATACCGAAGCGCTGCAAGAAGCTATCGAATCGGGTGGCATCGATGTCAACTGTATGGATGATGTTGGTCAGACCTTACTAAATTGGGCATCCGCCTTCGGCACGCTTGAGATGGTCGAGTATTTGTGCGAAAAGGGCGCTGATGTGAATAAGGGACAACGCAGCTCATCCCTACATTATGCCGCTTGCTTTGGTCGACCAAGTATAGCGAAAGTGCTATTAAAATATGGCGCTTATCCAGATTTGCGCGATGAAGATGGTAAAACACCACTAGATAAAGCACGTGAACGCGCCGATGATGGTCATCGTGAGGTGGCTGCCATATTGCAATCACCCGGCGAATGGATGGCTGCCGGCAATTTGGCGGCCAACAAGGACGGCGCCGACGATAATGGCACATTAGAACCGCGTGGTGATCCAGAAATGGCACCAATTTATTTGAAATTATTTTTACCGGTTTTCTGTCGCACCTTCCAGGGCACAATGTTGGCCAGCGTTAGGCGTGCCAGTCTTGGTCTCATCAAGAAAATGGTGCAGTATGCGCAGTCGGGTGTTTTAAAAGGTCTTTGTGAACCACAATTGCAGCTGGAGACGATAGCTGTTACGAGCACAAACGCGCAAAATTTGGGAACGTTGTTGGTGGAAGTGGTGGCCAGCGTGTTAGACAATGAGGTTTGTACATTTTTTCGTTTTATAAGTGCTTGTTATAAATTAAACAACACAGAACTGCTCATTTGTCGTAGACGTCGATATCGGACCACTAAAGCGTACAGCTGTTATACAAACTGACCGATCAAAATCAGGTTATTGAGTGAAAGTTTTTTTATTTTGACAATATATTTTCACGAAATTTAGCGTAGATTTTTCTTTAATACAGCGCAATAATTTCCGAACAAGTTGTTCAGATGGGATCACTATAGCATAGTATAACTGGCATACAAACAGACTGATCAATATCAACATATAAATACTTTTATAACATTTTATATTATAAAATATTAGCTGTGTAGGGCATTATAGCTTTGGTGGTGAAGTGAACGTTTTTTCTTGTTTTTTATACGCCGAGTACCGATTGGATCATAAAATTCGTTTGGTGCTTGATACCTTTATTCTATTGAGAGAACTTTAAATTTAGTTTCAAAAAGAATACTGAGAACTTGAAATATTTTTCATTTATTATATTAATTTGTTAATTTATTTTACTTTCTCGTTTTATTTAGGATGACGATGATGGCCATTTGGTGGTGTTAACTATTATCGAAGAACTAATGAGTAAAACACAGGATGAATTTTTGGATCATTTTGCACGTCTTGGCGTATTTTCTAAAGTGCAGGCTCTAATGGAGCCGGAAAATGAAATCAATGATGCCACAACAACTGTGCACGTTGGAGCTAACGCTATCACAGCAACGACAGTTGAAGATCAGCTAAATCAAAGTAGTAGCAGTGGAATAACCAGTTCCACGCAGCAGACCACTACAGCAACAGGTATACATATATGAATAATTTAGTAAGTTTAGTTCTAACTAATATTTGAAATGTTTAGGTATTGGTATCAGGGTTGCAAATAATGCATAAAAAATATTTCTATGCCGCTAACCAAGTGCGGCTCGAATTAATTACAGCTAAATAAACAGATTTTTAATTAAAAAATTACTAAAATTTTCCAAATCGTATCGAAATTATTCAATTTTTTTATATGTCCTAATCTAATGCTTTTTCTTTTTGCACAGAAGACGCCATGGAGGATGCCAAAGAAATTCTTCAAGGCAAAGCTTATCACTGGCATGAGTGGAGTATTTGTCGTGGACGCGATTGTTTGTATGTGTGGTCCGATTCAGCGGCATTGGAGCTTTCGAATGGTTCGAATGGCTGGTTCCGCTTTATACTCGACGGCAAGTTGGCTACAATGTATTCTAGCGGTAGTCCTGAAAATGGCAATGACAGTTCAGGTAATTCAATATAGCATACCACCTACACTCAAGTTTAGAACAAATCCATATTTCTACTCGTTAAAAATAGCATAAATATTATTTTTATTTTTGTATTAAGAAATTATATGCGCTTAGTGTGCACGGTTACAATTAAAAGTTTATCCAAAACAAAGAAAAGTGACTAGTAAATACCCAAAATCTCTTGCATGGGCCTAATTGTTATCTAATATACCATATACAATATAATTGTTTTTAAGTGTTCCCTACCAAATGCTTGATTTTTCTTTATTTTCACTATTTTTAAACGCCAAACCAATGAAAAACTAAAATTTTAAAATTCGGTGTAACTTTTTTACGGCTATAGCCTTTAGCTGTGCTGAATTTTGAACATATATAACACTAGATTCTATACTATTATCATTTGTTTTCAATTCATTAAAAAAAAAACAATACACCTGTTTTTACGTCGTAGGAAGGGGTCGTGGCATGGATTCTGTTACTAGTGAAGGTGAGAGAATTTATACCTTATTTTTTTTTTGTTCATTTGTATACGTTCCTCATTTCATGTTTAGCTTTGTTGTTGTTTATTTTGTTAAATTGATTTGATGTTTCGTTGCATTTGTGCTTTTGTTATAATATTCTAATTGCGCGTCCATAAAATTATTTTGCTAAATTGAATTCGCTTTAAAATTTTCATTAAATTTTGTAACTTATTTGTGATTAATTTGTAACTGATTTATATTAATTTTCGTGTTATTTAATAAAATACCGATGCAATTGTATAAAGTGACATTAACTTGTAGCGTCCATTATTCACAATACTAATTGATTCTATTTTACTTAACACTTAAACCAATTATTTAATCCAATAATTATCCTTTGAGAAAATGTGTGTATATTCATCAAATTTGAGAGGGACTGACAAAAAAACTAAAAATCTTGAATATCCCTTCAAAATAGGCTTCTGAGCAAATAGAAGCATACCAACGCTTAAGTAAATTTTCCATTCACTTGTTATAAGCCTCGGATGTGATGGCCTTCGGTGCCTTCTTTCGGTTTCGCTCATTTTTGAAACGACTTTCGCTAGATTTTGGACAGTTTCGAAGTCATATTGCTAAACCCACGTCTTATCACGATTTATGTTGTATTTGATGAATGTAGAGTACTCAACTACGTTGTCAAGAAAATCTTTTGAGACCTTTCACTCTGGTACACGCTTCATACCCAAAATATTAACCAAAATATGTTGAGTCGATCCATAAGAAATATTTAGATACTCTGCTATCACTCTAATGACAACCCGACTTTTTTCAAGTACGGTTTCTTTAACTTTTTCGGTGAATGCCTTGTGCCACTCAAATACTTGTGGTCGTGAAAGAAAGTAGACTCCGCAAAACAGCCTTTTCAATGATTCCGTAGACGCGATTCCATTCTAAACACAAAATTACAAGCAAATCTGTTGTTAAATTTTTCACGTTGTAAACAAACAGCTGTCAAACACACACTAATTGACATAAGAAAATCAAACTTCACACAAAACAAACAAAAGATTTCAATAATATAGGGAAAAATTTGTATCGAAAAAAATATCGATTCAGTTTTTGCGAGCAGTTTAAATGGACCACTTCGAGCCAAATTTGATCGGCTGGTATATGTGGTGCATTCGAAATGTACTATAACCCCTTGAGGAATTACTTTGCACCTTTATACAAATATTAGTGATAAAATAATTCCTTTGCATTATTTTAAAATTTGGTAAAAAGGAAATAAATAAAAATCTAAACCATAAAAAGTAATCCAAATAATTTGAAATGCATACATATTATATGTACATACATACATACATACATACATATGTGTATATAAATAAATTTATCAGCAACTCTTAGTGCAAATGTGCCAGGTTTCGTTTTTATAAATATGCTAGAGCCAAAAAAAAAACATTTTCAAAAGTTTTAACTCAAATAAGCAAAGCGAGTGGACTTGATACCTTCCCTCATGCCTATGTATGTATCTATTGTACATTTGTTTCCGTTGAGTGTCAAACGCAAAAAACTCGAGAAATCGCTGACAAATATTTTGAAAGAAATAAATGATTGGACCTTAAGCTCATTTACTATTTATATTCTACAAAAAAACATACATTTATATGAACCACAAAATGTATTTGAAGTGTCTTTTGATCGGTTGAAAGCAAAAAATATCAAAAATGTGGATAAACCACATATTATAATATTATAAAAAACTACATCTGAACATTAAGGTTGAGGAAATTTACCATATAAACCATATACTAAAAGTCCATAACAAATCTATATCAAAAATATATTATTTATCAGCTCTACATCCTTTACTTGAAAGAAAACATTCCCAAAATCAAACTTGAGAGTCAGTCATGCGTTAGTACACTAAGCACCCATTAAATAGATAACGCTTCTAATACAATATTTAGGAAACATTTCGTCGAAAAAAATTGAAGTTTACATATTTGCTCATCAAGCTTTTAACTTTACTTGCAATACGATCCTGGAAAAGGAAATTCGCATGGAAACACTTACCGATTTCAATTAGAAAGCAACAGCATAAACAGTATTCTTTCCTTATAAAAGTACAAGGGAGAAAATAATGAATGCAAAAAAATATAGTTGAGCGACGTCTCTAGTCCACATTATTTTTGGTAAGAACCAGAAGACGTCTTTCTTTATATTCTTTCCCACGAACGACAGTCGGGTTGACGTAACCAGAAGCTTTGGAGCATTCTAATTTTCATACTTCATTCAAAATTCACTCTCGACAATTAAAGAAAAAAGTGTGGGTGTCTATACGAAATGGAGATATAGTATTTGCTGTCCAGAAATGGTATTCGAGGCACATCATCCAATTTGGAAAATCCAACATATCCGATAAGTGCTTTTTGGTTAAAGTTTGGTTTGGAGTAAAGAATATGGAATCAAATTCCTTTCTACAGACTTTATTAAACATATATTCGAGTGTACAATTTGTATACTCTAACGACAGGGTATATTAGGATTGTCACGAAGTATCCGCTAGGATTGATCTTATATGTAAGTTAATCAGCCTTTATAGAACCTTCATTATGAAGGAGGTAAGACTTATAGGTCTAAAGCTTTTTGCGTTATCGTGTGTTTTGTTGTAAGAGAAATATTCCTGAAGTAATTTCGAGGAATGGTGCAGAGTTGACAGTTCCTGGCCGGATACAAACGCAGGTCCGTTCCGGATACTTAGACCCGACTGTCGTGGGAACGTGTGGTCTTGAGGCAAAATCACTCTTTTTCATTTTATACACTTTTATACTAAAAGAAATGCACCTTTGAAGAGTATTATAACTACCGTGCAGCCGAAGTTGACTTTTTTACTTGTTTCGTTTTTTAAAGAATTAATATTGATTTTTCATGCAGTCATCATATTTTTATTTGCTTGTAATCTTATCTGGCCTGTGCAACATCACATTACACACTTTAAAAATTCAAATGTTTTAATTATGTAACTAATAGAAGTTAAAAAACGAGCATGTTTTTAACAACGCATTGTCAGAATTTTATTTAAGTATTAAAAATCAAATCAGATTGAATTAGACGAGATATCAAAATTAGTTAACGGTGTTAAATTCCAATTAGCAACAAAATTTGCTTGGATACTAGCTGTACGTTTTGAATTTACAAGTCGTGTCCCCAGATGAGTATCGGCTTTCACATCGTAATATGTATGTATGTATATATATACTTGTATGTATGTAATATAACATTTATGCGTCATGTGCTCTCTTTCATACAGAAAAATTAAAAAATTTTTTTTTTTAAGTAGAAACAACGTATTTTATATTTTGGAGAAACAAACATTTGTTTTCCATAAAATCATTGATTCTTTAATTCGCATTTTCCATTTATAGTTTACAGTTGAATATTTTACTTTTCAAACCAAAAATATGAATTGTTTATTATACTATTTTGAACTAAAAATAGACATAGGACTCGATAAATTCTTATGTTACCTAAATCCAATCTAACCTAACATTTAACACCACAACATTGTCAATTGTCATTTTGTCTTATCTAAATCCCTAAATTAGCACCACTAATTTGTTCGTTCGCTGTTCCTTAATATTAGTATAGTGGATATATTAATAAAACTCGCAGTAACTGCATTAGAGGAAGCACACTTTATTAAAGCCTTATATTTTTGGATTTTTCTTTCAAAACATTTCTTATGCACATATATTTATATTACCATTACAGAAAACCGTGGAGAGTTTCTCGAGAAATTGTTGCGTGCACGTTCTGCTGTACGCCCCGGCACACCTTCGCAACCCATACTGCCGACTGTAAGCGTTTTGCGACTGGTCGTCGGAAATTGGGTGCTTCAATCACAGAAACCCAATCAGTTACAAATACACAACACTGAAGGTCATCAAGTGACCATTTTACAGGATGAGTTGCCCGGTTTCATATTCGAGAGCAATCGTGGCACCAAACATACCTTTACTGCCGAGCATACGCTCGGTCCCGACTTTGCCTCCGGTTGGTCCACCGGCAAGAAGAAGAAAATAAAAACCAAAACCGAAGTTCAGAAGACACAAGTAAAGAATTTAGCACGCGATCTTTATAATAAATACTTCAAAGCAGCGCAAGCGGTGCCGCGCGGTGCTGTCGCCAAGCTCACCTCCATTGTAAAGCAAATCGAAGTCGCATTGGAGGAGCAACGCTTGTCGCCACACTCGAATTGGCAAGAGAAATTACGCACATCACTGAATGAGTTGGCACAACTGTTGCACGAAGACGGTGTGGTTAGTGCGTATGAGATGCATTCGTCTGGGCTTGTGCAAGCCTTGGTGGCGGTACTCTCGAAGAATTATTGGGATAATGGCTTATCACGCAACAAAACCAATAAAATGCTAAAACAGCGCATAAATATTTTCAAACAATGCATTTTTGATGCCAAGCTGCCCAGCGGCGATGTACGCAACACCACCGCCAGCATATTGGTGCAAAAGTTGGTGGCCGTTTTGGAGAGCACCGAAAAATTGCCTATCTATATGTATGATGCGCCTGGCGCCAGTTATGGTTTACAGATTTTAACTAAACGTTTGCGTTTCCGTTTGGAGCGTGCCGCCTGTGAGACGACGCTTTTCGATCGCACCGGTCGCACTTTGAAAATGGAACCCTTAGCCACAGTTGGTCAGTTGGCTAAGTATTTGCTGAAAATGGTTGCCAAACAATGGTATGACATGGATCGTTCTACGTACCATTATCTAAAGAAATTGCGTGAACATCGTCAAGGTATGGTCTTTAAGCATCATTACGATTTCGATGAAGAGGGTCTTATGTACTATATCGGCTCAAATGGTGGCACCTGTGATTGGGTGAATCCGGCACAGTATGGTCTGGTGCAAGTGACCAGCTCGGAAGGCAAGACACTGCCATATGGTAAGTTGGAGGACATACTCTCGCGTGATAGCGTGTCGGTGAACTGTCACACAAAAGACAATAAGAAAGCCTGGTTCGCTATAGACCTCGGTGTCTATATAATTCCCAATGCCTACACTTTGCGTCATGCACGCGGCTACGGACGTTCGGCACTACGAAATTGGATGTTACAAGGTTCAAAGGATGGTATCACTTGGACTACGCTTGTTACACACACGGATGACAAGAGTTTGGTGGAGCCCGGTAGCACTGCTACGTGGCCCATAGTGTGCGCACCCGATGAGATGCACGGCTTCCGTCACATACGCGTACAACAGAATGGACGTAATGCCTCGGGTCAGACACATTATCTCAGTCTTAGCGGTTTCGAGATTTATGGACGCGTGGTGAGCATCTGCGATGACATTGGTAAAGGTGCCAAGGAAGCAGAGGCTAAAATACGCAAGGAGCGTCGTCAAATACGCGCACAACTCAAGCATATAACGACGGGCGCACGTGTAGTGCGTGGCGTTGACTGGCATTGGGATGATCAGGATGGTTGCTGTGAGGGCAGCGTTACTGGCGAGATACACAATGGTTGGATCGATGTGAAGTGGGATCATGGCGGACGTAATTCGTATCGTATGGGTGCCGAGGGTAAATATGATTTGAAATTGGCAAACTGCGACAATTTATCCATGTTCGAGGGTGGCACTTCAATTGCACCGGTGACTGCTGTTACAGCAGCCGGCCAAACAGCAGGTGCGGCTGGTGGCAAAAAATTCGAAAAGGCCGGCACGCTTACATCACGCAAGTCCAGCTCGACGCCATCACTGCCCGAGGCTACTGAAATCAATCGAAACACGGAAGTGCCTTCTGATCAGGCAGCATCCGCTGATAACTTGGCTTGGAAGCAAGCTGTTGAGGCTATCACTGAGAGTGTCTTTAGTTCGGCCAAGACGCAAATGCTCAATTCCACAGCCGGCAATAGTGGTGATGATGGTGAAGGCAGCGGCATGGGCAGTTCGGCAACAACTGGTGGTAGCGGTGTTAGCTTATTGCGTGAACGTGAAAATATTGCCGATCTTTCGGCCATTAACAACTCGATGCAGGCTATTAATGCGAATGTTGTCTCCGACTTGGCTACAATAACCGAAAATTTGGTGTTGTCTGAGGCGAATACGTCTAATGTCAGTGGCAGCACAGTGAGTTCCTCAACTGGTTACGGCGGCAGTAGTAGCCGCAATGCTTTGGCCGCTATATTTGGCAATGCCGGCGTGGTTGGCACTCAAGCAACGGGTGGCGTTTCAAGCACATCAGCAACGCCATCAAACACTACTGGTCCGTTACTGCGTAGTGTATCGTTGCAACAAAGCAGCGATGAACCGAAATCCACAAATATTGAGGCCAACAATAAAATGAATGCCAATAATTCGGCAAGCGCCAGCGGCAGCATGGGCAAGGGGCTTTTAGTCAATTTACGCGCGAATACATCAGCTGGCCAGCGTGTGTCACAGTTCTCGTCGGAGGCTTTGGAGATGATCGATAAAATGCGCGATGGTGTCGACATGATACGCAACAACACCAATAATATCCTATCTTCGGATATACTTTCACTCTCGGCAGCAAATTTAATGACATCAGCCGTTAAGTTCTCAAATGTGACCGGTAAGCCTGAAAGCGGCACCGATCAGCTCTCTACAGACACCTCGGGCACTTCGGTGGTGGTCGATTGCAGCGCTACCGCAGTCGAGAAGTCTGTACGCACGCCCGCTCTGAAGGTCGACACAGAGAAACGAAGTAACATTGATTTGGCAGAATATAAAAACCTCTCCGGTATACCCAGTACTACATTGACCACCAATAGATCGTCTAGTGTTAGCGAACAACAAGCTCAACAGCTACAACCACCACCACCGCAGCTTGAAGTTGACCAACAACATACGGGCGACTTACAGCCTGTTGACAATACACAGCAATTGGGCGGTTCCGCCGATAATGTTAATGTCTCCGTGTCGAATCAAATGAGTGTCAGTGTGCCTAATCTGACTACGACATCTGTTTCGGAGACCACCTCACAATCTGAAGTGACCAGTCATACTGGACTTTTGGAGACTTTTGCCGCCATGGCACGACGTCGCACCTCGCAAGGCACAACAAATCTGCAGAACAACCAAATGATCAGCTCCAATTCGAATTCGAATGAGCGCAATAATCAGAGTGTTGGCACCAGCTCTTTCTTCCCACGTGGACCGAATTCGGTAACGAGCCTCGTGAAATTAGCATTATCGAGCAATTTTCACTCGGGTCTATTGAGCACCGCCCAAAGTTATCCAAGTCTCTCATCTAATAATGCCGGTATGTCATTTGCGCTTCATATTATTAATCTTTATAATGAAAACAATATATATCTTGTACATAAAATACCTTATTTTACTTTTTAATTAATTTTTTTGATATTTTTTTTAATTTTTCTATTTTTATTTTTCTTACTTAATTTTGATTAATTATTATCTTCCCTAACTAATTTTTAATTAAATATTATTCTTAATTAATTTGTAATTAATTAATTTTTTCAAATGTTTGTCCATAATAGGCAACAGTAGTGGTTCAAATACTGGCACAGCTGGTAATGGCAACTCCTCGGCTGGTCAACAAGTTCAAACATCTATAAATCCGGCACTAACGATGAGTCTCACATCAACTTCGAGTGATAGCGAACAAGTTTCATTAGAAGATTTCTTGGAGAGTTGTCGTGCACCAGCTTTACTTGGCGATATGGACGATGACGATGAAATGGACGAAGACAACGATGATGAAGAGAACGAAGACGAATACGAAGAAGTTGGAGTAAGTCGATTGGTAATTCTGTTGCAATCTTAATGCACTTTTTTACTTTTTTTATTTATGTGCTTTTCCTGTCTGCATGCGTCTTCTTACTTTTATAAAAGTTACTGATTAAGACATTCACAGCAATCGTGATTTTAGAATCGTTTAAATTGTTCATAGATACGAAATTGTTGTGTTCTTATTAGTAGTCTGTTTGATGTATGTATTTTAAATAATTTTACTTGCCTGGTATTTACGATTGTTATACTCTGAACAGAATATATTAAGCTTGCCACGAAGTTTGTAAAGCCCAGAAGCATAAGTCAGATACTTCATAAAGTTTATAACTCAGCGTGCCGAGCTGAGTCGACTTAATCATGTGAGTCTGTCTGTTTGTTTGTATATACTCGAAGTTTTTGAGATATCGCTCTGAAATTTTGCACACGTCCTTTCCTCTCCAAGAAGCTGCAAATTAACATTGACATCAAATTCTTTCATGAAAAACTTTTTTATTAGAAACGATGTCTGCCCGAAATTTGGCATACATTACTATTCAAGGTATTCCAGTCTCAGTACAGTCTCCGTACATATTGTTCAGATCAGACAACTATAGCTTATAGCTGCCATTCAAACCGATCGTTCAAAATCAGAATAAATATCTTTTTATACACTTTTATGCTATAAAAAATTCACTTGTAAAGGGTATTAGAGCTTCGGTACAGCCGAAGGTTACTGTCTATCCCCTGTGTTACAGAATGTATTCCAGTCTTTCGCAAAGCTTTGTGTGTTTTAATGCTAACATTTTGCAACAGAATTGTCAACTTACATAAGTCTTTCTTTCGCCGTTTAGAACACATTGCTGCAGGTGATGGTTTCCCGCAATTTGCTGACCTTCATGGACGATGAGACCTTGGAGAATCGTTTGGCCGGCGTGAGCAAGCGCAAATCGTGGGATGATGAATTTGTGCTAAAGCGTCAGTTCTCCGCACTGATACCAGCCTTCGATCCCCGCCCTGGACGTACTAATGTCAATCAAACATCAGACTTGGATATACCAGCACCGGGTACCAGTGCTGAATCGCTGCGTCAAGATGAGCATGTACCGCTACCACAGCCAGTACTATCGTTGGTGCTGCGTGGACCCAGCATAGGTGGTGTACCAGATGTCGAAATCGAATTGAGTAATAGCGAGTGGACGATATTCCGTGCCGTGCAGGAGCTTTTGCAAGTTTCGCAATTGAACAAGACAGATAAGTTCCGCAAAGCCTGGGAACCCACGTACACCATTGTTTATCGCGAGGTGACGCCACAAGAGTGCATTAGCGGCGGCATCAGTGGCATTGTTATGGAGTGTGACGATGGTCCGAATACACCAGTGGTATCGTCAAAGAGCGGCGCATCTACACTCTCACCAAATTCTCCCATACGCGGCGAATTCACAACATCTGAGAATGTCACCTGCTCAGTTGATGATGTTTTGCAATTGCTGAGCCAATTGAATGCGCTCAATCAAAAGGAGAGCATCAGCGAAGTCGTAAATACAACAACCGTTAGCGCTGATGCAAATGCAACAACTGGCGGCAATCTGCCACACGAACTGTTTATGAGTAAGAAAATCACAAACAAACTACAACAACAGATACAGGACCCCTTGGTGTTGGCAAGCAATTCTTTGCCCAATTGGTGTGAAGATCTCAATCAGGCTTGTCCGTTCCTGTTTCCATTCGAAACACGCCAGCTATACTTCAATTTCACTGCATTTGGAGCTTCGCGTAGTATTGTTTGCCTACAATCGCAACGAGATGTCACCTTGGAGCGTCAACGCATGCCCGGACTCAGTCCACGACGTGATGATCAGCACGAGTTCCGTGTCGGCCGTTTGAAGCATGAGCGCGTTAAGGTGCCACGCAATGAGAATCTGCTCGAGTGGGCCATGCAGGTGATGAAGGTGCACTGCAATCGCAAGTCAGTGCTCGAGGTGGAATTTGTGGGCGAACAGGGTACTGGTCTGGGACCCACACTGGAGTTCTTTGCACTGGTAAGTTTAACTTGTCACTAAAAAACGTAAAAAATTACTATTTATTTTTTTTTTCAGGTCGCAGCCGAACTACAGCGCACCGATCTTTGCATGTGGCTGTGTGATGACGCCGATCTGGAGTTACCCGACAAAGCTCAAAGCGATCAAACTGAACATCTAATAGCCAACGATGATATTAAGCCAGTCGGTTATTATGTGAATCGTCGCGAGCACGGTCTTTTCCCAGCGCCATTACCGCAAAATTCGGAAATTTGCGACCGTGTATCGAAATACTTTTGGTTCCTTGGTGTATTTTTAGCTAAAGTGCTGCAAGATATGCGTTTAGTGGATTTACCACTTTCGAACTCGTTCCTAAAATTGTTATGCCACAATAAAGTGCTATCACGTGGTGTACATCAGATTCAATCGAATCCTGTCTCCGAAGATCCGATGACCTCATCCGTTGTATCTGAGGATTCCGAATTGGCCGAAACTTGCTCGAAACTATTAAGTGGTGTCGGTGGTAACACCAACACGGAATATAACAACGCCACCCTTACCAGTTGGTATGATGGTATTTTGACGTATGAAAATCTCGCCGAAATCGATCCGATACGTTATGAGTTTATAAGAGAATTGCAGGAGTTGGTTGCACGCAAACAGGCTGTTGAGGGTGACGCTTCACTCACGCCCGAACAGAGGCGTGAATATTTAGCCGCACTGAAATTACGTACTAAACGAAATGAGGAAATCGATTTGGAGGATTTAACCTTGACATTTACCTATTTACCCAGTTCTTCTGTTTACGGTTATCCGTATGCTGAACTGGTACCAAATGGCGCCAACATTGATGTTACGCTTAACAATTTGGAAGAATATTGCGATCTGTTGATAAATTATGTTTTGCAAGATGGCATTGCCAAACAGTTGGAAGCATTTCATCGTGGTTTCTGTGAAGTGTTCCCACTGAAAAAGTTGGCCGCATTCAGTCCGGCCGAGGCGCGTATGATGATTTGCGGTGAGCAACATCCGCAATGGACGCGTGAAGATCTCATCAACTACACAGAACCCAAACTTGGTTACTCCAAAGACAGGTAAGTGTTGGAACACTCGAGAATACGAAAGATATATTAGTTATTGACGGCTTTTAGAGTTGTAGGGTAGAAAGCTTGTCAGAGAGCATTCGACTTTATCGATGACAAGCATTTCTTATCTCTACTTATACAGTTGTTATAGCATGCACAGTATGGATATTGGTATTAAGAGTGCCGAACTGACTCGCTTAAACAATGTTCGTCTGTAGTATATATGCGAACTTGTCACCCAGTTTATGAGATATGGACCTGATAATATGCATACGTCCTTTTCTCCTGAATAAGAAATTTTTGTAGTTGTTGTTGTTGTAGCAAGGTTGTAGGTGCCGTTCCGATTACTTAGATCCAACTGTGGTGGGAATGGAATAAGAATTTGTCGTGACTACTGATACTGGCCAATATAGCACATTGCTACTTTATAAACTGAACGATCAAAATCAGTTCTTGTACGGAAATCTTTTTTATGTGTTGATAATGTATTTCTACCCTATGGCTTATTTAGCAAGTAACGTAGGGCATCTCTGATTGAAGGAGAGAGGCTCGAGTTGATGGACTTCCATGAACGCAACGAGCAATACCAAAAGAGAAATTACCCCCATCCCTATTAGGATTGAGATAGACAGATACTCTCTCTGAGATAAATACTTGTAGATACGTACTCTAGTTTACGCGGCGACAGAAATCTGAAAAATTTGCAAAGATATTTGATGACATTGATATTTATTTTCTCACACATACACACTTTTTATATTGCAAATATATTTTCATATATACATATATACTAATATGGAATTAAAACGTATTTTTTCTTGGCAGCCCTGGCTTCTTGCGTTTTGTCAACGTACTAATGAGTATGACAGGACCCGAGCGTAAGGCGTTCCTACAATTCACCACCGGCTGCAGTAGTCTACCACCAGGCGGTCTAGCTAACTTGCATCCACGTTTAACAGTCGTACGTAAAGTAGATGCCGGCGATGGTAGTTATCCATCGGTAAACACCTGCGTGCATTACCTCAAGCTGCCCGATTATCAGACCGAGGAGATAATGAAAGAGCGTTTGTTGACTGCAACAAAAGAGAAAGGATTCCATTTGAATTAATATACATACATAACATACAATATGTGTTTAAATAATTTACTTACATACGTCTCTATACATATTAATCTTAAGCATTTGCCGAAATTTCAAATTGGGCGTTAACATTGTTAGGCGTTTCTACGAGAACAATTGAACAATTTTCAGTTGATGGTGATGAAATTGTTTTATCTTTTATCTTTTTTCTCTGCTGAGTTTATTACTACTATTATTATTATAATTATAATTATTATTTTTTTTTTTGATGTATAAATTTAGGAAGTGTAACTTACATATATACGCTATATATTTAAAAAAAACAGGAAATTTTCTTAAAATAGCACGTGAAAGAAAAAGTCAACGAAACGACATGAGCATTCTTGTTTTGTACCCAAGTGGTGGCAATGTGTAAAAAAGTTAGGCAGAAACAACAACTAAAACTGTGTGTGTATGTAATAAAAGAAGAAGAAAAAAACCAAATCTAAGTAGAGCAAAAAACCAAGTAGTGCACCAACTAAAGCAAAAAAAAAACTTTGGCTGAATATGAAACTGCAAGTGGCGCTTCAACTATTTCCTAACTAGCTGCTGCAACATTATTACACAAATAGTTAAATAATAGAGAGAAAAGGCAAAAATAAAAAAACAAAACAGCAAAACAGCAAAATACGCGGCAAATAGCAAATTAAATTCACAGATGAAACTAGCTTATATTATGTATATATATGTTTGTTTGTTTTCTTTTCATTAAAAATTAATTAACTTGTTGATGACTACCTAACTTACGCGTATATACAATATTGATACATACATACATACATATATAGAAAATCAACTACAATACAATATTTCAATATTCACACAATTATATACTGGTGTATTATTAATATCAGAAAACCACCAATAGCACAAATATTAAATTGCTTGCTAGCATTTGCAACAACAACGAGCACTGTAAGTAAAATTCGAAAGCAAAGCATTTTTTGTTGAAATTGGCACATTTCCTTTTGAATTAAAACTTTATTTTGTGAAAATTAACAGCAGCTACAACAACAACGGTGCCTACTTTTGACACACCTGGCCAGAAATCGTCATGCAGAGTATTTGCATACAAAAATAAAGTGCATTAATTTGTGCTGCAAACATGTCTGAACATGTTTTTAAATTAAAGTTTGAAGCAAGGCAATTTTCAAAGCATTTCGCTGCTTGGTGATTTTCAAAACTTATATAATGGAATACTTGAAAAACTAATATTGAAAAAAAAAAAAAAAAAACAAAAACAAGAAATATCATTACTGAAGTGTACCCACAATTTGATAACCACCAAATCCTTATACCACATACTCGTGCATACTATTTATAACATACATACATATATACATATGCTAAAAGTAAAAATAAAATAGCAAAAACAAAAACAACAACAATAGAGCTTTTTTTATAGCTAAAGAGACAAGCATAAAGCGAACTAGCGAGAGCGAAAGGGAAATGAGCGCAAGTAATCGGTTGTATGCGAGTGTTTCAATATACAATTTACACAAAACTGAGCAAAAATGTATGTAACACACAATATAAAAAAAAATAAAAACAATAGAAACATAGATAAGTCAAAGGATATAGCAGTCATAAAGTGGCGTATATGTAATGCCATTGCATCAGATGGGGAAATACAGTAGCAAGTTATATATGTTTGTATAATGTTTACATCTACATAAATACACACAGTGCTTATTGAAAATCATAATTTTTGTAAGTGAAAAATGTGAACAGGTCAGTTGCTATGAAAAAGTATGTATATGTTTGCCGCAGCGGTAATCGACCACAGCAAAAGAGAAAGCTATGCTTCAAAAATAATTAATAATTGATCACATACACAATGTTATTAGACATTTTTTCTGAATAATTTTAAAAGTTACTCTCTTAAAGCAAATAAAATCTTATCGGTAGTAAACAAATATGTAACAAAGTGTTTGTCATTTTAATTGTTGAAATAACATCGAGGCATTGTGCATGGATAAGGTACAAAAGCACATCAGATCACTTGTGGCTTCCATCAAGGAGGCATCCCATCGCCCTTGCTTTGGGTCACTTTGTTCAATGAACTAATATTTTTATTCGATAGGGAGAGAAGGACCTCTTCGAGCCGTTCAATACCAAACGAGGTTTCAGACAAGGCGACTCCCTATCGTGCGACTTCTTCAATCTGCTGCTAGAGAAAATTATTCGAGCTGCAGAACTTAATCGAGCAGGTACAATCTTTTATAAGAGTACAGCTGCTGGCGTATGCCGATGATATTGCAATGCACCCGGTTGCAATGCAACTCTAGATTCGACTGACAAAGTCAGTTCTTCCCGCGATTTGGGTTTTAACCACAGCCACCACGAATCTCCACAAAGGGCCAAACCCAATGAGCAGACTGGAGCGAATCCAGGGGCTACTGTTCCCCGTGGTACCAGGTTAAAGTCTTTGGTATTGAAAAACCAGTTGAGCTTCCATACAGCCCTGGACTGGTGGCCAGGATCTTAGTCGCCTCTTACGACAGGCATGCCTTACCGCGGGTATATTCGGTTTCCCCTCAAACCCGGAGGGGTCCCCCCGTACCCGCAGGGGAAACGTCACTGTTGACAGTCATAACTTTAAAGTTGTAGATAATTTCGTCTATCTCGGAACCAGTATTAACACCACCAACAATGTCAGCCTGGAAATCCAACGCAGGATTGCTCTTGCCAACAGATGCTACTTCGGACTGAGTAGGCAATTGAAAAGTAAAGTCCTTCTCTCGACGAACAAAAGCCAAACTCTATAAGTTGCTCATAATTCCCGTCCTGCTATATGATGCAGAGGCTTGGACGATGACAGCAACCGATGAGTCGACGTTACGAGTTTTCGAGAGAAAGGTTCTGCGAAAGATTTATGGTCCTTTGCGCATTGGCCACGGCGAATATCGCATTCGATGGAACGATGAGCTGTACGAGATATACGACGACATTGACATAGTTCAGCGAATTAAAAGACAGCGGCTACGCTGGATAGGTCATCTTGTCCGGATGGACGAAAAGACTCCAGCTCTGAAAGTATTCGACGCAGTACCCGCCGGGGTAAGCAGAGGAAGAGGAAGACCTCCACTCCGTTGGAAGGACCAAGTGGAGAAGGACCTGGCTTCGCTTGGAATATCCAATTGGCGCCACGTAGCGAAAAGAAGAAACGACTGGCGCGCTGTTGTTAACTCGGCTTTAATCGCGTAAGCGGTGTCTACGCCAATTAAGAAGAAGAAGAGGGGAGAAGTCCACGTAGGCGTTGTGATCGCTATTTGGAAACATGGATCCCACGGCCTTTATCCTGCGTCTGCAGACTGCTATGCAGTCAATTAGTAGGTGTTCTGTAGTTTCAGGTTCCCTGCTGTAGAACCGCCAATTCGCGCACGAAGCTAGGCCCGTGTTATGTAAGTACATCTCTAGCTTGCAGTGGACAGTGTTGATTATTACGTTCTCTGCATTCCCGCACTAGTAACGATTTGATTTCATAGGCAGAGATTGCTTTACATAAGTGCCGCTTGACTATCACTAAGTATGGTTATACGTTCGTTGCGATAGTTGCGTTGGAGGTTTATCTCTACGCACCGATATATGGCAAAGACTTCCGCTTGAAAAATGGTTGCAAAACTTCCCATGGGTATGGATAGTTTTGTGCGTAGTCCTGCGACTCCTGCATCAATTTCCTTCGACGTTTTCGAGCAGACCGTGTGTCACTTGATTGTAGCATGAAGTGGAATGATTCAATTCAGCCTTGCTGCTAAAGTTAACATTGACCTCCTTGGATTGTAGCCCCAGGATTTGCTAGCTAGTCGATTGTACACCATTAGTGCTTAAGACGCTTTGACCATATGTATGTATAACCGATTTTCGAGATTAAATTTAATTCAACTATACTTTTAATACATTATTTGCACCCCTCTCTTGATGCACCGATTATAACTTTTAAAACTTACCGATCCGAACAGGGTTAGATAGCAAAAAAAAAAGTTTTTGGCCGAATAAAATCCGGATAAATTCCGATAACGGTGAACTAAGCCCTAGACGTCATTTGTGCCCTTAAAGTCTTTCCAAAATAAGCAATCCACTTACGAAGAGTTATTCCGAATAACTGAGCAGAAGTATAACTATCGTTCAGAGTATTATCGCTTCTTTTTCCAAACTGCAAATCTTCACATTAATTAAATTCAAGCAAAGACTTTTATCGGTTGTTTAATTTGCCGATCAATAGCTCTGAGGGCTCCAGCAGAGGCAGAAGTATATTTCAAGAAGTAAGGGCTGTTTCCACAACTCAATTCAGTAGTTAGAAGCTTTAAATAATACAAAGATCAAATAGGCCTCGTGTTTCTCCGTTTGTCTGTATATACGAGACCAAGTTTTTGAGATATCGAATCGCAATTTTGCAAACGTGATTTTCTGTGTAAGAAGCAGCACATTTGTCGAACGCGTCTATATCGAACACCACACTCTAATACAAGCATACACCATCCACGCAGATAACACATATCTATCCATACAGGAATACCCAACGTCATTATTAACCCACTATTTTCCCAAGCATATACAAATTGTTTGAGGGAAGGGGTTTTTCCCCATGCTGGAAATGTCAACGGCTCCCTCTTCTTCTCAGAGGCTGACAAGTCTTCGGAAAAACCTCATGGCATTGTTCTTTCGGCATGCTTGTTACGGGTGGAAAGGTTCTGGAAATTATTAAAAATTGAAAAATACAATAAATACAAAAATACTGTGGTTTGATTTCTGAAAAGGGATATGCTCCAAGAATGCTATAAATGCCGTCACAAATATAGCCAAAAAAGCATTGGAAGGAAGTAGTTCGATGTGGCGATAAACAATACTGCGTTGTCATTAATGATCCCAATGCACGGTGCGAATGTCCTTCTTCTTAAAAAAGCGGACAATCCAGTAGAGGTACTATTTTCAATGGCCTTTTTTTGACAGATTACGCGTGAGTCCTCTCAAGATGTTATGTTATTTTTGTTCAAATCGTTCAACTTTATTACGAAAATTCACGTTCTATAAAATATGTGTTTCGTGCGCTTTACTCAACTTATGGTCAATATACTATTCGCAACACCATCAGCCATCTTGAGACCCAGCATTCGTTATTTGATATTATTTGACCGAATAGACCACGTCCAGCACGCAGTGAAGAAATATAGCAACCGTAGCTGTACACGAAGACCGTGAATAGTCGATTCGGTGCCGTTTGCAACGACTCGGGCGACGTAGGTAACGACTTGGCTTTACGTCGAGATCTTAAATTGAAGCATACAAAATACAGCTTGTGCAATACCTGAAGCCGCTCAACCTTCACATGCAACATTGCTTCGATCTAAGGGCTCTTGAAAACTTGCAAGCACATCCGACGTTCTCGAGGCAAATTTTTTTTCAGCGATGAGTCCCATTTCTGGCTTGATGGGGTGAGAGCAACCTGAAGAAATTTAAGAGCTGCCATTTCATTCAGATAAGTATTTCATATACATAAAATGTTACCAGTGAGAACATAACCGTCAATGGCGACCATTATCGTGCCATGATAACCGACTATTTCATGCCTGAAATTGAAGCCCGTGATCTCGGCGACATTTGGTTTCAACAAGACGACTTCACTTCCCACACACCACATCAATAAATGGATTTCCTGAGAGAACACTTCGGTGAGCAGATAATTTCACGTTTCGGGTCGGTCGATTTGCCAACAAGAACATGTGATATAACACTGTTAGACTTTTCCTGTGGAGATATGTAAAATCTAAGGTCTATGCGGATAATCCCGCTTCGATTCAGGCACATCACGCGTGTCATTCGCCAGTTACCAGTCGAAATGCTCGAACAAGTCATCGCAAATGGGACTTAAGGTTTTGTAACTTGGGTTCAAAAAATCGAAAAAATGTTTTCTGCTTAATTAGAAAGTCTTGAGAATATACTGTGAAAATTTCAGACAGAAATTCGAAATATTTCGGGAGTTATAACGAGTTTCCTAGAGCGCCTCGGAGTCCTCTCTCTCGGAGTTGTTGAACTTTAAACGCGTTTTTCTCAAAACATTGTTTTTCTGGTCGGCCCGGGTTCTAACTTTTTTTCTACTGAACCGATTGCTTTCAAATTTTAACAGGCTGTTCTACACACTTATAGTTCTCGTTGGTCAATTCTGAGTGGTACACCACCATTTGTTTGCCTGAAGTCTTCGGAGAAATTCGAAAAACGAACAAGAGAAGACGAATCATTGTGCACCATGACAATGCGAGCTCTCACACATCGGCTCAAACCAACGCCTTTTTGACCGGCCAAAACGTCGAATTGATGGGTCATCCGCCGTACAGCCCTGACTTGGCACCCAATGACTTCTTTTTATTCCCACACATCAAAAAAATAATGCGTGGTCAACGATTTTCGTCGCCAGAAGATGCTGTTGAAGCATTCAAAAACCATGTTTTGGAGGTGTCTCAATCGGAGTGGAAAAAGTGCTTCGAAAATTGGTTTGAGCGCATGCAAAAGTGTATAAGTCTTGATGGAGAATATTTTGAAAAACAATAAAACCATTTTCGTTGATAAATATTCCTATTTTCATGATTAGGCCAGAAATATATATAGCAGCCCTCGTACTAACGAGAATTTTTTTACCACTAACTTTTTATTTTACAACCCTTTCTTTGCTAAAATAAAAGGACTCTTTTTCAAAGTCCGCCATTTTATTATTTACCCTTGAAATTTAACTTCAGTAGTTCCGACCAGAATGACATGTCTATTGAATAAGAATAAACCAGAATATTTGATTTCAGATAACATCAAGAGTCAAAATCACCCGGGCCACCTACGTGCATTTTTATTGAGGTTCCAACTTCGAGTGACAATAGTAATAATAGAATAAAGTATTAAATTTTTTCAAATAAATTTTTTTTATATTTTCAATATGTAAATAAAAACACTCTAAATATTCAAGATAATTCATTTATATTTTCCTACAAAAAACCACACTCTAAATAAGTCATTCAAATAGGCATAAGTTACCAGCCTACTACCTTAACGGATGGACTATATGAGACGTAGCAGCGTCCAATATTTAAAAGAGATAATCTTCAAAAAAAAAAAAAAAATAAATGTCAAAGCTTGTTCTTTCGAATGATAATAAACATTCCCTATTAAATTTGAAGTTTTTGTGTTTTTTCTTTAAAAAAGTAAGAAACCTCTTAATGGATCACCCTACAGGTAGCTTCGGTGCAGCGAAAGTTAATGTTTTTTCTTGTTTCAATTCCGAAAGAAAAGATGATTTTCTATACGTTTTGTTTTCTATCTGCTTTAGATATTTTATTTTATTGATTGAAGTAAATTAACATCAAAAAGATTAAAATACAATGCAATACATACAATACCGTACAGTAATCGAATAGTAGATAATAAACTACAGTGTGTCTGTTATGTAAGTGTACAATTGTCACATTTGATTCTTTTTCGGTATTCACTTATTAATATTTGAAAATACATTCTTCTAAATTTAACTAAAAATCATTACAGAGAATAAGGTATGCTTGCTTTTTAATTGTTAAATTATAATTCTCCACATTACATACATATGTATGTACATACATATGTATATTTAAACCCATATCCATTAATTTCGCACTTTACCACAGCAGTATAATATGTAAGTTATAAATTTATTAGCGATATATTTATTTTATTTATTAACTAAAATCTAATCATCATATCCACGCGCTTATAGAATTTTCAGATTTTAAGGATATTGCTAAATATGTTTGATATAAATTTTAGAAGGGCACATTTAAGTGATTCATTGTCCTATTGTTGTAATTTGTATATATGTACACATGTGTCTAATTGTTTAATATTAAATTTTTCAATTCTTCATACGTACATACATACGTCGATCAGTAAGCATGCGACTATTTATTATTTTTTTTTTATATTTTTATAGTAATCGAAAGGGTATTAGTATGTTTTTAAGAAAATAACGAACTGAACTGAATAAATTTTAAACAGCTGCAACGCAGAATATTTTGAGGTTAAGTTAGGCGGACATATTCACTATAACTATTTTTTCTAGAAATTGTTGTTATATTGTGAACTTGTAAATAACTGCTTTTTGGTTGGGTAAACACATCAAACCGTTACTCTCTTATAAAAAAAAATTGATCTTCGGTGCAAGCAAAATCAGCAGTAGCTTCGCAAGAAATTCTATTCTAATTCTATTTCATAGACGACTTTTGCAACTGAAGTAAAAAGAATTATTCTTCTACTCTTATTTGTGCTACGAAATTAACTGAAAAAATTGCGGATTCCATTAGCTTTCAGACTCAGATTGACTGATCGATTTTGAAACACAAATTCATGTCAGAAATATCTGCACTCGGTTGAGGAACAGGCTCCGAGTGCCAGTGACCAACCAAATAACCGATATTTGAAAGTTTTTTTTTTATAAATTTGGAGTTTTTGAATATGAATTCGAAATTCACGTAGTGTTAATCATGTACTAAAATATTGAACAGAATATGGCAGTCTTGCTATTGTGTCTAATAAATTGCTATGAATTGTAGACATTGTATTGGCACGCAATGTTAACACTTCGATTCTTTACGGACTAAGCAGTACTTTGTATATAGTAAAGAGTTTATATAGAAAAAAGAGAGATTAATGAAAGATTGCCACTTGTAGGTAACCTAACTTCTGCATAAGCTTGTCTCTTGTACTCCATTTCTTAGATAGAGAAAAAAGAATTAAACATCAAAATTCGCAAAAATATACCGACAATTTGTAAGTGGCCTTGGTCAAAGCCTTAAGTTTTTCAGAAACATTGCTTTACCGTGCCCTTGGCGCCCGGGTCTACGTAGCTACCTACATATGTGAGATCTGGTTCTCGAGGCCTCAACTGCATTTCCCAGACCGTTAGCATATTTGTTAACCGAAAAACCACGGTCTTGCGAAACGCTACAACAATATTAACAGTAATTAACTGCACTTGACTAGCGAAAAGAAAGTGGAGACCTGTCATTATAATAAACAATGAAGTTGGATAATTGAAGAGCAAGTTAAGTAATAAATGTAATTAATGTCTAGAGAACCTAAGATGTCTTCCCTAAGCAAATAATGCAATAGTACAGCTAATATAACTTGGAACAGTTTCCCCATTTCACCAATAATAACCAAATTTAGAGACTTGCTTTTAAATTTTTTATGAGAAGATAGAAAAATCTTATTAATACAATAGAGAATTCTTCAAGCTGAAAAAAACAAAATATTCATTTTATTTCAAGTTTATACCATTTTCCACTCAAGATTTGACAAATTTTGGAATTAAATAAGTTTACACAAAATAGCTGCTATATTGTGAAATTATTATTGAATATTTACCGTTAGTGATCATCAGGGTTGCAAATTATTTAATTAAAACAAAATTTTGATTCAAATTAGCTTTTCAATTTCTAATTCCGAATTTGTGAAATGAAAAATTTAGTTTTGGAAATTTGAAAGTTTTTTTTAAATTCAATAATTAAAATTGAGCAAATAATATTGAATTTCAAATTCCAAACATGCTGGATTAGAAATTGAGAAAAAATGTTGCAATTAAAAAATTCGAGGAATTGTTAAAATTTAAAAAATGTATTAAAGTAAAGCGTTAATTAAATACTGTTTTGGTGCAGTCCTTGTGATCACACAAATCAGATACATACATGACTGTCGCCAACTGTTTCTTGTAAAAAAATACACGGAAATAGCCAGTAAACAGCGGCAGTCGCTATAATTTTAGCCAAATCATTTTAACACATGTATTTGCAATTAATTTTTTTTTCAACAATAATTTTTTTGATGCTGAATGCTCATAAATCATCATTATTTAATAGTTGCAAATACAGCCCTAACAAAAAATTATTTAGGTAATAATTTCAACTTTTTTTCACCTAAAGCATATTTAAAAATAATAGTAATAAATATAAAAAAAAAATAAAAAAAAATGTTTGGTATTGTAGTCGAAATCTATTTTTTGGAAACAAAGAAGAAATAAAAAATTTAGTTTTTCGAAAAATTATGTATTTAAATGTTTTTATTATTTGTTGCTTTAGCTTAATTTTCGCGCAACATGTCTTACGTATCGCAATATGTACATATGTAAATATTTCCAAATAACTGCTGATAATTTGTACAGATTCCAGCATTTTTTCAATGTTTATCAATTAAAAACTTAAATATGTAAAATATTTATCAATATGTATATATGAATAAAAATGTTTGCGTTCAATAATATTATGGTAATATGTAAAACTACAAACTGTAAGCAAAGTGGCAATTATAATAAAATGTTTTAGATCAGTTAAATCAATATATTAATTTTAATGTTTACACGTAAAACTCCATATATGTATGTATGTTTGCATATACACATGTTAGTTAAAGCAAATATATAGATATATGCATATATTATATGTATGTATATGTACTTTAGGGTGTCCGTTATTTCCCAAGTTGATTGTTTGTTTTGCAAACTGCCACTGAAGTTTTAATTTTTGCCCTAATACTAAGGATCAAACGGGAATAATCTCTTTACTTTCCGCTCTACTAAAACGGTTTTTATTTTTTCATAAAAATATTGCTTTACAAGTTATACAATGCATGAAATGACCCGAGTATTCATGAAAGGGATTTATACATTCTGTGTTGCTCATACGACAAGGTGTACTATATGAATACAGTACATTTCACGCGTAACTTCAACTTTTTTAGTGCAAAAACTGAAGCTTCAGAGCACATATGAGAAAAAAAAAATCAACTTGGTAAATATGTTACATACATATATGTATACGTCGTTCTATGTGTATTCTCCTTTGTTTTTATTGTAATGTATGAATGTATTCATGTAAATGCCTACGACCTACAGTTTTACGTAGTACAAACATACATTGGATTCTTACAACATGACATACATATGTATTTATTTAATGATGTATGAAAATTTAGTTTGAAGTAATTCATTACTTGATCTCATAAACAGAAAAATATAGTTCTATGTATATATTGGTTGTAGCGAAAAGCATAGGCGCATCCACCACAAAGACAACAAACCGCGATATAAAGTGACACTGGACAATTAAGAAAAAATAAAATACAATACAAACTAAGAGAATACAAATGCGAGCAATATTGCTGGCAGCACGCACATCAATAAGGTACTTAGGCAAACAGCAACAATAACGCTAATGTAATATATACCGTTATACATGTCATTATGTATATTTGTCTATACGCAAGTGTGTTTGCTTTCAATTGTGGTTTCTATACGTTTGAGATCTGATTATTTTTCATTAAATTCTTACAAAATAATAACCACACGTAAGCTTGTATATATGTATGTATGTATATGTTTACACAAGAACTATACGCGCTAAAAATACAATACAATCAAAGTGTGAGAAATAATGCTTAAGAAAAAAACTTAAATAAAAGCACTGATATTGGTTGCAAAAACGCCTACTAATCGAAACAGTTCTAACACTGTTTATTTTTACAAATGTAGATACTACATACATAATTACATACAGTAGCAAACAAATAAAAATTAAATTGTATTGCGAAATTTAAGTAATAGTTGTTGATTTATTAATAATTTCACGTTTCTTGAAAGTAATTTGGCATACAACTTGTTTAGTAATTGCTTACAATCTTATAATTACTATACGAAAAGCACCACATATGTATGTATGTATGTATATTTAAACATAAATACAAGAAAAGTCGTTAACTCGGGTAGCACCGATAAAATACCCTCCACAAATACAGAAATGTTCTTTACAAGAACAAGAACGGTTAGTTTGTATGGCAGCTATGTATGTATATGCTGTAGTGGTCCGAGCTGACATTTTTTTTTGGATATTGTAGCGTTGTTTTAGACAATAATTTTTAAGTTTGAAGACATCTTCTGAAATAAAAAAAAATCCATACAACAACCTGATTTGGACTGATTAGTTTGTATGTAGTTCGATCTAAAATCAAAAAAATCTAATTTCGAATATTATAGCGTTGCTTTAAGCAATAATCTATGCTAAATTTCGCGAGGAGACCTTCTCCAATATAATAATTTTCCATACAAGAATAAGCTATACTATAGTAGTTTCTTATCGACGATTGCAACACAAAAATGAACAGCTTCTTGAGCTGTAAAGGACGTATGCGTAATTTCAGATCAATATCTCAAAAACTGAGGGATTAGTTTGAATATATACAGACGGACAGATGGTTATGGCTAAATGGACTTAGCTCGTCACGTTGATTATTTATATACATACTTTATAGAACTCCCTTTTGGGTATTACCAGCTTCGTGGCAAACTTAATATTTTATTTTACAACAACTTGAAGTTGTTTAAATAGCAAAATTTGTGAGCTTCCATGGTGACTGTTAAGCTAATTTCTTTTATTTTTTACATAACCAAATACTAATATATTTCTTTTACCAAAAACTTGCTACAATTTTAGACCAAAAAAAGTTGCAGTTACAGCACAAACAGCTAAAACTCAAGTATTTTATCTATGTTTTCAAAATATGCAGAGTTAGAACGGTGTTTTTGAAGAATGCCTTTAATACTGTGGTGTCACTTATTAGTAATATAGTGTCGCGGTTGAGTTTTACAAAAGTTAAGAAGTTAATTTTAAGAACTTTGGAAATTATCTTATATTATGACTTAAATTTGTTGTTTGCACAGACCACAACAACACTTTAATTAAATAAATTAGTAATTAAAGTTATTACAACTGTATATATGTATATGTAATATATGTATATGTCATCTACATATGTATGTATTTATATAATACTCGGTACATTGATTTTTTAACGAGTCCAAGTTGGGGAGTTTGCTACAGCATAGAATGGTATTAAAAAACGTATAGTTTATACAAATATTAACATATTTATGTGTTCAAAAAACCATTGCATAGAATTTGATTTGTATTTATTTATTTTTTATACACTACTACATTCTTTACGCATATCAAATGATGATGTGTATGCCTTTTGCGATCACTCTTATCTTATTACCTTAAAGCAATCTTCATTTTTTGTCTTTTTGTTATCATTTTTTGTTTTTATTTATTTTCTCTTTTTTATTAAATTTACGGGATTTACCATTTTTAGTTTAATTTCACTATGTAGTTTTCTGCAAGAATTTGTTTTTTATTTCTTTCCAAACTCTAAAATATAAATATGTGCACAAATAGCGAAAAAAATGTAATACGTAAATTCTACTAGACATAAACGTTCGCTTTTTATTTATTTTTTTTTTAATTTATTCACATTTTTTATATACGCTGGTTGCTTCTCGTGCATCTGCTGCTTGTATTTGTAGTATTCTTTGTATCGCCTTTTACTATTTAAATTTGTTGTATTAATGTTTTTTTGGCTAATTTAATAATATTCACATATTATTGTTATGATTTTTCTAAATTTATTTTCGTCGACACTCAACAATTTAGCCGCATAAAACGGAAAAAACGTTCACTTTTAATGCATTATTATGTTTGTTTTATTATTATTTTTCTCTTTTATGTATAGAATTTGCTAATGAAGAAACAACTTTTTTAAATGGTAAATGGAATTTTGATATAAAATTTACGTACTTTTGTAACTACTTATGCTTGTTTTACTTCATTTGCTGAATGCTCGTAAGTTATAGGTATTACTATTGTATGTAAGAACAATGTTTACAACACAGGAAAACATTTAAAATACTTGATTTATCTTATTAGTTTAGAAAATAATTTTATATGACGACCACGACCACGACGAAGATGAAGAGTGCAATTTATATATATGTATATGTAACGAGAATCACAATGAAAATATGCCAAAAATTAACGGCAACGTGCCTTAGAGAAAGTTAATTTGTATGCTTAATTGATTGGCTGACTGAGTGCACTAAGCATGCTCAGCAAGCGTTGTTTACGAATGTCTGACTCAACAATTAACCACGTTTTCGCGCATTTAGCCGGCTGACTGGATGACTGATGAAATGGCTCTTTTATAGATTTGTTTTTATTTTTTTTTAGACTTTTTAATGTTTTTTCTTTTACTTAAATGCACTGTGTCTTAAGCGCCATCGAAAACTATACACACTAATTAATATTTATACCGCTTGATCTGGTTGCCGTTCCTTAAATTTAAGTGTTTCCTCAAAAATCAATGTTTTTAAGGTTTCTTTTGGAAGATCGTCCAGCTCCATGCTGATGCTGAAAGGCACCTCCGCAACAGGCTAAACAAATTACAATTTTTTATAATGAATTTTATTTATAAACTCTAAAAATTTTTACATACCTCATCGCCCGGATCGTAATACTGTTCTAAGTATGGATGGGCCAACGCTTGTTCAACGGGTATTCGATTATGCGGATTAAACGTCAACATTTTGCCCAATAAATCCAAGGCTAGCGGATCAGCATTGGGGAACAGTCGTGACCATGGTACTTTTGGCTTGAAAGTCAGTGATTCCAAATAATTACGAGCCTGTCAAATATTAATACATACATATATAGATTTTTTTTTTTGTAAATTAAATATATCAAGTAAAATACTCCTGCTACTTACCTTTTCATTTATAATGCACTCTAAATCTTCTTTTGAAGGTGATCCTAATACGCCTAAAATATGATTTAATTGATCCAGATAGTGCTTGCCTGGAAATATGGGACGATTGCTAAGCATCTCCGCCAATATGCAACCAACCGACCATATATCGATCGATTTTGTATAACCTTTTGAGTTAAGCATTATCTCGGGAGCGCGGTACCATCTTGTTGCGACGTATTCTGTCAAGAAGCCAGTATGATCGTGATCCGGATCGGCCACACGTGCCAAACCAAAATCGCAAATCTGCGGGTTTGGAGAGAAATTTATTAAAGTATATATATATATATATATGTACATATATACATATAAGCAATAATCTTTGCAATATAAAATTGTTATGACGTAATGAATAAATAAAATCCCTTTTGTAAAGACAAATATTTTGTATGGCAAAATTGGCTGAATCAATAAATTCGCGGATGATTGTATAATGTAATGAAATCTAATTTGCAGTCAAAATATTATTACTTTTTTATTGTTGCTAATATACTTTAATATTAGCGAACCAGTCTATACGTATAAAATGCCGAGTTGTCAATATTTAAACATCTAGTCGCAATTAAACAGCCACAACTCTGAACCAATAAGAAAAAAAAAACGTAAACTTCGGTTGCACCCAAGCTATAATACACTTAAAAAAGAAAAGATTTCCATGCATGGACTTGAATTTGATCATTCAGTTTCTATGGCAGTTATAAGTATATTGGTCCAATATCGGTAATTCCGACTAATGACCGGTTTTTTTTTGGAAAGAAAAGACCTGTGCACAATTACAAGTCGATATCTAAAAAAACTGCACGACTAGTTCAGGTTACATACAGACGGACAGACACAACTAAATGGACTCAGCTCACATTGATCTATTATATATATATTATAGGATGTCCTTCTGAGGCAAACTTAAGACACCCTAGTCAGGATATAAATATTTCATAACTAACTCAAAACCTTTGCAATATTAAATGCAATACATTAAAAATATTAATTTTACTCACTTTAAGATCACAAGTGGTATTCAGCAATAGATTGCTGGGCTTCAAATCACGATGTAATACATTCGCCGAATGAATGTACTTCAAACCTCGCAATATTTGGTAAAGGAAATAACAAATGTGATCATTGCTAAGCCTCTGTAAATATATAAAATAAAATAAGTAGTGATACTTAAAGTATAATTGTCTTAATACATACCTGAGTTTTAAGTAGTTTGTAAAGATCAGTCTCCATTAAACACTGTACAATATATACATCTCTCATCTGTTCTATGCTATCTACACGCAATATATCTCGAATATCAATTATCTACAAAATAACAACAAAAAGAAAACGAGTGATTAGTAATCATTTTACAAATAAAACTGTGTGGTGGTGAGGCATTATGGGTAGAAATAGCAACCTGGGATTGCTTACTCACATTTTCATGTTTAAAGCGGGTTAAAATTTTGATTTCTCTCAACGTGCGCTGACAATAGGTTTGATGCTCGAATGGCGAAATTTTTTTTATAGCAACTTTTATATTTGTTAATGTGTCCAGTGCCGACCTGTGTAGATAAAAAAAAAACAATTTTAGATAAAATGTTAATAATCAAAGCGAAAATAACAAAATATGCAGATATATGGTGTGACAGCTTGGGCCTGTTGATACCACTTTGTGATTTTTTTTTGCTTTCACATTAGCCACACCCTGTGCCTTCGCAGGGATTTCGGGTATGAGGTTAATGCAGTGAAGAATTATTGAATTAATTGAGCAAATATTAATACTTGTAATACTTACACTACCATACCGTAGGCACCTTCGCCAATATAAGTTAAGTCCCTGTAGCGAGGTCCAACTTCAAAAATTTGTGACCGTATGACTTCCGCATTAGGATTCGAGGTGGCGTTCACAGCCGTCGACGCTGCATTACTATTGGCATTGCCAGGGACCGCTGCAGCAGCAGCGTTTTTTGCAGCCGGAACTGCACCATTGTTTCCACCAATTGGACCGGTGGTGGACTGTGTGCTACTTGCCGCCTCTGCCATATACGCGCTTGTTCCGGTGCGATTTATTAAAAAAGCGTAAAATTCACAAAAATTATGCGACGCAGTGCGCTACTATACGTATGTATACGCACAATTATGTGTATTGAAAAAATGTTAAGCGAAATTCGTCACCACCAGTTGGCAGGTTCGGGTTGATTTTCTTAACATACTTTTCGAACAGCCATTCATTTTCACCACATGCTTTAGTGACTTTCGCAAGCAGTGTTGTATTGACAATATCTGACGTTAATGATTTTCGAGAAATTACATTTACATGCAATCATTCTGCATATTACGATTTTAGCTTTTTCACTATGAAAATATATATGTATTCTAGCTATCATCATTAGAAAATATAAAACGTAAAAATGAATTAAAATTACGTTTTTGTTTTTTTTTTTATTTAAAAAATGTTTTTATATATTAAAAAAACATTATATTAATCAGGATTTAAAATCTTTTATTCAGTAATTTTGGCAAACTAAATTTTCCCAATTTTTCATATTTGTTGTAAATTGTTTATATTCTGCAATCCGATAATTGTGATAAAATATTTACTTCATCTTTTTATTTAGAAAAGCTTCCATGGGCTCACCATGTTATATTTATTCTTTACACACGTATATTCAACCTCTTCTATTTAAAAACAAATAGCGTTCACTTGCTTGAAAACAGCTGTTTATTGGCCTTACTCATCAATGACGTGAATTTTCTGTTTTTATTATCTTTAATCCATGATAAGGTAAATAAAACAATTTGAAGTAATGTAAAAAGCGGTATATATTTGCAATTTACAAGAGGAAAACAAACTTGACGACAGTAGAATATAGTGAAGTGAGTAAATTTATAAAAGTGATGTTGGTGAACTTAATTAAATTAATATGTGATTCCCCGCTTTCATAAAAATCGTATAATTCAGCTCATATCATTTTTTCCACTTTCTAATTGCCCGAACCACTATTTCTTCATTTTTCAACTGATTTCGTTTTCTCCTTTTCATTTTTTATTTGAAAAAATTTGTCTCAATTTTAGTTGTACTCCAGTTAACTTATTGAAAGTAACTAAAACTAAAAACAATGGATCAAAAACCTCCGATCTACTCCAAATTTGCCATCCTAACACGTACAACTGAGATGCGAATGCATATTTCTGCTGAAGTGCCCTGTGATCGTCCTTCTGAAGTACAAACATTTCCTATGGTGGGTGGAACACTCATAAAAATGTATCAAAGTCAAACGCCAGTAGAAGTTGCAGGCTCCAGAAAATTTAGTACAGTACAAATTCTTGACCTGGTGCGTCAGGAACCGATATATGAAAATCTTTATGAATGTCCACAAGAAAATTTGTTAAAAGTGAGTGAGGCGTTGTGGCCATATGTAATTGCCATAATGGAACCAGAACGGCGATTACAGTTGGTAAAGAAGGTTGAACATTGTAAATGGATAATATACTTGAAAAAGAATGATTTAGTGCGTGTCTCCGGTGCGTCGTTTGGAAAAAAATCGACATTCTACGACTGCATCATACGATACATTGGCAACGTCGCTGAACTTTATCCCGTTGGTTATATCTTCGGTCTGGAGTTGCTGGTATGAAATGTGAATTTGATTGTGTATGATAATTCACACACACGAAAGGAATTACATATATGCTAGTAATAATATTGATTTCTATTAATGGTACATTTGGGCTATGATTTTATATATCTACCTTTATCTTTTTACATAATATAAACTAAAACAAGGAATATTTAAATATAATTTATACAATTGAAGAAAAAGAAACCTACATCCCAAGACTGTGCATTATAAAAGTATTAGTTTAAATATAAGTTAATTATTAAATTTTATAGGAAGAGATACGATTATACTATGCATATTATCATATAAAAATATAATATTTTATTATAGCACTTAGACAGCGGCTTCTCACCACAGTCCGAGGATATTCCTTACTCAATAAAATACATGCAATGTGATCCGACACTATCCATATTCTCAACAGCCGATAATCTATTGCAGCTACCAAGTGAGGTTAAGAAAAAGTTTTCTATGCAAAATATCATCGGAGAGACTCTAACCAAAGTACGTACTGCTATTGTACCATCGACTTGTGCGAACGGTGGTGGTGGTGGCGGCAGCAACACAAACTCTTTGCGCAGACAAAAGAAACCAAAAAAGAAGGTAGCCACTTCACAATTTTATGACATTCCAAGTTCTCCAATTGCTGAAGACAATAAACTAGTTCCAAACGGTGGGCTTGATTTCAGCCAACACCACGAAATGGAGCGGGACAGTAATAAACCGAAAAATTTGGATGAGTTAGATAACGGTAATCAAATTATATCGTTAGAAAGTGATGAATACAAGCAAAGTATTGAAAATTATGAACGTAGCTTGGAAAGGCAACGTGGTACAACAGCATCAACATCAACTGCAACTACAGCAGCACCGGTAGGAATATTAAAGCACCGACATCCGCCCGCTGCTCCAGCAAACAGTGTAGATGTTGGTAATAGTAAGGATGCCGCTAGTGGTACTGTGGTGCACCCATTAAATCTAATGAGTATGGAAGATCGCGATATAATTGTTATTGATCGTGCCGATATACGTGAGTCTACGAAAAATGAGTCGAACGTTATTGTGGTGGACAAAAAAATGCAACAAGAGGTTGATTTGGCTGAATTATTGGGTAGCAATTGGCCAATCAATGCGGGAGGCGCAGCTAGTATACTAAATAATAAGCAACCGCCGAAACAACAGCACACAACTGCTAACGCTAACATCGATTCAGTGCAAATAAAGAGTGTACGTAATAAATCACCAAATCCACTGACACACTTTGGTGGCATTAAGACTCCCGGCAATGTTGCTATGGATGGTTATATTGGCGGTGAGCAGGCAAGCGACAGCATCGGAACAAATAGTAAGTATTTAGCATTGTAAAGCGTTTGATTTTTGTACGATTTTTTTTTAACAATGCAATAATTTACTTTCTTGTTTTTTTTTAAGTATAAACATAACAAACAGAAAAATATATATATTCTAATTCCTTCTAATGTCTATCTATGTGCGAGAAGACAATTGAATTCTTCTTAGGTACAATAAACTTTCGAAAAAGCATAGAGCTATTAACACTGTTTGAACTGCAAGATAAAATTTATAAAATTAACACTTTAATAACTCCATAGACGAGTGAATTAATTAAATTTCGAAAAACCAATTTATTTACTAAATTATTTTTATGCGTAATTAAAACAGTTAATTCTTTTGGTTTTTTTTTCTTGTTTAATTGACGTTTATGCACGCAGCCCTTTAAACAAAACCATTTGTAGTTTCCATACATACATATGTATGTATATACTTATGTACACCTATTTAGAAACTGTTTTCAAAAAGCTATTTTTAGCACAAACCAGCTGGTTAGTGATGTAGTATTATTCTAATGGCAAACAATTTTTGAACTATATTTACTTTTTCATGTTTATTGGACATTCAGAATTATAATTGTGTAATAATTAATACTATAATAATTAAATTTTGTGACAATTATTATGATTATTAATTTAAATATATTTTTGGCTTAAAATTTTTTTACATACATACATATGTATATATTGAAAATTTTCAATTTAAGGTAATTCAAACACAATCGCTTTTTTTTTAGTTTCAATCATAGAGAAAATTCGTTTATTTTATAGTTTGTTCGAAATATAACTAACAATTTTTTTATTAGCTACATATGTATGTACATATTTTATTTTTGGCTATATTTCCTATTAGGTCACCCTTGTTTCAAAATTTAGTTTTTGGTAGATTAAAAAAAAGAGAAATTGAAAAAAATTGATAAAATGTAACGAAAATTTTCAATAAATTAAAAAAAAGGTCAAAATGATTTAATCCATTCAAGGTTGCAAATTTTTTAATTAAAAAATTTTGGATTAAACATTAGATATTTATTTTTTAATCCCGATGGCATGTAAAATTAGATTTCTAATTTTTTATCCACAACGTTTGGGTTTAAAAATTAAAAATTTGTCTTTCGTCCGTTTGTCTGCCTGTATATACGCGAACTAGTCCTTCAGTTTTTAAGATATCGAACTGAAATTTTGAGCATGTTTTTTTCTTCCAAAGCAGCTGGTCATTTGTCGGAGCCGCTGATATCGGACCACTATAGCATACATATAGCTGCCATACAAACTGAACTATTAAATCAATTTCCTTATTTTTCTGCAACGGAAGTTGACTTTTTTCTTGTTTTTTTTTTTTTTTTTTTAATGTATGTACATATAATGTACATATGTAATTAATTCAGAAAAATTTTTGTGACATCATACACCGGGTTTGTGAATTATTTAGTTAACCAAAACCATATATACATACATAGATTTTTTAATTCTAATTGTGTGATTCAAAATTAAGTTTTCAGTTTTTGAGATAAAAAATAGCAATTTTAATTTCAATCCAATTATTTTTGATAAAAATCAAAATTTATTTTTTTTATTAAATTATTAAAAATTGAAAATTTAGCTCTTAATTTAAATTTTTCTTACTCACTTTTAAGGTAAAAATTTAAAATTATTTTACAATTTTTAATCCCGAAATCGGTATTGACAACTGACAAAATATTTAATTTAAAACTGCATTATCTGATTTTGGGATTAAAAATGTAAAATATAATTTTCGTTGAAATTGTTTCTGATTAAAAAAATGAAAATTTAATTTTTAATTTACATTTTTATTATTAGATTCCCAAAAGGAATTAAAAACTGAGAAAATATTTTTTTATTTAAAATTTGGAGCAACAATA
Organism: Bactrocera neohumeralis; assembly: GCF_024586455.1. Taxonomy (NCBI): domain Eukaryota; kingdom Metazoa; phylum Arthropoda; class Insecta; order Diptera; family Tephritidae; genus Bactrocera; species Bactrocera neohumeralis. The sequence goes on along the minus strand of NC_065920.1, from coordinate 48,836,313 downwards.
AAAAATTATTTTTCAAATTAAAAGCCGGAATAAAAGAGGTTAAAATAAAGAAAGATTTACACAACTATGTATGTATTTCTAACTGAAACACTATAATTAAATAAGACAAAAAGTGGTGAACTAGTTGATATTTTATTAAAAATAAGTTTTGTTTTTCAAAATTTAACCAATATATACATAAAAGCGAAAAATTGAAATTTTAGATAAGTTTCTTTTATTAATAAATTATAATTTTGTATTTTTCAAACCGATACGAGGGATTCAAATCTCAATTTGAATTTTTATTTAAAATATTAATTAGAATGTCATTTGTAGTTTTCAACTCGAATTTTCAAATGTTTTTTGTTTATTATTTTTCAATCCTGTATAGTATTTGGCATTAAAAATTAATGTCTCAAACCGTTATTGAGATATTTAAAAAATAATTGATTCAAATGTTATCAATTACATTTTATTTACTTTGTTATCTTAATCAAAATTAATTTTTAAATTTCTAAATAACGGTTTGTTTCAACCATTATATTAAATTTTTTAATCTGTTATTTAGGTTTAGAAATTTAAAATTTATTTAAGATTTTCGGTACTACAAAATAAAACTAAATAAACTCAAATGTTATTTAAATTATTAATTTTGGCTTAACAATTTAAATATTAATTTTAATTAATTACCTACAAAATAATATAAAAAATTTATTTGTATATAATATTAATAATAATTTAATTTTATGTAAGATTTTCATGATTGCAAAAAAAAATCAGATATTATTTCAATTATAAATAAAAATTTTTAATCCGTTTTGTCTTAGAAATTTATAAAATAATTGTATTTAAATATTCGTGATTACAAAAAAAATATTCAAATGTTATTTTAATGAATTTTAATGAATTATTTGCATCACTGTATGGAATAAAATTTAGTTCATTTATTATATTTTGTATTAATACTTTCTGTAATTTCTGTACTTTCTTTATTTGCATATTTATATACAATATAAATTGATTTTATTTCTTAATTTATCTTATTTCATTATTTTATTTCTTAATTTAGTTTATTTAATTATTAATATTATATTTTAATATTTTTATTTAATTTATTTTATACATAATTTTATTTTTTAATATATTCTATTTTTTTACTTATACTTTTAATTAATATTTTTTTAATGTAAGCACTTAAATTTCTTATATATTTATATTCCGTAAAAATACTGGGTTATTCCTGATCATTTCAAATCTTTCAACTCAACCGAATACCAATAGTTTCGAATCTTTTTTACACGCTGCTCTGACATATTTATATCCATTCTAATACAGAGTGCACAACATTTGATGGCACCTTTCAGATGTTTGTGCGGTTTTGGTATAAATAGTACTGCTGCTCGTTGACAGTGTTTACATTTTGGTCTTGTTTTTTTGTTCTAGTTCACAATTATTATTATTAAATTGATTATTTAATTATGGAAACACAAAGCACCAGTTCGTTAAGTCCCAGTGACACTTCACTTTACAATAATATACCCTTAACTGTATTGGAATTGTTCGCGTCTGGGCCAAGCGTGCCATACAACTGTACACCGAATGCCTCACCAGGTTGTTGATCTATTTCTTTATAAGTTGATTTATTTATAACTTACTGTAAGAGTTTAGAGTATTAGAGTTCAAAAGTTTATTTGCCTTTTTCCACTTCTACTTTTGATTTTGCAGAATATGCTAATGCCCGTGATTCGCCAGTGTATGACAATTTGGTTGATATCGACACGCCGGCCGAAGTGGATTTGGTAAAATATACGCCCTTGCAAGATATACCAGATACCGCATTAGGTGTTGGTTCCATGGTAGAGGTGTCAATACCAGAGGCGTCAGAGAACTTATACGGTGTTATACGTTGGATTGGCACAGCGCAGGGACGAAAACAAATAATGGTTGGTGTGGAGCTGGAAGAGGATCAGGACGATCGTACATTGCCGACCACAAATGGCACTTACAAAGGCGTGCGGTAGGGGAGCATAAAATAAATTTGTATGCAATAAAATATTTACAATTTTTGCTATACGCAAAATTTCACAGTTATTTCAAATGTCATGACGGTCGCGCACTTTTTGTCACTTCTGATCGTTGTTGCACGGATCGACGCTTCATTGAGTTGGATGGCAAGGCTGCTGCAAATATACCGACCGATTCCAAAATGTTCGGACAAGTGGAGTGTCCGTCGGTGCCAGGCGCTGTTGCACCGTTAAGTGAGTTTAAAAATATGTCCAGTTATAATAAAACTCACTATATGTATAAAATATTTTACAGAAATCAAAAGTCTGGAGGAGCTGGAGGAAAATTGTGGCAAGTTTAAAGGTATACAAGGACATCATAATTCCTGTTATCTGGACGCAACATTATTTGCTATGTTCACTTTCACGCCGGTCTTCGATTCGTTGCTTTTCCGACCGCCAGAAGCTGATGTAAATATTGAAATTGCTCAACACCGTTGTGCTTATAATAATTATTATTTACGCCCTCTAGGATATTCCCAACTATATGGAGGTACAAAAGGTATTGCGCGAAGAGATCGTTAATCCGCTGCGTAAAAATGTGTTCGTGCGCGCCGATCGTGTCATGAAATTACGCCAGCTGTTAGACAAGCTTAGCTCCGTTAGTGGTCTGACCAGTGAAGAGAAAGATCCAGAAGAATTTCTTAATAGTTTGTTGGCGCAAATAATGCGTGTAGAACCCTTTTTGAAGGTATCCACTTGCAGTATTTAAATTTTATTTATTTTTTACAAAAATTTCAAAATTTTCCTTTAATTTTTTAGCTGAGTTCGGGTCAGGATGCCTACTTCTATCAGCTGTTCGTGGAAAAGGATGAACATTTGTGTTTCCCCACAGTACAACAACTATTCGAGCAGAGTTTTCATTCATCCGATATTAAACTGAAGGAAGTGCCGTCATGTTTGATTATACAAATGCCGCGGTTCGGCAAAAATTTCAAAATGTATCCGAGGATTCTGCCCTCACAGCTGCTGGATGTCACCGATATCATTGAGGACTGTACGTATGACTATATCTGGCATTTATAGCATTTATATAATATATTTTTAGACGTAAAGAAATAGATGTATATATATATAATTGATCGGCATACCAAGCTGAGTCGATTTAGCAATATCCGAAGGTCTGTCTGTATACGCGAATTAGTTCCTGAGTTTTTGCGTTGTCATTCTGAAATTTTCCACACGTCTTTTTCACGCCATGAAGCTGCTCATTTGTCGTAGTCGCCGATATAGGACCACTGTAGCATATAGTTGTCATATAAACTGACCGATCCAAGTAAAGTTCTTAAATTAAAAACTTTTTAACTTCACAAGTAATCTTCTCGAAATTTGGCATGGCTTATTGTCCAAAGATATGCTACCACTTCCGAACAAATTGTTAGCATCGGCCCACTATAGCATATAGCTGTCATACAAAGTGACCGAGGAAAGCTCAGTTCTTTGATGAAAAATTTTCTTATTTGTGTTTTAAATTTTTTCTTGTTGTTTTCACTACGCTAATTGTATAACTTAATTGCTATCTTCCGCTAGCTCCCCGCCAATGCTCCGTATGTGGCAAGTTAGCCGAGTATGAGTGCCGCGATTGCTATGGTGTTTTGCAAGGTGGCGTTGGCCTGGAGAGCACAGCATTTTGTCTCAAATGCTGTGATACTGTACATATGCATGCACGCAGGTATTTCACAATTTTGCTCAAACATACATAATTTTCAGTCTATCTCATTGCGCCATCGTTTTCTCATTATGTTTTTAGAACAAATCATACTCCAAAGAAATTGTCTGTGCCGCAAGATTTCCGTATAATGGCCGATCACATGAATGTGCCGCGTTTATATATGGAATTATTTGCTGTTGTCTGCATAGAAACTTCACATTATGTCGCTTTCGTAAAAGCCGGTTCGGGTCCAGATGCGCCTTGGTGTTTTTTCGATTCCATGGCTGATCGTAAAGGTAACTGTAATATATTTAATATTGAAGCATGTGGGACTAAATATAAGACAAATTGCAGGCGAGAAAAATGGCTACAATATACCGGAAATGATCACCGTTCCCGACTTGCCGCTGTGGCTGTCGGAGGAGGGCGCCCGCGTTGTCAATGAGACATCGACAAATGACAAAATGTTGCCGGAACATGCGAAGCGACTCTTCTGTGATGCCTACATGTGCATGTATCAGAGCACAGATGTGATGATGTATCGCTAACGAGGAGAGTGCAATCAGACAGACAGCTTTAAAAGTACATACTTAACTAAATTTTAGTTTTATTTCTTTACATAAGTATATTTGATATACCTACATAAGCGCATATATCATATTAATAATGTATTGTTTTGCATGAAATGACACCAACAACAAAAATTTATATTTAACAATATTCATACATACAAGTTAAATTAATAAAATGAAGTAAATATCTATTTTATAGGTTCTCCGAAGTTTCCTTCTGGGTGTTAAAAAAACTTCGTACTAAATGTCTTTGTTGTTGTTGTAACAGGTATCAATCTCCGTTAGGATAGTAAGCCCAGGAAACGCGCTGTTTCCACGGGGTAAAGTCCTCTCTCGACGAACAAAAGCCAAACTCTATAAGTCGCTCATAATTCCCGTCCTGCTATATGGTGCAGAGGCTTGGACGATGATGTCGACGTTGCGATCGAGAGAAAAGTTCTGCGAAAGATTTATGGTCCTTTGCGCGTTGGCCACGGCGAATGTCGCATTCGATGGAACGATGAGCTGTACGAGATATACGACGACATTGACATAGTTCAGCGAATTAAAAGACAGCGGCTACGCTGGCTAGGTCATGTTGTCCGAATGGACGAAAACACTCCAGCTCTGAAAGTATTCGACGCTGTACCCGCCGGGGGAAGCAGAGGAAGAGGAAGACCTCCACTCCGTTGGAAGGACCAAGTGGAGAAGGACCTGGCTACGCTTGGAATATCCAATTGGCGCCACGTAGCGAAAAGGAGAAACGACTGGCGCGCTGTTGTTAACTCGGCTATAATCGCGTAAGCGGTGTCTACGCCAATTAAGAAGAAGAAGAAGAAGACCACAGGGAGAAGGATGTCGGATGTATTGGGTTAGCAGGGCATGCAAAGAGGTGGCTAGTGTCATGCGGGGAGTCGTTACACCTTGGACATATGTATATATGATATGGCAAGATCGATTCTGGATAAGTAGCAGTTGAACCTGCCACAGTATCCAGAATGGAGTGACCCTCGTTTCTCGCGGCAACTCGAGCTCTCCCTGCAATGGGTGGTGGTTTGATTCCAAGTACGCTATTCACTGAGAGGAAGTCGGTGAAGGTGTTAATAGCTCCACTTTGAATGGCTGTCAGTGCTTGTCGGAAGTTAGTTGCGTCCGAAGTCTGGTCGGCGTGTTGTTTGATGTCGTCGACGTAGTTCAGGAATAACGTCTTGATGCTCCTAGGAGGACTGTACCCCAGCAGAAATTGCTTCGAAAGGAGTTCTTTATGCTCCTTAACTGGGAGCATACGGGCCTCACTATGCAGGTGTTGGATGGGAGACATTAAGAGACATCCTGTCGTAGTCCGAAGTGCAGAAATATGCGTGAGGGATGGAGCCGCTGGAGAAGTGGCGCAGTGAGCTGTCTCACGGATGGATCGAAGCTCAAGGTCAAGGAAGTTTGGTGGGAGAGTCTTCTGCCGTGAGCTCTCAATCAACTATTGTGTCAAGTTCCCAGATCACTGTAGTGTCTTTCAAACAGAAGTGGGATCCAACAAGGTAGCAGCAAGTTCAAAGCTCGTTAAGGAGTGCATGACCACATTAGCAATAGCATCCATATTGTCTGGGTGTCTGGTCACAGAGGAAACGTTGGACATTGTGAAATCGATGAGCTTGCAGGGAAAGGCACCCTTACCCAAATTGGGCTCCCTTGTCTTCGCGTATTCGAGCGCTGGACAAATCACTTGTCATCATCTCATCACCAAGGTCTTCTGACCCAGAGTGGAACGTAAAAGGTGCATTGAATTGCTAGCTTTTAGCAAGGTACACATGACCGCAATGACAGGCGTCCTAACTGGACTCTGTCTCATTGGCATTCACGAGGTAAGGCAATGTGATCATGTAGGAATGGATTGTCTATTAATTTCTGATATTGAGTAGGCTGTGTGAACTTGCTTGAAGAAAAACAGGGATATTTTGCTTTTAAATTCAAGAATATAAACAAGTTTCCTTGTCTCTCAAATCTCCAACTCCTTCTGAAATTTTTTTCAAGCTACGAGATCTTAAGATCATACTCACCAACATTCTCAAAAAAGCGTATTACATCGCCCGGCACGAGGCCACCTTGATGGAAGATAGAGCTCGAATCACTTAGGCGTAGTATTACGGAACTTTTCAATTGAACCAGACGGTCGAGTCCTGCTAGAGGGAATATAAAATAAAAAATTAAATTCGCAAAACCAAGAAGGAGTCATGGAAGAGCTTTTGTGGGAAGTTATAAAACACAATCGAGGTAGCTGCGATTGGAAACTTATTATCCAACCACCCGACTACTCTTAGGCTACCACACAAACATGTAGAGAGTGCTCTGTTCGCAGTGACAAATCACTGGTAGATCTGGTGAAACCGCAATTTCCAGGTTGTACGAACGTTATAAATCTCCAACCTGTAGGAGATAGCGTAGAGTACGTCCCCACCAATATCATAATGGAGAACAAAATACTTTGGGCAATCAACGGCCTCGAACCTTTTAAACCTCCTGGTATGGACTGTATTCTTCCAGCCATGATGGAGAATGTAACAACAGCGCTGGAACCTTACCTGATCAGAATAAACGAAGGATTTTTTTGGCTCAACTATATTGTATATCTATCCGTTGGAGAGCGGCGAGGGTCGTATTCATACCGAAGCTGGTCAAAGCAGTCATCTTTTATTTGAGCGACTATAGACCAATAGATCTGATTTTAATCCTTCTGAAGGTAATTGAAAAATGCACTAATTGTTATTGAAATTCAAATGTCTTTTATTTAGTGTGAAGTACAATCGATAGAATTAAGTTTTGAATATGACATCATTCAAATGGCCTTAACGACTTCTTTTGCAGGCACCAATTCGATGAAATAAATTTTCGAGTATTTTTTTCACTAAATTAAGTCATACTATATGCCACAATAGCACGTTCATAATTGACTTCTAAAGCTTGAAGCGGGTCTGGTTTATTGTTAAAGACCAATGACTTCAACTAACCCCATAAGAAGTAGTCTAATGGTGTTAAATCACAACTTCTTCGAGGCCATTCAATGTCAAAATTTCTTGAAATCGAATCTCCAAAGATCTTCTTGTTGGAACCAAGTGTTATCAAGATCAACTTCCAATTGCGTCTATGCAAAGTTGGTTATCATTGCTCTATACCGCTCTTCATTGACAGTAACGGTGTCGCCAGCAACATTTCGAAAGCAGTACGGACCGATGATTCCACCAGATCGAAAACCACTCCAAACTGTCAATTTAGGTGAATGTAATGGTTGTTCATAAATAATTTGTGTATTTTCTTCGCACCAGAAGCTACAGTTTTGTTTATTTACACCATCACTCAGATGAAAGTGAGACTCATCGGAGAATATGATTTTCTTAAAAAAATAGTTATCGTTTTCAACTTGTTTCAAGGCAAAATCAGCAAATTCACGACTTTTACGGTAGTCAGATGGCTTCAGTTCTTGAGTGAGAACAATTTTATACGGATGCGAGCCCAAGTCCTTTCTGAAACTCCATCACGTTGTAGTTTGAGATAGTCCAAATTCTTGAGAACTTCTTGAAATCGACAAATTGCGGCCTTCAGCAACACTTGCCTGAACAGCAGCCATATTTTCATTACTTCGAGCGGTTTTTGTCTTATTGGTATCTCAACATTACGTATCATGATAATTAATAATATAATAATTATTAGTAAACGGGTTTAATGCAAACGAAAATCAGCATAAATCCTTATATTTATTAGCTGAAGTTTTAAAAATTAAAATACGTTAAGAAAGAAACTCCTCCACACGCATATAAAAATGAAAGAACAAGCGGCGCTTAAAATAATGTTACTCATACGCACTGTACACCACCCACAACAACAACAAAAGCGACACAATGTAAAGCAGAAATGTAAACAATCTCATCTATACAAATAAACACAAAAGAGCGAATTGCTGCATTCTCAACGGAGAGTCACTTAACGATAAGTGGGGAGTTTCCCTACTCGTTTGATTATAGCAACATGTAACTGGTTAGCTGGTTGTTTGGTGATGGCTGGTGCTTGAAGGACACAACAGTTTAGCGCCACATAGTCTATGGGCGCCAGTTACGGTGCTGGTAATGAGCAACTCCATCAGATGAGAAGCAAAGCGCAAGAGAGTAAGAGTAATTTAGTGTGTATGAGTAACATTCATTGAAATTTAATGCCGAAAACACATGTTTAAAAGCTTGCTGTAGCAGAGAGAGGCTGCGAGTAACACTTGCTTTACTAAGGTGAGAGCAATTGACTTTTGAAATTTGATGTGCATAGGCCATATTTGGGGGAAGTACAAATGGCTTGTGACAAAGAATAGCTATTCTGAAAATAACCACTTAGCTCACACTGTTCATGATATTAATATTTGTGGGTATGATATTACTGTTAGAAGGCCTCTTTGTTTAAATTCCGCTTTGAAGGGCTATTGAACCTCATATGAAGATTCCTTTCCGGTTTGATTAACAGAGTTTACGTTTAATCGAATAAATATATGGCGAGAGGTCCAAATGTCAGCAATAACTCGTCGAATATTCTCTTCCTATAATCGCCTCGGGCTTATCTGCGTAGAAAAGCGATTTCACATGACATGATCACAGACTCACAATGCAAAATAGTGCGCTCAACAAAAGTTTAATACAACAAATTGATTGTTTCATGGGTTGTATGGCATATATCGCAGTCTCGTCGTCCACATCAATATTCTCCAATTTAGACACAAAAAAGTCATTAATCATGGTTCTGTAGGGTTTGCCCGCAAAATAATAAGACTGATTTTCTTCCGCCGCGACTGAACTGAATTCGGGAGAGGGCATTCCTAGCTAACGAACGAGCGGCTGGTCAGTTGTCTCTGAGCCCGTGGAGAGTCAGAACAAACATTTTCGCGAGACGTGTTTCTGTGAGTGGTGCAAGCCGAAAATGTAACGTTCGTTAGAGTAGAGGTACGCGATTAAATTCTGTGTAAAACTCGGTAAATCTGCGACAGAGACGTTTGATATGATGAAGAACAGGTGACGAGTCATGGATCTTTGAGTATGATTCCGAGACAAAGAGGCAATCTTCCGAGTGGCACACGCCGGCGTCTCCTCGCCCAAAAAAAGGAAGAATGAGCAAATCCAAAGTGAAAATGATGTTTATTGTCGTTTTTGACATCGAAGGCATCTTGTTTCTTATGAACAAACCGTCAACGCCAAGTTTTACGTGGAAGTCCTCAAGAGACTCAAACGAAGGGTCAATCGGGTCCGACAAGACATCGCGACCGATTGGAAGGCTCACACCGCCTTCTTTGTGAACAGCTACGTAACCAAGGCCGGCATTCCCAATGCTTGCGCAGCTGTGCTATAGCCCAGATGTGGCTCTCCGTGTCCTTGCCTGAAAAGGCCGATGAAAGGCAAACATTTTGAGATGACAGAGAGGATCCAAGCAGCAGGCACCTCGGTTCTCAAGGCTATTCCGGAGAATGCCTTCCGTGACGCCTTAAACCGCTTGCAAGCGCTGCATCGAAGCAAAAGGAGCCTATTTTGAAAGTTTTTTAAAGAATTGTAACGATTGGTTCAATAAATGTTTTTAAATCGACTCAGTCCTATTACTTTCTGGACAAACCCTGAATAGCGTTCCCCATTGACTGTAACATTATGTATAAAGTTCAATTTTGTAAAGCTGCAAAAACGAAGATCTTTCTGCAAAATCTTCCCCAAAGTGGATGGAGGATGGATTCATTCGGGTCTTTTTTGAAACTCTGCTCCACAGCAGCAATATCGCCTTTAGTGCGCACTAGATGTCTCTGAGATCTACTGTTGCTCGAATTTCCAACTCTGCAAACTTTACAAACGTTGTTCCGGAGGAGATCTGTTCATTAAGAAATGACAAACCAAATAGAGTGCAAATCAAGTAACAACGGATGGACCATCTGAGACGTAGCCGCAGCCAACATTTGAAAGAGATAATCTTCAAAAAATAAATGCCAAAGAATGTTCTTTCAAATGATAATAAACATACCCCTTTAAATTTCCTCGAAATGGATCACGCTTTATTAAGAAAAGTTGAGCTTTCGTTAAAAGAATATGAATTTTTCGGTACACTTGTTATATAGTATACATACCATGTATGCCGCTGTGCTAAGTCGGATCTCTTAAGTTTTAAATGTTTTTCGAGTCCAATTTTCGATGTCTCGTTCGAGCAGTGCGACTAGTAACTGGCGAGTGACATACGTGATGTTTTGCTCCAAGGCCTGAATCGAAGAGGGCTTGTCTGCATACACTTTAGACGGTGTGATATCACATGGTTTTCGTGGCCAATCAATCAGCCCAAAACGTGAACTTATTTGCTCACGGAAGTATTCTCTCAATAAATCCATTGATTGATGCGATATGTGAGAAGTGATGTAGTCTTGTCACCGAGATCACGAGCTCAATTTTAGGCATCAAATAGTCGGTAATCATGGCGCGAAAACGGTCGCCATTGACGGTTACGTTCTCACCGGCAATTTCGCTTGTTTACATACTCATTAAATGGGCTTCATCGCTAAACAAAATTTGGCTCGAAAACGTCGGATCTTCTGGGAACTTTTCAGGAACCCATAGAGCGAAAAAATGTTTCTTGGGAAGGCAGCGGCTTCCGTTCTTATACAAGCTGTATTTTGTACGCTTTCAATTTAAGTGCTCGACGTAAAATGCGAGAAGTCGTTCCATACGTCAGTCCGAGTTGCTGCCAACGGCGCCAAATTGACTCTCGATGGTCTTCGGGTACATTCTCAGCTACGGTTGCTATATTTTTTTCACTGCGTGCTGGACGTAGTCTATTCGTTCAAATATTATCAAATGATGAATGCACCTCTTGAGAGGTGATGGTGTTGCGAATAGTACGCTTAGTAGGACGATTATGTTGATCATAAGTTGAGCGAAGCGCGCGTTGCGTCGTCAAACGACTCCACCACTGTCAAACTCGTCGACACACAAAAAAAGACAAGTATTTTTTAAATATTTTTATTTCTCTGAAATGTAAGTTGAATCTTCAGATCCAACTACATACATATGTACATATAAAATTGTAAAATACATAAATAAGGAAATATTCATAAGCAAGCATTAAATTCCTTTAAAAATGAAATCAAATGCCACTGTTATGTTTATATAAGATATGCCGGGTCGTTGATGCTGAGGAATGTCAAGTCGGCACAACGGCTTCAGGTAAATTTAGGAAATAAGATTTTTGTAAAGAATAAAATTATTATTAATAAACTGGACGGCAAGCCGCTCAGTACGGTAAACCGGAGTTTTATTATTCAAACGAAAGATATGTAATTTCCGATAAATTATATATCATATCGTAATTCGCGCGAAATACATTGAGAGATAGACCGTGAGTTTTCGTAATAAAGTTGAACGATTTATAAGCGTTGTTCAGGCGTAAGTCTTTCCATGCTGAAATGCCAAACAATAATCAACAAAAATAACATGACAGCTTGACACGGCTTACACGTGATCTGTCAAAAAAGGCTATAGAAAAAGGTACCTCTATTTGGATTATCCGTTACATTTATTGTATTATTATTATACATATATTGTATTATTCATTTTAATTGCTATCGATAACGATAACTCGAGTATATGCACCTTCCAACTTTTCGATATCATCGATATCATCTTTAAAATACGAGTAGTCCTCTTTGTTAGCGATTACCTCTGCATTGTTCAGCTTTCATACTGAACAAATAATATTTTCCGATATATCCAACAGGTTTCTTTGACATCGTCGGAGAGATCGAGTTAGTTATCTCAACTTTATTTTACTGTCATTCTAAATATTTTTGTGTATTTTGTCTAAGTTCTGTCTATGAACGTCTTTTTTGAACATCCCTGGCGAACATCGTGTTCGGCTCTTCCAAATTTTCTTATAGAATTTTACAAAACACTTAGGAATGATTGCATCGCCTAGTGCAGATCTCGGATAGCTTGTTTAAGCTGCTTTTTGGATTCAGTACACACCTGATGAAAAGACCAAAACTCACGTCACTTAAAATGATCGCGAACCAATTGTCCAAACATTTGTACACAGGTCGTTTGAAGGTTACATCTAGCTACATATCATTATCTGGTGTTTAAAGTCCTTATTCAAAAACTTTGTTTTCAAAGGAAAAGGTTGAATTTGGCGACAGCTAGAGATATTTTTAGTAATATATTCTCTTATTTTATGTGCACCAATTTTTCATTATATATAAAAATATCATTATCGTTCATACAAATATACACAGTCGTCTTCACAAGTATGCCACCTGGTGGTTTTTGTCAAAATTAAGGGCAACATACTCGCAAAATTAAGTATGTAGGTATGTATGCAAGCGGGTACATGGCCGCTCTCGAAATTTTACATACCCTTACGCAGTGGTTTCTACCTAAGTGCTGTGCTTCAGCAACTTCGCATCCTTTATTCCATTTGTGTTGAGCATTTAGTGTTGATAACGATGTTTTAATATGCGTGACAATAAAAATTGCTCACTTTTTCATATTCTTCCGCCTTTTGTGCTCATACCGTTATTTTTTCTAAGCTTACTTGTAATATGCTTTGCGCGCACATGGTCCAGAGTCAATGTAGTTAATACATAGTAGCACAATTACATTTGCTTTCACCACCCACATGTTAATTGTAGCATAACAACAACATAACTTGTCCAACAGCTGAAATTCTGCCAACATAAAGTTTAGGAGCGAAAAACAGAGTACTCAAATATTTGGAGAGAAAAGTGAGTGCTGTTTGCTCTCTGAGCAACATTGTTTTGCAATCATTTTCACCTTGCTTCTCTGATCTGCCTTCCATGGCGTTCATTACACTCTGCTTGAAGAATTGGCAATTTTACACCGAACAGTGGGCAATTGGTGAGATGAATTTTCTATAAATAAATGTTCCTCTTGCTACAGATTTTTTATATATAGTTGACTATATTTAAATTTAAATATTTATATTCTTAAAGCATGAACAATGCACAGTTGAGAAAGTATGGTGAGGTTACCGCATAACACTGGAATCATTGTTAAGATAAAATAGCATAAGCGCGGATAAAACACTAAAGTGCTTTAAAATATTGTGGAGAGTTTCCACTTGCTAAGTTTTTTATTTAGATATATCAACTCAATTTATAGAACTTCAAATATTCGGTAATCTATAAAAGACTATGAGGAGTATACATCCCTATTAAATTAAAATATCGGTCAGATTCACTTAAAAAACTCTTCTATAAAGATTTTCAAATACAAAATAAAAATGTAAATATCAATCATTCTTTTGTTAGACGATACAAAGTTCGAATGATCAGCTGGATACACTTGGCCCATTAATGGTACAACTTCTTTATCTCTTACTGGACAAGATTCTTCTCAAACTTCTTCGTTTGATTCAAACTTCTTCATTCGACTCAAACTTCTTCTTTCGGCCGTGAGAACCAACGCATTTTGGGTTTCTCTAGGTATTCATTGTAGATCACACGTTGGGAATTTCAGAAAACGATGTAAAATGAAAAAAAAAAAAATTCAAGCCTGCAGGAAGCCTTAAAGAATACCGTGTCTTTCAAATGGATTAAAGTAGCAGAATATCTACTGCTGTGAAGTGCAGCCTCCTTTAGAGTGATGACTATCCACTCCAAAAGCAGGGCGACAATATTAACCTTGAACTCGCTGACTGCACGCTTCAGGCTAGTGAAGGGATGTCTAGACTCCTTATTTCTGGCATTAAGTTACTCCATGATTACACTGATTTGTGTGCCTGGCTAGAGCAGTACTCAGTTGTAAGGTCTTAAGCCCAGCGTAAGCCATAAAAGGTCTAATGAGCTCAATAGATGCAGGAATTGCAATTGAAAGCTCTCAGATCGGGATTCATGTGAATCAAAATTTTACCACAACACCAACACCCATCTTGAGACCCAGCATTCATTATTATATTATTCGACCGAATAGACCACGTCCAGCACGCAGTGAAGAAAATATAGCGGCCGTAACTGAGAGTGTACACGAAAACCGTGGATAGTCGATTCGGCGCCGGTCCCAGCAACTGGGATTGACGGATAGAATGACTTGGCGCAGTTTACGTCGAGATCTTAGATTACGTCTGCTTGCGCAAGAACAAAAGCCGCTCGACCTTGCTCTTCTTCTATGGACTCGTGAAAAGTTCCAAGAAGATCTCACATTTTTGAGCTAAATTTTGTTGAGCGGGCCATTTTTGGCTCAATGTATGTAAACAGGTCGAGCAGGTACAATCTTTTACTATAAGAGTGTACAGCTGCTGGCGTATGTCGATAATATTGATATCATCGGTCTCAACACCCGCGCCGTTAATTCTGCTTTCTCCAGACTGGACAAGGAAGCAAAGCAAATGGGTCTGGCAGGGCAGTGAACGAGTCGAGCTCTCACGTCACTGTTGACCGTCATAACTTTGAAGTTGTAGGTAATTTCGTCTATTTAGGAACCAGTATAAACACCACCATGAATGTCAGCCTGGAAATCCAAAGCAGGATTACTCTTGCCAACAGGTGCTACTACGGACTGAGTAGGCAATTGAAAAGTAAAGTCCTCTCTCGACGAACAAAAGTCAAACTCTATAAGTCACTCATTATTCCCGTCCTGCTATATGGTGCAGAGGCTTGGACGATGACGGCAACCGATGAGTCGACGTTACGAGTTTTCGAGAGAAAGGTTCTGCGAAAGATTTATGGTCCTTAGCGCATTGGCCACGGCGAATATCGCATTCGATGGAACGATGAGCTGTACGAGATATACGACGACATTGACATAGTTCAGCGAATTAAAAAACAGCGGCTACGCTGGCTAGGTCATGTTGTCCGGATGGACGAAAACACTCCAGCTCTGAAAGTATTCGACGCAATACCCGCCGGTGGGAAGCAGAGGAAGAGGAAGACTTCCACTCCATTGGAAAGACCAGTGGGGAGAAGGACCTGAAAGAAGAAGCGTGCTGTTGTTAACTCGGCTATAATTGTGTAAGCGGTGTCTACGCCAGTAAAGAAGAAGAAGGGTATGTAAACAAGCAAAATGGCCGCATTTGGGACGAAGAGTACCCTGAAGATTCAAGAGCTGCTATTTCATCCGACCGTAACCGTCAATGACGACCGTTATCGCGTTGTGATAACCGACTTTTTGATGTCTGAAATTGAAGCTCGGAATCTCGGCGACACTTGATTTTAAAAAATAAATGTCAAAGAACGTTCTTTCCCCATTAAATTTGAAGTTTATGGGTGTTTTTCCTTTAAAAAAGTGGGGAAACTCGAAATGAATCACCCTTTATCTTCGAGTATTCTTGTTATCTTTTAAATTAGTGTTTTAAAGGGTTATTATATGGTTCTCAAATATAATATGTATTTCTTAATTTATAGTAAAGTCGCAAACAACAGCATCAACGCCTCTTATCTGCCACACTCGACCCACTGTGCCCGATTAGCCATTGACAGCTGGCGGCGTTTAGTCTCTGTTGCTGCTGCTGCTGCTCTGGGAATTTCTTGTGCTTGCCACGCGCACATGCATACGACATACAAGCAAGCAAGTAGGCCTGTTGTTGCGCGCTTTTGGCCACACAAGCCGACGCTAGCTCGTTCGTCAGGAGGGTGGGCACAGCACGTCGCTCTCGCGCTTTGCTTACGCTCATCACTTGCAACTCGTTACCACAGCTGCTGCTGCTGCTGCTTAGGCTGCTGTTGCTGCCGTTTGGCGGCGTTTGTGCTTTTTGGCAATTGGCATTAGATAAGAGCTTTCAGTCCCGGATTGGCTGTTGCTGGGTAATGTTTCGAATTCTATACACGCCGTGGAATCGCGTACGTTCGGTCGAGCATTAGCACACACATCCTGCTATTGCGGTTATAGCACCACTCAAAACTGCTTCCTAACCAACTCTAACCTAATAAATGCTACAAAGAAAGTAACTAAAAAACTGCTCGCAGCTTAAAGAAAATGTGCATAAGTAGTGTTTAATTTATGAGTGCTGATTTGTGGCCGCATTGTGGCACTTCGCTGCAATTGGATAATATTCGAATTGTGCAATTGTTTCGCGACGCGTTGCGCCTCCCACTACCCCCCCACCCTTACAAGCTGCATAAGTGTGTAAATTTGTAGCAGTGTGCGTGTGTATGTGTGATTTTTTGATTTTTTTTCATACATTTTGGTGACATTGGCTAGCTGAAAATATCGAATAAAAAAAAAAAGAAAATCTTTGCAGCAAGAATGTGAGCATTTAAAATAAATGTTTAATAAGGCAAAATACACACATAATCATACATAAAAGCACATGTGTGTGTGCAAAAGTTGAGAAAAATTGTGTAAGCGTTATGTGCGTTAGTGTGTAAGCTGCAGGAGTTTTCGAATATTGCTCGGAGTTATGAAAAAATTTCAATATTTCACACGTGTGCATAAGTATACATATATAAGCAGTTATAACTGTGCATAATTATATAATAAAAAATGTCGAAATTTTTCAAAAAACTAAATGAAATTGAAAACTATTTCAAGACAAGCGTGGTGCTGTGGAATAAATGCGTACGAGACGGTCCTAAACGGGTGTTTGATTTGTTATTAACGCTAATATAAATAATAATGGCTGTATATATACATACATACAAATGTACAATATACTTTTAAAAAAGTTTTGAAAAATAAATTTTTGCTTAGCAAACTGTGAGTTAGCCTTATAACTGTATTTAAAACAGAAAAACGTGTAGAATAAGAAGGAAAAAAGCAGCAAAAAGGGAAAAATAGAAAAAGAAAGTAAAAAGAAAAAAAAAAAAAAAAAGAAAATAAAAATAAAAGGAAAAAAATTTGCGAGAAAATAAAAATAGAAAAAGAAAGTAAAAAGAAAAAAAACGAAAATAAAAATAAAAGGAAAAAAATTTGCAAGAAAATAAAAATAGAAAGAAAAAAGGTAGCAAAGTAGAAAAAATATATATTTATATCTAAGAAAAGCTGTAGAAACCAGAAGAAGCAGCAGAAAAAAAGCCAAAAGCGGCACAAACCGCATTTAATTAAAAATAAAAGCCCAAAAAAATTTGCACGTGTAATAGAATATTGAGACCCTTAAAACTGTGGCGCTTTGTGTGCGCTGCAAAGTCGGTCAAAAACTTGCAAAGACCTCTACGCCAACCATAACCTCACACTTTACCACAAATATTACGCTTACACACAGCATCATCAACTGGAGCTACAGCTACGGCTAGAACACCAGCCGAGCTAGGCATAACACACAAAAATAACAAAAACAAAAAAAAAAGAAACAGAACACGAAGGCAAGAACAACGTTAGCGACAGCGGAAATTGGCAGCCAGGCATTTGGCAGCTGCGAACGCGGACGTGGAAACCAAAAAGGAAATCATTTTTGCCAACATTTTCCAAATGAAATTTACATACACATGCAGACACCTACACATATACGTGCGCACATAATACACACACAGACACACTCTCATTGACGCGACCGTTATAACACTTACTTGCATGCGGTTCAAACGTTGGGCCTTGCAGCGCAGCAGACAGGCGGCAACCGCGTGGTACGCGCTATCGACACACAAACATACATATATACAGAAGTACATACACACGTACATATATTTGACTAACTATGAAGCAGCATAGCGCCAATAGCCAATACTATTTTCACATAAATAATCCTTTCCAATTATTTTCAAAGCCTTCATCTTTGTCTGTGTTTGAGTGTGTGTGCGTATGTGTGCGCGTGTTTTTCTTCAGCTTCTTGAGAGATCGTAAAATTGTCGAATTGTTTTTTGGCAACTGCAGTTGCGACGGCACAGATGCGCACAGCCGCACCGAGACCAAGCAATCAACCGACCTGCCGTCCGTCCCTGCAATCGTCTAACCGACCACAGCGGGACATAATAATTTGAGTAAATCAAAGTTGTCGAGACGTCGTTGTACGAGTATAAAGCAGACCAAAAAGTGGTTGCATAGTTTTGCCTATAAGTCAACGTGACTAGTCGAGGGTGTAGCCAAGAAAGTAACAAGTCAATGATGTGGCCAAATTGCCGTTATAAGCAAATAAATTAAAATGCAATTTAATTAGTGTGAACAACTTTGAATTATGGCAGTTTTATAGGCTTGTGTGGCATAAATTTTTAAAGAAAATAAAAAGAAGAAAGAACGTTAACATGGGCGGCAACGAAACTGTAATATCAAAAAAAGTTGCCAAACAAGAACTTGATTTTGATCGATCGGTTTGGTTTGCAGCTATATATTTAAAAGGGTGATCCATTTTGAGATTCCCTACTTACACATAAACTTCAAATTTAATTGGAAATTTTTATTATCGTTCTAAAGAATATTCTTTGGAATTTATTTTTTGAATATTATCTCTTTCAAATATTGGCCGCGGCTACGTCTCAGATGGTCCATCGAGCGTATCGACTGGTAACCAGTCCAAAGCCAAGGTCTGAATCGAAACGGGTTTATCCGCATAGACTTTAGACTTTATCCTCACAGCAAAAAGTCAAACGGCGTGATATCACACGATCTTGGTGGATATTCGACCGGCCGCAAACGTGAAATTATCTGCTCACCGAAGTGTTCTCTCAATACATCCATTGATTGATGCGATGTGTGGGAAGTGGCGCTGTCTTGTTGAAGCCAAATGTCGCCGAGATCACCAGCTTCATTTTCAGGCATCAAATAGTCGGTTATCATGGCGTGATACGGTTGACGGTTGACGGTTACGTTTTCTCCAGCATTATTTTTGAAGAAATATGAACCGATGATTCCACCCGCCCACAAACCACATCAAACCGTTGTTTTTCTGGATGATTCTGGCAGCTCTTGAATCTCTTCAGGTTACTCTTCGACCCAAATGCGGAAACTTTGCATTTTACATACCCATTGAGCCGGAAATGGGCCTCATCGCTGAACAAAATTTGGCTCGAAAACGTTGGAATCTCTGGGAACTTTTCCGGAACCCATAGAGCCAAAAAGTCTTTCTTGGGAAGGCAGCGGATTCAGTTCTTGTACAAGCTGTATTTTGTACGATTTCAATTTAAAATCTCAAAGTAAAGTGCGCCAAGTAGTTTCTTATGTCAGTCCGAGTTGCTGCGAACGATATTTTAATTTGTATAGCATCTTCTTAAGAAGAGAAGGATGTGTGCATAATTTCAGATCGATATCTCGAAAACTGTGACAATCTTTATAACCCCATTCTGGGCTTAATTGCCGAAAGCAAAGTTTTGTTGGAGCGGAATCTTCTATCTATCGAATTAATTGCCCAACTTTCTGAATTTTTTTTTTAATATCTGCAAATCTGCCCTTCTGAAAAAAATTTAAAAGAATTTGTACTTATCAGATAAGAAGCTTCATTTTATTGAGTTGACTCTCATTCTGTAGGAAGCGTTGTAGTAATAACTTTCTCTATCGTGTAATTCAGATTTCGTCTCGATCCCGCTACCTCAACCACTGACCACATCTCTGAAAAGTATGCACATTAGGGTGGCCCTTATTTTCCAAAGTATTCCGATTCTCGATCGCACCCCCTAGAAATATGAGAATAGCCAAAAAACTAGTATATACAAAGTTTTAGGTCAATCAAAAAAGATTTAGAGGTTGCGCAAGGAGCTTGAAATCCTGAAAAATTACGAATTTTTACATTTTCTTAAATTTAGTCTACCCTACTTCATTTGTTATGTGCGAAAGGTAATTTAACTCTCAATAATAAAAAATATAATACTATTTCTTATGATCTAATTAAAGATGATTTATTATGTGAATCAAATTGTTTTTTATAATCAGTTACAACTTGTAATAAAAATTTTTTTTCTTATTCGTCATTTGTTAGTATTCTATTATATTCTTTAAGTTTTACTCCACGTTCTGCTGTGTCGTTAACCACTTTTATATTTATAACAATATCCTTAGCTTTTTGAGAGGTTTCTGTATCCTTCCAATAAAGTGGATCTACCTGCAGAAATTGAGGTGAAATCCCAAACCGTCCAAAAAAATCAATTGTATTTGCTGTTACAAAATCATGTAGTTCTTTTCTTATAAATTCATTGATTTCACTGGATCTTACGTGTACCCTTTTTACATTTTCCGTTTCCTTGTCGCAGTTGTCGATGTTTTTAATTTTTTCCACAATATTTTGTTTCATGGCATAAGAAACGTCATCGTCGAATAATGTCAATGCAATACATTCTTCAGACAGGTACCAGAGGTGTTTACAAAATTTTTTTATTGCAATTTCAGAGATTAATTTATTAACATTTCTATACTCGTGAATTTCTTTAATAAAAGATAAGTCTTGAAGAGGTGCTTTAGATGGATTGGTGCAGTTAAACCAAAGCTTAACGTAGAATCTTATAATAAATGCGCATATACTTGCTAACGAATTCTCTTCATATTCCGTTAGTTTGAACTGTTCACGAAATAAATAGATCTTTAAGCAATATAATGCCTTAGCCATCCACCGCGCATGATGAGTTGGACCTGGTACACGAAATTTTACGCCGTTATTTGCTCCTAGACATATAGACGTCAATTCCAATTCTCTAACTATTTTCTTTTTCATCTCTTCCTAACAAAAATTTAAAATAGTATCTACGTTATCATTCAAACGTAAATTTAATTCATTGTTTTGTAACAAGTCTTTAAAATTGTTTTTATCAATATTTTCCCAATTCTCTTGAAACCGGCGAAACAATTGGACGTCTTTACTTGTATTTACGGGAAAATAACACTCGAAAACCCCTCTCAACAATATTTCATATATATGATGCCGACAAGGTAGATACAAAAGCTTTCGCTCAAGTTTTTGTTTTCTAACAACGTTGTAGCTCCTTTTATTACGCCCGTGTTAGTCGATGTCGTATCAAAACAACAGGCCACAATATGATCCTTCAAGTCCCATTCAAATATCAGTTCGTACAGCGTATCAGCTATTTCTGAGCCCGTTGCAGCATATAGTTTTGGAGCCCCTATTAAGTGTTTCCTTCCTGTCAGTAACAACAACTGGAAGTCGTTCCACCTTTTCTCGACCTGTTATTTCCGGAAGGAGTTTTCCATCCCAATGCAAAGTGCCACAGTGTATCTATTTAAAAAATTTACCATTCAAAATTTGTTCATTCAAGTGCTATATAGATGTAATGTATATTTTTTTAATTAAAAAATTTCAAGGGATATACATATGTATGTAAGAAAATTTGTTTGAGAGTTTTATTACCCGAATACCGCGATTCAATGATCTAATCCGTACACGACTTACCTTGAGGTTTTCTTTGTTGTTTTCTGATTTTTTTAACCGATTTAAATGCCTTTGGCGCTGCAATGACGTACTGTTTATTATGAGTTCATTTGTATTATGCCCTAGTGCTTCAGCAACGGCAGTGACAATATGCATTGCTGCACGATCACTAATTTTGCATTTATCTAGGGCAGATACGACTCTTTCAGTGAAGACGTACTTCGTTCCTCGATTTTTGATGGAAGTGGAGCATGATGGATGAGAATCTTCTTCCATCTCACTTTCCAAACTTGTATGCACATCATCACTGTCTGAAGACAATTCTCCTGCTACAAGTACATAAATGTCACCCCATTCAAATTACAGTTTCATTCAAATACATGCCTGTGTTAATTGCCTCAATTTCGTTTTCCATATTGTCTACCACTCGTATCTTTCTTCTCATTTGTTCTTCTAAAATCGCTGCCTTTCTTTTCTCTTTTTGGGCAGTTTTCGTATCAACAACACCAAAACATCCTGGCCGCCCCTTTTTTCGTTGATTTATCAAAAACTTTTTGTTGGTGTCAATTTTAATTAGTTGTAATGCATTAGCATGAGCAATATCAAATAAATCAGCTAACATTTCACTAAATTGCTTTACTTTTTGTTTTTGCTTTTCACTAGACCGATTTTTACTTTTTCCAATAGCTTGCCATTCTCTATGCATATTTTCCAACTTGTCAATGCAGTGTTTTTCATCTCTAATTGGTATTCTTGCTTTTTCCCAAAATACGGACACTTCTTTTATAGTCAATCTAGCACTCTTACGAATTGATAATTTCACTATGTTATGATTATGAAAAAAAACTGATAACACTTTTTTATTTGATGGTAGTTTTGCACCAAGAATTTGAGAGCTTGACGTTCCAATTAAGTAAATTTTCGACCGAAAATTATATTCACTCATTTTTATAATATTTTGCAAATTAAATTGTCTACACGCCACGATTTCTCTGTACTCACTTTTGCGACTACGTTAGCACACTAGCTTTTAGCAATACAGAATATAAATTTTTATGACATTAGAACCGTTATAACGAGCATGCGACGCTTGAGAATGCACGTGCAACACATTTAATTTACTTTCATATTTGTATTTCTGTAACTTTATCATCAATCAACCGATTTTTAAGATTGTGGTAATTTTAGAAAGGTAATAAAATGCAGATCTTATTACGGTATGGAAAGCAAGGGATAGTGTGGCTTTGAAATATGGAAGTCTGAGACATAAAATAGGCAAAAATTCATAATTTTTCAGGATTTCAAGCTCCTTGCGCAACCTCTAAACCTTTTTTGATTGACCCAAAACTTTGTATATACTAATTTTTGGGCTATTCGCATATTTCTAGGGGGTGCGATCGAGAATCCAGAAACTTTTTTTTTCCTCCATACAACTAAGGACCACCCTAATGCACATACAAAAGTCTAAACTAGAGAAAGCAAATATAGATAAAATAAGTATAGAAGTTTTGGTTGCAGTAGACTAGTCGAAATAAGTAAGAAAGGACTAAGTTCAGTTGTAACCGGTCATTTCATACTCTTGCAACTTGACAGGATCAAAGCCAGGGAAATAACTTCAGGCGCATAAGGTTTGTAAACTATATGGGGTCTAGGGCAAGCTTTCACCGATTTTAACCATTTTAGGCACAAGGATGCACTGTTATTAGAAAAACCTGTTCCCTCAATTTTATTAAAATAACTCACACATTTGCCAATAAATGAGGTATAAAGTCAAGTGGAAGTTCGAAAATCTTTCTATTAGGTATATGGGGGCTAGAGAAATGAGTGATTCGATTAAAGTTATTTTCGACATACAGACATGCTATTATTAGAAAAAGATTATCTACGAACATCTATAGTATGTCTCACGTATTGACCGATATTTTAGATAAAAAGTTCGTAGTTGAACCTTTGATACACACATCGGTGTCTGAGTAAATAAAATCTGTCGAGACGTCGTTGTATAAAGCAGACCAAAAAGTGGTTGAATAGTTTTGCCTATAAGTCAACCTGATTAGTCGAGGGCAATTGGATCTTTGATCCATACATCGGTGTCTGGGGACTTGAATAGTTTTGCTCCGAATTAGACAATATTGCATAATAAAGTGACCTATTTAAGCGCACTATTCGGGCAAAGTTTTATTCTGATACATTCATTGGTGCTACATTTTGGAAATTAAAAAGAATCAGATTGTATATAAAATTGGGTTATGTGGGAGGTAAACGTGATTTTAATCCGATTTCGTCTGTTTTCACATTGGCACATAGAAATTTGACAATTTGGTCGATATCGGTAGAGTAGGTCCTTCGTTTCTTTAGGAACCAGTATTAACACCACCAACAATGTCAGCCTGGAAATCCAACGCAGGATTGCTCTTGCCAACAGATGCTACTTCGGACTGAGTAGGCAATTGAAAAGTAAAGTCCTCTCTCGACGAACAAAAGCCAAACTCTATAAGTCGCTCATAATTCCCGTCCTGCTATATGGTGCAGAGGCTTGGGCGATGACAGCAACTGATGAGTCGACGTTACGAGTTTTCGAGAGAAAGGTTCTGCGAAAGATTTATGGTCCTTAGCGCTTTGGCCACGGCGAATATCGCATTCGATGGAACGGTGAGCTGTACGAGATATACGACGACATTGACATAGTTCAGCGAATTAAAAGACAGCGGCTACGCTGGCTAGGTCATTTTGTTCGAATGGATGAAAACACTCCAGCTCTGAAAGTATTCGACGCAATACCCGCCGGGGGAAGCAGAGGAAGAGGAAGACCTCCACTCCATTGGAAGGACCAAGTGGAGAAGGACCTGCCTTCGCTTGGAATATCCAATTGGCGCCACGTAGCGAAAAGGCGAAACGACTGGCGCGCTGTTGTTAACTCGGTTATAATCGCGTAAGCGGTGTCTACGCCAATTAAGAAGAAGTAGAAGAGATCCTTAGATATGGCTTTTCACCGAAATATCGTAGGTGGCGAGCCCATTGTCCGTTTTTGACCACGGCTTATTTATTAATTGGCTTATCGCCCTTTTAGTAGTTTTTAGCGGAACCGTTATATGGGTCTTGGGTGGGGTTATGATCCGGTTTAATTTTATACAGGGTTTGTTAGGGTGATTAAGTAATTTGTTGTGTGGGAATTTGGATATTGTACCTCAAATGGTTTAGGAGATATGTACATTAAACCTCTTAGAGGAAGTTTTATATTTTAATCTAGTGTTTAGTTATGACACTTAATAGATTTTCGTTTACTGTCGTTTTTTGGACGAGGTAGTGTTACCATATGCCTACCAACGAACTCGCCCTCTTTTTTTTTGCTAAGGAACTCGTGTATCACTTCATTACCATATCTCAACTTTTACTAAAGTTATCGCTTGCACAGACAGACAGATACACAGGCGGACAGACAGCAACTCGGATTTCAACTCGTCTCATACAACCAACCGTTAGGTGAACAAAACTATTACACTCTGTATCAACATCTTGCAAAAGTATGATAAATGAAAGTCTTAGTTTTTGATTGAAGGATTTCTTTTCCACATTTCAAATACTTGGCTGTCTCGGCTGGTCTTGTAAACGGCTTCGCCCATTAGAATATTTGATATTCAGTTTTGTGCCTAAATCGTAATGAATACCGCCGAACTAGGTTTTTTTCTTAAGGTTAAGCATATTATTTCCGCGGCTGGATCGAAGAAACTCCAGCCGTGATGCCCAATTTTCGACCACTTCTTGCTGCAATTCGAACATCTGTCTCCTACTTTACTGGCGTAGACAGCGCTTATATCATAACATGATCAACTGGAGTCTAGCACTACAGACAACACCTGCGAAGCCGATCAGCCTCAACTTATTTGGAGAGGTTTCGCCGTGGGGACTGAATTTTCCAACTGTTGTACCAAAGATGCTTTCTTTGTCCCGACTGGCATTAAAATCGCCCAGCGCAATTTTTAAAACGTGGCGGGGAAAATCATCATAATCGCAATCCAGCCGCTCAGAAAAGGCATCTTTAATCATATCGTCCAAAACATTGTCTAACGGTGTTAATCACGCGATTTTGGAGGCCAATCCTCATGCTCAAGACTCGAGATAATGTGCTGAACAAAATTTTCTTTCAATAAATTGATTTTTCGTTGGCTGTATGGCATGTAGCACCGTTTTGTTGGTACCAAAGGTCGTCCACTTCAATATATTCCAATTCAGGCACAATAAAGTCATTATTCATGGCTCCATAGCATTCGCCATTGACTGTAACATTCTGGCCGGTTTCATTTTTGTAAACCAATGATTCCCTCTACCCATAGAGTACATTAAAGAGTGACTTTTTGAGGATGTAACGGTGTTTCAACAATGTCTTGTGGATAATCATCACTCCAAATGCGCTTTTGTCTATTAACCCAACGGACCTATTCCACCAAAAGTGGGCTTCATCGCTGAACTAAATTTTCTTGTGAAAATCGGAATCGGTGGCCATCTCGTTTTGGGCTCAGTTACCATACACGCGACGCGTTTGAGGGTTGTTGGGCTTCAATTCTTGCATGAGTTGAACGAGTCTGCCATTTCGGTAAATTTCATTTTTTTAATAGGCGTAGAACATTGCATAGGCAATACCATAGAGATTTATAAAAGTTTAAATTTTTTTGTTTTCAACCGAGGGGAAGGTCCTTTAGTTCCGTAGGTTCCTTTTTAAGTAACATCCGAATTAGCGAAAACTCGGTAATAATTCAATTTTGTTTTTTCCAAATTCTATGTGTTTATTCACTCACATTCTACATTCTCAAAGATCACATTATCAGTCAAAAATTAATTTAACTTAAAACAAGTAAGGAAGCCCTAAGTTTGGGTGTCACCGAACATTTTATATTATCGCTTGATAAAGTGATAATCGAGATTTCATTATCCGTCATTTACATATTTTTCAACTACCGTATTTGTGTAAAGTTTAATTCCGCTATCATCATTGGTTTCTAATGTACATATATATTATACAGAGAAGGCATCAGATGGAATTCAAAATAGCGTTATATTGGAAGAAGGCGTGGTTGTGAACCGATTTCACCTATATTTCGTACATGTCATCAGGGTATTAAAAAAAATTATATACCGAATTTCATTGAAATCGGGAGAGTAGTTCCTGAGATATGGTTTTTGGTCCATAAGTGGGCGTCGCCACGCCCATTTTCAATTTTTAAAAAAAGCCTGGATGCAGATTCCTTCTGCCATTTCTTCCGTAAAATTTAATGTTTCTGACGTTTTTTGTTAGTCGGTTAACGCACTTTTAGTGATTTTCAACATAACCTTTGTATGGGAGGTGGGCGTGGTTATTATCCGATTTCCTCGATTTTTGAACTGTGTATGGAGATGCCTAAAGGAAATGACTCTATAGAGTTTGGTTGACATAGCTATAGTAGTTTCCGAGATATGTACAAAAAACTTAGTAGGGGCGGAGCCACGCCCACTTTTCCAAACAAATTTCGTCCAAATATGCCCCTCCCTAATGCGATCCAAATTTCACTTTAATATCTTTATTTTTGGCTTAGTTATGACACTTTATAGGTTTTCGGTTTTCGCCATTTTGTGGGCGTAGCAGTGGGCCGATTTTGCCCATCTTCGAACTTAACCTTCTTATGGAGCCAAGAAATACGTGTACCAAGTTTCATCATGATATCTCAATTTTTACTCAAGTTAAAGCTTGCACGGACGGACGGACGGACAGACGGAGACATCCGGATTTCAACTCTACTCATCACCCTGATCACTTTGGTATATATAACCCTATATCTGACTCTTTTAGTTTTAGGACTTACAAACAACCGTTATGTGAACAAAACTATAATACTCTCCTTAGCAACTTTGATGCGAGAGTATAAAAATTCTATATGAATCACCCTGTACTAATGACGTACAAAGAGCTGTTTAAGTTTAGCACAAAAGTGTACGAGCAAAACAATTAGTCAGTACGTCATTTATGCCAACAGCCCTAGGTAGCAAGCACTATATGTTTCATAGACGGCATGAAAGCGAACAGCACAAATAAAACCACCGTTATAACGGACTCAATGCATCAACCCATGGCAAGACGTAAATTGTTGCGAAACAGGAAACTACCGCAAGAGGAAGGAAACCGCGCCACAACTACTGCACAAGCAGCATAAAAGGTCAGGCTTTCGGGCATTGAGTTGTTCGATTGGCTGCAACGGGACTTTTAATTGTGTTACGAGTTGATTTAAATTTATTGGTTAATTGTAGCTAAAAGCGTTTAATTTGCGACGAACTTCAGTATGTAAAATGGAATTAGTGCATAGCTATTGTAGACAACAAAGCTCATGTGTATGTGTTGTTGTTTGTAGACAACAAGCATGTGTATAATTTGTTGTTGTTGTTGGTAAGCTGATGTTGTTTTGTGTGTGCGCTTGTGGAGGGCCTTTGAATAGTGTAGTTAGTTAAGGCTCCAGGCAAGCGCTGCAAATGAATTGACCAAACATTACAAAACAACATTACAACAACAACAAATATAGGGTGGTGTGTGTATAAGCAGCGTGAGGAATAGCGCTCAGAATGTGTTGGAGCGATTATGGTTTTGCGCAATTATTGTTTTTGCTATTATTATTGTTTTTGTTGTTGTATTTGGTGCAGTTGTGCGCGTCGTCACGGTCAACGGTGCAAAAATGTAATGAAACTCAAGCCGAAGATATACCGAGTGCGCTGAAGGCACTCTACGAACACATATACATATATACTCGTACACACCAGCATACACGTAAATCACGTTTTAACTTCCGGTTGAAATGGCGTTTCCTTTTGTGTTCGAGACGGAAGTAGCCGATATTTTATAGCGTTTAAACACTTACTTACTCACGAGCACATTGTGAATTACGTACACAATTGAATGAGTGTGAACTTGTAAAAGCACACACCTACATACACATATATCGTATAGTATATATATTAGGCTGAACGATATTTACCAAGTATATTTTAAGCCCTAAAAAAGGTAAATTATGTTTGCTGCGAAATTAGTAACAACCAGAAGTAAACGTCGGAGACTCTATAAAGTATATCTTACTGTCCATCTGTCTGTCTGTATATGTATACGCAAGTCCCTCAGTTTTTTAAATATCGTTTTGAAATTTTGCATACGTCTTTTTCTCTCCAATAATTCGCTCATTTGTCGGAACCACCGACAATGAACCACTATAACATATAGCTGCCTAATAAACTGAACGATCGAAATTAAGTGCTTGTATGGAAAGCCTTTTCATTTGAAGAGATATCGTCAAGAAATTTGGCGTGGGTTGTTGCCACAGACCATGGTACAAACTCCGAAGGACTTGCTTAGATCGCATCACTTTATCATATAGCTGCCATACAAACTAATCTATCAAAATTAAATGCTTTTATGAAACACTTTTTTATTCGACGAGATATTGACACGCAATTTGGTATGGATTGTTGTCAAAAGCAATGAAACGATTTCTGAAGAAATTGTTCAAATCGAACCACTATAGTATATAGCTGCCATACAAACAAACCATCAAAATTAAGTTCTTGTATGGAAAACTTTTTAATTTGACGAGGTATCTTCACGAAATTTGGCATACATTTTTGATAAAAGTATCGATATAATCTCTGAATATATTTTTTAGATCGGATCACTATATCATATAGCTGTCATACAAACTGAATGATTAAAATTCACTATAGAAACTTATTCATGTCTTTTCTTTGTGGAAGGCGGTTCAGCCGAACTTAACGGGGTTGCTTGATTATTTTGCAAACGCTGCCTGAAATGAACTGAAACTTTGAAACTCATGAGCAGTTAACTTTAGGCACCAATTGTACTGAGCATTAACACAAGTGTCTTACCTTATGTTTAATTCAATGTTACTCATACGCCATGGCACTTTATGAATGTGCAGTATGTACATTGATTGGATATTTTTAGCAGCGTATAGCTTTTAAAGGTAGATTTTTATGAAAAAAATTGTTAAAACCTTTTTTTTAAGGGGAAAGTTTTATATTAGTATGTATGAATGTGTTTTTTTTTAATTCTAGACTTACTTGTTTAACGCAAAATATCAAAAAAACCTTTGTTATATACATTAAGAAAAATTTAAGCAGAAGAAAGAAAAGAAGATTTAGGCACGGTTTAAAGTGAATATAAAATGTTCCTAACGTCGAAAATTTTTTTTGACGACAAAAACAAAAAAAGATCATCTTAGGAGAAACGCGCAACCTAATATAAATATATGCATATTATTGTGTGTTACATTTTATATATAGTATAATGTAGCGCATACGTATATACTTGTGTATATAATACATAAATTTTGCCCGAGCAAAATGCCTGCTGCGGTGCTTTTGTCTAGTTTGTGTGCCTGTTTGTGTGTGAGTTTGAGTCCTTACATGTAGTTACATATATACATGTGTGTTTGTATATGTGTGTTTCGCCATGCGTCAATGCGCTTTCTTTCACTTTGCAGTCTTCCTCGCCACCGCGCTCTATTTTTGCGCTTTCTGCTTTCCGAACCGCAGCACAATAAAATAACGACAACAACAACTTAAATAAAATAAAAATTAAAATAAAGAAATAATACGAAGAAAAGTGCTAAAGCAAAAACAAAAGTGCAGGAAACAAAAGAAAAAACACAACAAAAGAAACGCCGACGAAAGGAAGCAGCAAAGAAAGCCAAGCAAAGCAAACAAACAAACAAAGAATATACTGGTATTGTATATTAGTTTGTGTGGAAGCAGTTGCGGGCGCACGCACGCCGACGCCCCCACTCCCCACTTGACAGCCTTGCGGTCGGCGCTGCGCTTACGTCGTCTTTTAAACAACGTGTGCGCATGTGTTGTTGTTGTACACGTACATTGAATGCGTACGGCCAGTACGCTATCAGCTCGTAACGCTTCGTTTGTTTGTCGGTTGGTGCGCCCACACGCACACATACATATACTTACGTGCGTGAGCGTGAGTCCGATTTCCTGCGCGTTTGTGTGTGCGCGCATTGTGTTTGCGTTGCGGTACGCGTGTGTGTGCCATTGTATTAGTAACGGTGATTCAACTGTGAAGCGTGACAACGAATATGATTAAAATTACACGTAAGCGGTTAAAGGCAACGCAAACGTACGTAACGAGTTGAATTGAGTTGAGTTGAGCGTGAGTCAAATTGCACGGCATTGCACGCGGCACACACGGAAAGTGGCGTTAGTGTGTGCAATTGTATACATATGTGTTGGCAACGGTGGTGTGCAAAGAAACTGTTATAAGGCAATACATTATAGCGCCAACGTTAAGGATACCCTAGTTCTTCTATGATAGTGCTTAACAAACAACAAAGTAAGTTTACAACCGCATTATGCGCTCATAAACTAATTATATAATATTTTTTTTTTGAACACATACATATTTACTATTTTATACGCTGTTATGCTGTAAGTTTCTTAGAAGGTAATGTTGGAGCTCCTATGAAGTATATACATAAATGATTGGCGTAATGAGATGAGTCGATTCTCAGTCAAGTTCGTTTGTCTGTCTGTTTATACGCGAAATAGTCCCTCCGGTTTGGCGAAATCGATCTAAAATCTTGCAGATATCTTTTTTTTTGCAAGAAGCTGTCGGAACCTCCAATATCGGACTATATATTGCTGTCATACAAACTGAACGATAGGAATCAAGTGCTTGTATGGAAAGCCTTTTCAATTGAAGATATATCTTCAAGAAATTTGGCATGAGTTATTGTTAAAGACCATGGGAGAATCTCCGAAGATCTTGTTTAGATCGGATCACTTTAGCATATAGCTGCCATACAAACTGAACCAAAAAAATTAAGTTCCTGTATGAAAAAAATTTTCATTTGACAAGATATTTTCGCGAAGATTGTCATAGATAATTGTCTAAAGCAATGGTGCAATTTGCGAAGAATTTGTTTAGATTGGATAATTGTAGCATATAGCTGCCATACAAACTGAATGCTGCGGATCAAGTTCTTGGATGGGAAGCTTTTTCATTTCACGAGATATTTGGTTATTGTTTAAGGTAGTATTTCAGTCTCTGAAGAAATTGTTCAGATCGCATCAATATAGCATATATCTGGTAAACAAACTCAACAATATAAGACATGTTCTTGTACGGAAAACTTTTTTTTAATATATCTTTACAATATTAGGAGCGAAATATTTTCCATGTCATCGAAACATTTTTGAACCAATTGCGTAGATCGGACCACTATAGCATATAGTTGCCATACAAATTAAGCGATCAAAATCAATTTCCTGCAAAGTTTTGTATTTGTAAAGGGTGTTATAGCATCACTGCAGCCGGAGTTCACTTTTTTATTGTACATATACAGTGAAACTTCGATAACTCGTATTTGCAAGGGACCACAATTTAAATACGAGTTATGGAGTTTTTCAAGTTATCAAGTTATACAACTTATAGAGGCAACATACAGAATATATGAATTATAGAGGTTTTTTTTATTTATTTTTTCAATTTTACATAAAAAACAAGAAATGATTGTACATATTTAAATTTTAAAATATAAAGTACATATGTTATTCAATCAATATATGTATGTATGTATTTTGAAAAATTGTACAAAAAAATTAAGAAAAGTGTTCATTTTTCATTATTTTGGCGTGTTTTATCTATGGCATTATCAATGTTTACAATGCCATTAAAAATAGTGTCTTCAACATTTGATGCCATGAAAAAAAGACGCAAATTTTCAATTGAAGCTTTCGCAATCTTTGTGGAAACTGAGGGAATTTCAAATGTTTCATCGTTTTCATCGTCGATGTTTTCGAAACCCAGAATTTTATCATCATTGAGGCTTCCAGTAATCACCAACTCATCATCAACATGAATGTAGTCATCAAAGTTTACACGTGTTTCTGCATTTTGTGGAACACGAGCCCACTCTGCTATGTGAAGTACATCTTCGCTGATTACGACTACATTTTGATCCTTAACAAAACCGCAAGCTCGAAAACAGTTTTTAATAGTCGATTTACTGATATTTGTCCAGGCTTTATGAGCAATATTCATTGCATCATAAATCGAAATGAAATAATCCTTTTTTTCCTCGATGCTTTCAAGCAGTTTAACAACAACTTCTTTACGGTAAAATGTTTTGAAACTTTTGATTATGCCTTTGTCCTTGCTCAATTTGCCACCATGACAACTTTGGCCTTTTAAAAACAAAGTGCGATCAGGAAGACACTTGTAAAAAAGACCCGTTTCATCCGCATTGAAAATATTCTTGGGCTCATAATTCTCTATTAACTTTTGAATGTTTTCTCTCCATTGAACGCACACTTCATCATCAACAGCCGCGCTTTCACCGCAAACTTTTTTGAAACTTACATTATTTCTCTTCTTGAAATTGTCCAACCAGCCATTACTTGTGTTGAATTGTGTTAAGCCCAATTTTGCGGCATACACCTTTGCTTTTTCTTTTAGTAAATGTCCTCCAACTGGAATAATATTAGATTCTCGGCATTGCAAAAACCAAGTGAGTACTCTCTTTTCTAATTCCGGGTATTCTGGTAATTTTTGGCGCTTACGTTTGGTGTTTGAGGGCAAACCCAAATACAGACCACTTCTTTTCAAAATTGATGTGATAGTAGATGGCGCAATAACGAACCTTTTCGCAATTTCTACTTGTTTTTCACCATTTTTTACGGCATGAATAATTTTTTTTTTTTTTTAATTGGCAATATTTTGCACTTACGAGAACTTGACATCTTGCGTCCTAATTGATACTCATCTACGCTAGTTGTAGAAAACAAAGCAAAACTTATGAATAAGCGTAACTGTAAAATAGTAACGGTTAAAAAACGTACTATGTTTTCGTCACGTACGGTTTTTCGTGAAAAAAAATACGAGTTGTAGAGGCTTTTGATACACATTTTTCAATTTTTGTCTCAAGAAAAATACGAGTTATCAAAGGGACCGAAATACATGCATTTTTCGCAACTTTTTCTAGGGACCGAAGAAATACTATGAAAGATCAAGGTTTTTCGCTTATCGAGGTTACGACTTATCGAAGTTTCACTGTAATAAAAAAATAACACTCTAAAGTATTTACATTAGCTCTAATATTGTCGAGAGTTTATTAATAAGAACAAATTGTGCTCACCTGAGTCGAAATTGCTTAATTCGTGCGTGCTGAGCTTGAAATCAACTGCTCAGACTACTTTTTCTAACATATAATAGACCTTAACTAAAATGCCTATGGTCATGATAAGACAATTTAGACTTTCTAGCAGTCCTTATTTTAAATTCAATATCAAGGCATTCACCAAAAATTTACTCAAAACCATGAGAATCACAAATTTTATATTAATTGCCTAAGAAAAAGATTATTCCATTCTTCGACTTATCAGTGGCAATTATACTTGTTACTTCAATTAAACTAATCATAATTTCTCTTCGCGTATAATTAAAGACGATTAAAAAAACTAGCTTCCGTTTTGGAATTGGAGCATGTGTGAAGATAGAGTGTTTGACGCAACATAATCGATACGAACTAAGATTTACGTATATTTGGTCAAAGACTGTCAACTTTGCAGCATTACTTTGGGAGTAGTTTTTTGTGAAGTGATTGGCAGCGTAGAATTTTCTAATAAGCAATCATTTTTTTAGAACTTTATAGTACATTTTGTTGTTTAAGAGATATTCGATTGGCAGAATACCGAAAAAAGGCTTTTTTAATAATGGGTTGTCAAAAAAGTCTTGCGGTATTTTTATTGAATTTTTTTGTTTTTATTGAAATTGAAATGAATTTTTGATGACTCATGCCCAGCTCTTGACCGATGCTACGGCTGCTACTTTGCCGGTCTCTTTCGACCAATTCAGCGATTTTATCGCAATTTTCGACGACAGGCCTTCCGGAGCGTGGCGCATCTTCGACCACCTCTACACCAGAACGAAAACGTTGAAACCATCGTTGTGCGGTGGAAATGGAAACTGTATCGGGTCCATAATCTACACAAATTCTATTGGCGGCTTGAGATGCATTTTTGCCTTTATCGTAGTAGTACTGTAAAATATGCCGTATTTTCTCTTTATTTTGCTCCATGTTTCCGAAGCTATAACTCACGAACAACATAAAAGAAAGGACAATCAATCAAGCACGTGTTAGCGCGTGAAATGAGCTTTCCAAAAAGGTATAGCATGACCCGATGCGACGAATAAAACTAAAACTACGCGCTTTCAGCGCCAACTAGCGAAAATACCGCAAGACTTTTTTGACAACCATTATTTCGATCATAGTGCCACCTGTCGCGTTGTCACTTTAAAAGCAACAAGGCAAGGTTGTTGTCAAGTTACTGTCTGTCTTTTAGTCTGCATATACAGGAACTGGTTCCACAGTTTTTGATATATTTTACATGAAATTTTGCGTCAGGCGTCTTTTTATCAACAATAATCTGCATATTTGCAGGAACTACCTAATTGTAAATTAAATGCAAAATGTTTAATTATTGATCAATATTTATTTTGTCGTCTTCATAGTAGTTCTCACCAAATTTAATATACTTATGCCAACGATTTTTCCAGTCCTCGGAACACTTTTCATAAGCACTTTTTGGAATGCCCTTCAAACTACTTCAGCGAACTTTATTTTATCTCTCTGATCGACTGAAAATGGGTTCCATCCGATGATTGTTGACTTGTTTGCATGTCAAACTCTTAAACCCATGTCTCATCGGCAGTTATAATGCTCTCCGTGTGTTTACGGTACCCGGGAATTTAATTACCATTTCCGGGTACTCTTTTGTCACAATGTAGAATAATAATAATATTGATCACAATTGATATTTTGTTAGGTAATGGGGAAGTTTATGTGTATAAAATAATGAAATTATTATTTACTTAATTCACTCATACGACATGGTGCCCTCTCAGAATTAAAATATTTGCTATACTGAAAGTATAAAAATGTAAAAAATTTAAAAAAAATTTGCCGATATGTACTTTGCATTAATATTTGAGTAACCCAAAACAACATATATTA
Organism: Bactrocera neohumeralis; assembly: GCF_024586455.1. NCBI lineage: Eukaryota > Metazoa > Arthropoda > Insecta > Diptera > Tephritidae > Bactrocera > Bactrocera neohumeralis. Next base: position 48,800,771 of record NC_065920.1, on the reverse strand, counting down.
TTCCATATATATTTTTTATTGTTCAAATGCTTGCATGAATTTTAAATGGAAAATCTCATTAATAATAAAATATCACTCATACGTCCTGTACACCTTATGTAAATTTGTATTGGAAATTTTCTCTGTGTGATATAATTGTGGGGAGTGAAAGTAAAAATATATTTAAAATAATACATATGTTTTTTTTTATATTTGTTATTATTTAATGGAATCAGGTTATATAGATTTCAATTAGATTAGCTTATTGACCGGGCAATTATTTTCCATTATTCGCTAATGTAACTCATACGTCATGGTAACTTTGAGAAAATAATTACTGTGCTTTGCTAAAGCACTAAGTGTGTTTACTTATCATACTTATTTAATAAATATAAAATATTTTGGTTATAAAGTTTAAAGACTTGTTCAGCAAAGAATTTTGGAATTTTTATTATACACTAGAGGACCCGTCCACGCTTCACTGTGGCTGATACATAGATAATACTACTACTACCATCTATATGATTTCTATTAGCTGGATTATAACTAGTTAGTTAATGAGATATAGCATTTTTGTGAATTGCCTTTTTGGGGAAAATATTGTTGAATTTGGGCTCAGGGAAGCATTTCGTTGAAAAGATATTTGCTAAGATAGAAACAGGCGAAATGAGCAAAGTAGGTGCCTCGCATGTTCATAATCCAACAAAAACAACGAATAACTGATTCTGAGAAGTGTTTAAGTGCTCTCTAATCGGAATTAAGCCGCAATTTTTCGTCAGTGATAGAAATATAGCTCCATCATTTAACACTGGAGTCCAATCGACAGTCATTCTAGTGGACTGCACATGATGAACCGGTTCTCAGGCGTGGAAAAACGAAAAAGGCGGCTGGAAAGGTTATGACATCAGTCTTTTGGGATGCATGTGGTATAATATACTCAACGACTGAATACTGAGCCAGTTATAATCTATTTCACTGCGTATTTGATTGCAGTTCTTTTCTTCTATTCCAAATATTTACCAGTTGTATTATTTTTGAGAAAACTCTGTTTAAAATTGCACGCATATATTCAAATGATTATTATTTAAAATATAATTTTTTTATTTATGAGTTGTACTAAACTTTGACATAAAGAGATAAAAGGTATCCTATGTCCTTACCCTGGTTCTAAGTTACCTCCCTTTCTTTTATATATATAGATATGTACTTCGTAACAGTAACAAATTCCAAAATAAATAGTTTTGAGAAGAAAGTACAAAAAGTAACAAATGTGTCCAGCCGAACTGTTCTTTATGAATCTTCACCCAGGTATGAATTCTCGACGGGAGCTCTTGAAAAATTTATTTTATCATTTGCGAATGCCGTCGGGTAGGTGGCTGATGTAGCGCACGTTTTGAGCTCTTGAACTCCTTAAATCTTTTATGTTGAAAATACAAAAAGGATAAAGATCCTTTTTTTTTATAAATGTATATCTGGGAAAAATAAGGTAATAACAAAGGATAAATATTCTTTTTTTTTTACAAATGTATATTTCTGGGAAAAATAAGATAATAAGAAAAGGAAAAAGATCCTTTTTTTACAAATGTATTTTTGGGAAAAATAAGAATTTATATTTTTGGACTACTATATAATAATGGTGGCATAAATTTTATATACCAATTAAAATAATAAATTTAAAATGAGCAATGATATATTCCCAACCCAATTTGCATAATTTTTCTGTAAATTAACAATATTAAACTAAATATTAATTTTTTGGAAAAATGTTATTTTGAAAATGTACTTTATTTTTATAATATACTTTTTATCAACACTTCAGTTATGCCGCTATTTTTTTATGCCAGATCTTTTGCAATTTTAAATTGCCTGTCAAAATACCCCCTCCAATAGTTAGCAGGTAGAAAAAAATGTTATAGCTACCCATAGATGTATTGAATCACCCAATTTATTACTTAAGAACGAACAACTCTGTCCACATTATGAAAACTTGTCTACAGATGTCGCCTTTTACTTTGGCATCGTTTTGTTTAATGCACGTTTACGCCAATTTAAGGTTTGAATATTGGATACTGCGATGGTAGCGCAATCTATCGGATACAATGTAAAACATTCCAATTAATTACAAATGAAAAATTAATTTAAAAAAACATTTTCTAGTGGACCAAATTGTGAATCTAAACCATTCTCGAATCTCCTTAAACACACACAAAAAATTTCATCAAAATCGGTCCAGCCGTTTAGGAGCAGTTCAATTACAAACACACGGTCAGAAGATTTATATATATAAAGATATATTAAAGTTACTTATACGCGGTGGTGGCTTGTATGGTTGAAAATCTATTATTTAATTTCATTGTTTTTGCAAGCATGCCGCACATTTAAAATTTTTAAATAACTATTACATATAAATAAAAATATTCCAAAGAAAAAATTATTTATAGTACCTGTATATATTTTTTATTAACATACATATGTATGTCTTGAAAAAATGCTGAATGAAAATCATATTTGCAGCATCATTGCAAAATATCACGCAAAACACATATTTGAGTGTATTTGTAAAGTGCATATATTATAATTTAAAGAGAAATTGAGAATTATAATAACTATTATGAATTTAATGAATCAATTATTGTTTTTAATACAGATTGTTGGCTAGAATCGTATTCATTATTATAAAATATTTTCTAATAAAAAAGTGCTGTGACGGAAGGCGATTTTTTTTATAAATTATTATAAATTTTTGTTGAAGAGACACTACCTTCCACTCATTTACATAGTTTGGACCCATGCGTGCAGATGCCTATCCCTGTACCCTGTCCACCTCGCTCCTTTCTCTCTCTCTTCTCTGAAAGGGAAAGCAATTTTGGACACCGAATTGAAGTTGTATTCCATAAGATTACGAAAATTCGTGAACTTGGGTAGAAACGGAAACTTACTAAGTATCGAAGAATGTACCTTACTACAGGCCACTAATAGGTAGGATTCCTTCAGTTGCTTGCAGCACAAAACTGTTAACAGTAACTGTTAAATGACATTTAGTGCCTAACGTAGCTTTGTTTTAAAAAATCCACTGTTCCGTATGCCATGCCTCTGTATGCTTTCCATATGTCTAACCACGTATGTCGTTTTCATTACTAACCACCATAGTAATATACCGCATGTCATAATCGGTCTTACAAGTGTTGTGTAGAGCCACAGAGCTACACGAGGACTTAACCCACTTTGGTCCCACCATAATTTTAAAGGTGTATAGTACCGTAGCTGTAGCTTCCTTTACCCTAGCGCCCAAGTTGGGATTTTATGAAAGCTTCAGGTCAGGTCCAGGCCCCTAAGTCGAAAGAAAGTATGGATATATGCTGTCAATGTGGATTTTTCGAGAGAGGTGCTCAATTGTAATCTTTCGAATCATAATTAAGAAAACTGGTACCAAGATTGTGAGAGTATACCTGAAATATTACGATTTTTAAAGGTTAAAAAATATTCCTGACGTCGAAGCAACTTTTTATATTTTCAACTATCTTCAACCCAACAAATGTCTTGAATTCAATAGAAATCAGTTCATTTCGAATACAGATAAGTTCTCAGGAAAACAAAAATGGTGAATGTCAAGGTGTTTTGTTTTTAAACTCGGAAAAATTCAATACCATAACGCCATCTTCTATACAACTTCGTTAGTTGGCATCTGAAAAGTCCTTGCCATATGGGCATCAATTGAACAATGGTCTATCAAAACTCTTAAAACTTGACAAAGTGCTGCGATCTTGAGGTCACTGAAGCTTTTGTTATACACTCGGTTTCTCGATTCTCGCTCATGTGAATGCCAGTTATATAATATCTATCCACAAAAAAAAATAAACTGGAAATTGTTTTGAGATCTTCGTCTTACCTTGGCATCTTTAAGAAATTATAGTAGCTATGCTGGGCATTAAAATACGCTCCCTACAGGGTACGCAAATCGCCCATATCATTTCGCCATTCTCCTACACACGTGCATGCATCGTCTATGTGATCACATAGACATACACACACACACACGAAAGCAAGTGAACAATTCTCCTCTGTTGCCCTCAAATCATTTTCATATTTATTTGCTTGCTTGCAGAAATGCAAAATGATACGAAAAGTGTTAAGTAATAGCTATCAGCGTTGAACATTATACAATCTGCCGCATATGTACGAGAATATTGTGTTGCATGCCACATACTATTCAATATGCAGGGCGATGGTGCTCGTTTACTACTTATTTGTATAAATGCGCCTTATTTCATTTCCTCGGTGGCACTGCGCCTCTCTTCTGCTTTATGAATCTGTCTTTGGTCTCCGTTTATTTGCATGAATGGTTCGCCAAAGGATTCAAGGTTGGCTAAGTACTGGATTCACTCAAGGAAATCTAATCCATTATGCGATAAAATATATACTTGTGTCTATTTTCGATTTTCACATGCATATAGTCTATATAAGTACATATGTTCATGTAAGCGTTCGTGGTTTGTATGGAGTCGCAGTGGCTTTTAGCGGTATTATTTCTACTTATTATGCTTTATTAAAAATATGATATGATTGTATTTTTTTTATTTTTGTAAGAGAGTATTTTTAGATTTTGAATATTTTAAATACTTATGAGTTACTCGAGAGAAAATTTATATTCAAGTAGATTCGCTTATTATTTCCACTTTTCAATTCATGACGATAAATATAAGCATTTTGTGAATATCTGAATTGAGTTCGAGCGCAAAAACTAGTATTTTCCTAATATCAACGTACCTTAAGAATTCAAGAAAGATAAAGCTGCTGTCTTAATGACAGTGGCATCGAGTTACTCTATGTTTAGATTAGTATGAGTGCCAAGTCATAGCGGAATTCACTGCTGTCTCCTTGCGGTTTACTACGGAATAGATGGCGATAGGATTACCGAGTTTGTTGTTGATAGCATCAAGCTACTTCATCCTCAGACTTATTTGGGTGCCTCGTCAAATCGGCATCACTGCCAACTGCAAAACCGAAGAGCAAGCTGCAGTGGGCAACCTTGCCAAACTAATATCGAAATGGAGCCCAGATGAATTTCGTGTGCGCTTAGCAATCGCTGGTCGACGAACTACCAGCCTTTAGCAAAGTGCATCTTGCCGCTATGTAGGGTTTCTCACTGGACACTGTCCAATAAGCCATTCATGCGGTAAGACTAAAAGTGAAGTGGAAACATCCAGGCATTTTCTCCTCAATTTTTTAGCTTTTGCAAGATTAGGGTTGCAATATCTCTGCAGTCTTACCTTCGGCGAGCCAGAGGACTTTGTCGAAACCGACAATTTATGCCTCAACAAATTTTTCATAAACTCAAAGCCCTTTGTCGATTTGTAAGGGCCTTATTATCTATTATACGAGGAGTAAAAGAGGTTTAGGTACCATAACGCATCCAAGAGAGATCCCAGTTGTAGATGTTATTTTTTAAGAAGACGATATAGAACTACTTCCACACTTTTTTCCTGATCGTCCATCGTTTGTTTGGTCAAGGATAACACGCCTCGATTTCATATGGATAACCGAAGCGTTTTATCCTTGACTTCCACCAGGCAATGAAAACTCAGATTGTTCATCCGTTGAGTCCAATTTTCGATGACTCGTTCGAGTATTTCGACTAAAAACTGACGAGTGACACGCGTAATGTTTTGCTTCAAGGACTGAATGGAATTGGGATTGGCCGCATAGTCTTTAGACTTTACATATCCCCACAGGAAAAAGTGTAACGGTGTCATATACCATGATTTTGGTGGCCGATCGACCGGCCTTAAACTTGAAATTATCTGCTCAACGAAGTGTTAAACCCATCGATTGAACGATGTGTGAGAAGTGGCACCGTGTTGTCGTCACTGACGTTTACGTTCTCACCGGCTTCATTTTGGAAGAAATATGAACCGATGATTCCACCAGCTCACAAACCACACTAAGCTGTTAGTTTCTCTGGATCAAATGACAGCTATTGAATCTCTTCAGGTTGCTCTTTGTACCAAATGCGGCAGTTGTACTTCTTTACTCACCTATTGCGAAATGGATATCAACGCTGAACAAAATTTGGCTCGAAAACGTCGGTTCTTCTTGGAAGAGTAGAGAGAAGAGTTCATAGACCGAAGCGATGTCGCTTGAGAAGGTCAAGAGGCTTCAGTTCTTGCACAAACTCTATTTTGTACGCTTTTAATTTAAGACCTCGATGTAAAATGCGCCAAGTCGTTCCATTCGTCAGTCCAAGTTGCTGCCAACGGCGCCAAATTAACTCCCGACGTTCTTCGTTTACACTCTCGGTTACGGTTGCTATATTTTCTTCACTGCGTGCTGGTCTATTCGATCGAATATTATACAATAATGAATGCTGGGTCTCGAGATGGGTGATGGTGCTGCGAATAGTACACTCAGTATGCGGATTATGTTGACCATAAGTTGAATTTTCGAACTGATACTGAAGAAAAATAATATGACAGCTTGAAACGACTCACGTGCGATCTGTCAGAAAGGCGCTTGGATCACCCGCAATGTACAAAAAAAAATTGTTTGAAAAAGAAAACCCCTTCCTCTCCAGAAAGAAATTCTGAATCCGCTACTGCTGGTGACACAAATTATCTGACCTCGTAATTTGTTGATATTCGTTGCGAAACATATACTGTGCCCAAAAAATAAGGTGACATTTGAATTTAAACTGCGCGGGTCGAAGGATTTGAAGAATTTTTTTTTTTAAGTTGGTAGTACTGTCAGTCACATTTATGTCAAATTTCATGTCAAAATATTCATTAGTGTTTGAAATACGTGTCGTTTTGTGAGCTGCTTAAAGTGAGTTTTTCGTTTTTTGCGATGTCGAAATTTGTTGAGCAAAGAATTTGATTAAATTTTATTTACGGAATCAATTTTCTGCTGCAAATACGTTGAGGATGGTGCAGAAAGCCTTTGGTGATGAGGCTATGCCTTAATAAAATGTTTACAAGTGGTATAGTGAGTTCCAAGCCGGCCGTGAACGTGTCGAAGACGAAGAGCGTCTAGGGCGACCATCAACCTCAACCGACGAAGCTCACGTTCAACAAATCAAAGATTTGGGGTTGAAAAACCGGCGATTAACAATTAGAGACCTTGCTGATGAAGTTGGCATATCGAAAGGCTCAGCCAGTACCATTTTGAAGGATGTTTTGGGCTTCAAGCGCGTCAAATCTCGACTGGTACCGAAAACATTGAATTTTTTCGAAAAAAGGCGTCGCGTTGAAGTGTGTGAAACGACGCTTTTCGACTACCAGGGTGTCATAAAACGCTTAATAACTGGCGATGAGACTTGGATCTATGCTTACGACCACGAAACAACCGATAAATCGAGCGAATATCGTTCCAAAAGAGAGCCGAGACCACAAAAATCGCGCCAAAGTCGCTCAAACATCAAGGTCATGTTGACTGTGTTCTTCGATTATCGTGGTGTTGTGCATTATGAATTACTTCCAACCGGTCAAACAGTCAACAAGGAATATTATTTGAACGTTATGCGTCGTGTGCGTAACGCTATCCGTCTAAAAAGGCCGGAATTGTGGAAAGACAATTCTTGGTTTTTACACCACGATAATGCACCATCCCATACTGCCCTCGTAATTCGTGATCATTCCGCCAAAAACCCAACCCATATCGTTCCGCAACCACCGTATTTACCTGATCTGGCGCCGTGTGACTTCTGGCTGTTCACCAAGCTCAAAAGACCGTTCCGGGGACACCGTTTGTATATGATAAAGGAGATTCAAGCCGCAGCGAAGACGGAACTGAAGTGACTACAACCAGTGTTTCGAAGATTGGAAAATCCGTTGGCATATGTAAGTGCATTGCATCGGGAGCGGATTACTTTGAAGGGGATGAAATTGATTTGGAAGAATAAATAAAGAATTTTCAAAATACATAAATACAATGTGACCTTATTTTTTGGGCGCAGGTATATGGTAGGTCTGAAAGCCAGTGTCTTGAAGGCAGACGGTTTCCATTGCACAATTCTCAAAAGTTGAGATTCTTCGGGCCAAATTGTCAAAATCATTACTATTAGATAGATCTGATTACTTTGACTTATAGATTACTGAATTTTAGAAAAAAACTTTTAAAACGAATCAGTGTTATCCCAAAGCATTAAAATAGACCATCATCCTCCATAAACCAAAATAATAATTGGGCAACGAACAAACTTAAAAAGTTTCAATGGTGCAGACAATTTTCAGTGGAAATGAATCTTCAATAAATGTTAAAAAAATGTCCGAAAATTCTTGCGTAACGGGTATAAACTTGTTGCATTGTTTGGATGCAAGGCTTAGTAAGCTATATTTATTGATAAGAAGTGACTAAGAGCCTTCTTGGTATTATTGTGCACTCTCTACACAAACAATTAACAGTATTCTACATTATGCAACACTCTTCAGCTTATTACTATTTCCTCGAATGACAGAAACTTTGATTACTGTTACTTATGCCGTGGCTGAAGGCTGTCTTATGCTGACTGCGGCCAGTTTTACCTTCATTGTTAGCAGCAATAACTAACTAGGAATCACACCTACTTAATATGTTTAACATGTAAACATACTAGGTTCACTTCTTAAAGTAATGGTACAGTTGCAATTGTGGCCACCAATGTTTTGTGCAACTTTTTGGATACACGAATCAACAGATCGTAGTGATAAAGGTACGAGTATCCTTGTTGCAATAAATGTTCCGTTACCGTACGGGTAATTGGCAAACAAAATTACGACGAACGATGATGGCGTGCTTATGACCAAAGACGATATGTTGGACTCGTATGTAGATAAATGCAGCCATATGTTCATATGTATGTATGAATTTCGTTAAAGAACCCAGCAACAATAATTTCTGAAAAATTTTTAAAGTTGAAAATAGCAAAGTAAAAGGAGGATATTTTTTAACTCGATTCGATAACTAACTATTACGTAATTAGTTCGATTCTTTTTTCTCTTATTCTTGCTGGCAACTTATATATTGTTATCAAACGTGTTTTGTGAAAGATTACTTATTGCTTATTGCATTTTTTATCCATTTTTCAGTTATTTATTTTTTCATAATATCAAAGGTCTGAATCAAATGTTTTAGGAGTTTTTTCACAGCTTTGAAATTTTTAGACACTGTTTAGAAAATTTACGTCTAACTGCAAATTCCAACAGGATGAGAAGGTGTAGGATCATCGTGCATTCACGCTACAAAATGGCGAAAACCGAAAGTGTTTGTAGCAAACACTTGTTAACGAAAGCCATAAATAAAAGCAAAATATAAAAGAACCCTGCTACCTCTAAACAAGGCTGAAATCTCCGCAACGATAATCGTTCTAATTGTATACTGTCCCATTGGACCTGAAGCGGTAACTAAAGATTTTGGGAGACACAACCGCGATGGTCTTTTTGATCTGTACCTAGGAGTTCTGTGCATCACAACAGAAAGCGTTTCCAGCAATCGAAGCTATCCTTACTCCTCCAATACATATACGATTATTCAACGCAGTTCTTCAAAGAAAAGTAATAACCTAGAAATATCAGTATTACCAATAAATTCGGCATAGAAACGGCAAAAAGTATGAATAAAACAAGTAAGGAAGGGCTAAGTTCGGGTGTCACCGGCTCTCATGATAAAGTGATAATCGAGATCGTCATTATCCCATTTACATATTTTTCAAAACGTATTTCAATAAAGATTTTGCTATCATCATTGGTATATAATGTGTATATTATACAGAGAAGGCATCAGATGGAATTCAAAATAGCGTTATATTGGAAGAAGGCGTGGTTGTCAAACGAATTCACCCATATTCTCGTACATCATAACGGTATTTTTAATTCCATCTGATGTACCGAATTTCATTGAAATCGGTATATATTCGGAACCAATGCTGATATGGAAATTTTCCAAATACGGTGGGCGACGCCACGCCCATTTGAAAAAATTTGACGGATAAAAAAAGCCTCGGTGCATCCTTTGCCGAATTTCTTCCGTAAAATTTACTTGTTTCTGACTTTTTTGTTAGTCGGTTAACGCATGTATGTTGATTTTTCAAACGTGTTTTGTAAAGAGGTGGGCGTGGTTATTATCCATTTTTTTTCCATTTTTCAGCTATTTATTTTTTCATAATATCAAAGGTCTGAATAAAATGTTTTCCGAGATTTTCTCACAGATTTGAAATTTGTACGCACTGCTTAAAAAATTACGTCTAACCAAATTCCATCAGGATGAGAAGGTGTAGGATCTTCGTGCATTCAGTTTAATATCTTTATCTATGGCTTCAGTTATGAGCTCAGAAGGTTTTCGTTTGTCGCAAACACTTGTCGGGTGCGAAAGCAATCTGGCCCAAAGCAAAATCTAAAAGAACTTACCTCTAAACAAGGCGAGAAATACTCCAAGTTTCACCATGATCGTTCTAATTGTTACTGTCCCATTGGACCTCAAGCGATGACTAAAGATTTTGGGAGACGCAACCGCGATGGTCTTTTTGATCTGTACCTAGGAGTTCTGTGCATCACAACAGAAAGCGTTTCCAGCAATCGAAGTTATCCTTACTCCTCCAATACATATATGAGTATTCAACGCAGTTCTTCAAAGAAAAGTATTAACCTAGAAATATCAGTATTACCAATAAATTCGGCATAGAAACGGCAAAAAGTATGAATAAAATGATTTCAATATTAAGCTTGCACTCGGTATTGGTATATCTTCCGCCTTATTTATTGAGACGCGAATTGTCTCTTCTAGACAGCTAGAAATGCCGGTACAATGTGATGTACAAAACTCATGTAAAAGCTGGAATATGTATATATGTTTCCTTAGCGCAACTTTGACCATGCGTGCTCCAAGAAACTTGAGTCTTACCCCATGAGTATCAAAAGAATGAACACCTAAACAAGTATAATGCTAAAGTAGCTTGACGCTATTGATTAAGAACTAGTTAACTGGGCTTGATTGTACCGTTAGCGAGCTGAAATTGGTTGTGGGTCTGCTATTGTAGTGCCTCCTTGAAAGAAGCTGTAATTCGAAGCTGTACATTTGTTGCTACCTTGATGGCTGCCACATCTTCTTGAAAGACACTACAGTAGTTTGGTAGTCTGAAGAAAGGCTTGATTGCAAGCACCTTATAGAAGATTGTAACTCCATCTTTCCCCTTTAGCTTCGATTCAACCGTGAAGAAGTTCACTGCACATCTTCTCACAGTCTCACTTACATACCTTTGTAGCTATGTATGCGAGAAAAGTTACCAACAGAAATCAACTATGAAAGGTAGCGGGCCAGGTATCAGATATGCAGTCTAAGTGACTGAGGATTTTGGTATACCACTTTACGGAACCCAAAATATATCTGATTTCGCGGAGTCTGATCTTCACGCCAATGCACCTTCCGGCTATGCTCTGTGTAGAAAGGCATTAAGTGCCATACTTGGTGTAATACGTAGTGCACCACTGTTGCAAATGAAAGCCGCTCATTGAACCCGTTATAGCTGTTAGGGAGTGCAGCTTTACAGAGCGCCCTTCACCAAACAGATATACCATAAACTATTATTGGTGAAAGATCGCACGGCTCTCTAACAGCTCTTTTATATCAATATAATGAAAGCAATGCCATTCTCACGCTATCCTCACAATTGGGCCTCCTTGATCGCTTCCTATCAAGGATGGGAATAAACGTGTGGGAATGAACTTGTTGGGTTCACAAATGGTTGGTGAAGATTGATTAAACTTGAAAGATATATCAATGACTTAGTAAATGGGCAAAAAACAGCAAAATTTTCGTCAAATCTCTGCCAAATGTCACATCAAAATAATGATTAGTGTTAAGTTTTATAAACGCTTGTGTTTCTGAAGTACATAAAGTGCATTGGGCATGATTCAATTGAAGACATTACACGTGAATCGCTATGAGCATTTAAGGCTATGCCGGAAATTGATTTTAACAACTGTTTAGAGGATTGGAAAAAACGTTGGCGCAAGTGTATTGAGCCTAGGTGGATTATTTTGAAGGCGACGACACAGATTTGGAAGAATAAATCAAGAATTTTAAAATTATGAACAAAGTTTTACTATATTTTGCAAAAGAAAAAACTGATTCTTCATAATCTATGTCGTTTCTCTCAAAGTAATATTCACCTTGTGTACATATATACAGGAGAACATAATCTAAAAGTTTATATTTAATGATTACACCGTCGACGTTCTATAGCCTGAACTCTAACCAAATAATTATCCATCATTGTCACATTTTCCGCTGGGTGCAAACACAACTTATCACTTCAACACTTTCAGTATGTACGTCTCTGTATATGTACCATAGACGAGTGGGTTATGTCTGTATGACCCGCAAACCTATGCAAGTTGGCATAAAGAAAAAGAAAACTTGATGGACTTTTGTTGATTTGCTCGCTATAGGTCTGTAGAGGTAGTTGCAGCGGGACTGTGCGGCGGTATGTAATGCACTTTGTAACCATTACCGTTACGCTTGCGTCATGACTGCACTCAATGCAATAAATGGATGACTTCGTTTGGACGACTGCGGCTAGGGATATAAGTACATTTGAAGTATTGCCGACACATATCAATGCACACATACACACACTCATGTGTATACATATATAGACGATAGCTGAATCCAAGGTTCGCAATAAATAACCGCTACTTGTGGCGCGAGTGGGTTTGTGATATATATAGTACATACATACATGTATGTATACATATATAGTATGTTAGGGTGCCCAATATTTCTCAAGTTGATCTCTTTTTTGCTACGTGAAGCTTCAGTTTTCAACTTAAAATAAAAGTGATAATGTGAAAACTCTTTATTTTCATTTCAAAACGTACTTAAATCATTTTTTTCTCATATAACCTGAGACTTTTCGATATTTTGCTTTACACAAGTAAACTCACAAATTTGAAAATATATCATCTACTCGCTCTAGATAAAAGGTCGTTTGATTTTTTTCCATACAAACATTCGTTTGCATTTTATGCGCAGTTAAAATTATAAATCAAATGTAGTGAGCCTTCATACTAGTGATATTACATTGTAAGTTGCTCATACGCCATGGCACTCATGTTTGATCAGTACATTTGATGCCTAACTTTAACTGCTATAACTTTTAAAGTAATGCTTTCACGGAAAAAATTATTAAGACAGTTTTTGTAGAATGCAATATTCTGTTCTAAATTATGCTATGTTTTAGGTTAAGTTGTTTAGAGATGAAAAAAATATTGCAAAAGCTGAAAATATGCCTTGTTAAATAAATGGGAAAGGAAAAAGTGATTCATGCACGGGTACAATTGAAAATAATAAGCTTATTTACTGAATTTCTAGGGGTCGTTTGGAGAAAAATAATCAACTTGTTAAAAAAATGACCACCCTAATAGTACACATGCATATGTAACTATATGTTGGTAAATGCGGCCTGTGTTTCCTTGCGTTCTGTGCACTGCGAACAGGTGTGCTCATACATTCGGTGTAAATTTAGCCTTGAGCTTATCATCATTATTGAGTTTTGTTGTAAATGAAATGTTTTCATCATTGAAGAAAGTGCAAATTAGTGCAAAGCATATTATTTCAAAGCAACTACCATGCCATGAGTATATTGTGTCCAACTACAAACATATAAATCTAAATATATATTTGCCAACATACATAAGTACATATATTATACACCAATGAAATATGCATATAAGTTAGATACTAAGGTGTGTAGCTAAATTGTATACTAACTCTTGCATGTATGTATATGTGTGCATGTGTTGGTGCGAAAGAAAAATGGTAAACGAAGATGAAACCAGCAATTACGACCGAAAGTATGCCTGAATGCACTCATGATGGTTCATTCAAATGACGCTTCTTTGTTCTAGTATAATGAAGGTGTTACTATTTTTATACGAATGCCTTCAAATGTTACAAATTGCACACACTCGTGCCTACTAACATATACACAGGCATGTACATGACTTATTTAAATGAATATATTAATTTCTATGAAGCGATAGTATTGAAAATACTTTCGTGCATTGAGAACGTGCTATGTATAGCATGTGTAAAGAAGGATGGGTTAAGTGTTGGCGGAACATTCGGCTCTGTTCCGAAAACGGTTTATACCTGTTCTCGAACCTATATATGGATCAGAAAGGTGTCTCCTATTCATGTCGGCTCCTTCTAATATAGCGATCATTATATTAGATATTCCATTGAATTGAATGAATCTTAATAATAATACAATAATCATGTACCCTTGCGCCATAAAGGGATAAAATCGGTAAATATCAGTGTTTCCAGTACCATATTAAATGATTTTTAAACTTTTGGTTGACTTTATATCGTGAAATCGAGTCGTGCATTACCATATCCCTTGTATAGTATATACTTAGTTTTGCGTTAAATTCCTTTACATAGTTGATATCAAAAATACAGGTAGTTTGACAGTTATCTTAATAAAATTAGATGAAAAAATGTTTTTGGACACGTTTTAATTTATTGCCAAAAGCCCAATAAGTACAGACTCTCTTCCAAATAAAATATATACAAGGTCTGTCGCAAAAGAAACAGAACTTTTTAAATATAACTGTTTCTGGTGGCGCCACCTATTGGTGGATATATGAAATAAAAAGTTTGATCTCTTGTTGATATTTCGTGAAAATCTTAAGACAATTGGAAAACTACAATCGATGTTATCGATCAAAAAGTGACAGCAGCTTTTGGTCATCGGTCGTAAAATGCATTTTGAACAAAGCGCAAATATTAAATTTTGTTTTAAACTTGGGAAAACGTTTACTGAAACATTTCAAATGATGAAAAAGGTTTATGGTGATCAGTGCCTATCCCGTAGTAATGTGCATGAGTGGTTTAAGCGATTCCAAGAAGGTCGTGAGGACCTCTGTGACGTTCAGAAGTCGGTCGTCTTCAGAAGTCAAAAATAAAGACAATGCTGATTTGTTTTTACGATTCCGAGGGTATTGTGCACCGAGAGTTCGTCCCACCTGGCCAAACGATTAATGCTGTGTTTTAGCTTGGTGTTATGAAGCGTCTTTTGTCACGCATTCGTCGTGAGGCAGGGTCCTGGTGCCTGTTGCATGATAATGCGCCGTGTCATCGGTCGACGCTTGTCAGTGATTTTTTGACAAAAATCTCCATATTAACCATTAATCACTCACCCTACTCGCCTGATCTGGCACCCTGTGATTTTTACCTATTTGGAAAACTTCATTTGCCCATGAAAGGACACTGGTTTCAGGACATTTCAGCTATCCAAAAGGCGACGACCGATATTCTCAAGAGCATTCCGAAAAATGACCTTAAGGGGCTATACCAGTGTGACACTTTCAACAATTTTTTTTTTTTTTTTTGCTTTTTCGATAGTTTATATATTCAAAAATATCCTGTAAAATCGGCGAGGTCGTATCTTAAATAGTTTTTGAATGGCAGCGTTTTAAATAGCGACCGCTCAGAGGTGCAAACATATATAAGTGAAACTTTAAAAGCGTTTTTCTCGAAACGACATTTTTCAAAATTGCTGACATTATAACTCAACGAGAAATTGACCGATCGACTTCAAATTAATATATGGATGGATATATGCAGGATATAGCTGAATATAGCTGGATATAGCTGAATACATTTGCTGTACAATAGACTACGATCTTTTTGATTGGTTGAAAATTGTCAATTTGGCATTAAAAAACGACCATTTTTTTCGTAAAAAAACGATTTTTTTTTTTCAAAATTACGCAATTTTCTTAATTTTTATACTTTTCAAAGATCGTAGTTCATTGTATAGAAAATATATTTAACTTTAATAAACATTTTAATTTTTTTTGTTTCAGCTACTCAATCGACCGGAATCATGCCAGCAGTTGAGGCACTTTTTTTCGGCACTACCGCAGACAGCACATAACTCCGTTATTTTTCAATATTTTTGTAAAAAAAAAATTTTTAATATAGCTAAAAATATACTTTATTACGTCCATAGAATGTCGAAACATTCAATCTAGTACTTTCTTTTAAAAAAATTCCCGAAAATCGCCTAATTTTTCATGCGTCACACTGGTATAGCCCCTTAAACACTCATTTGAAATGCTAATTGACCGGGCTAAACGCTGTATCGAAGCACAAGGAAACTACTTTGAATAAAAATATAACTTTAGAAAAATATTAATTTTTTTTGTTTTTTTAACAGTCCTGTTTCTTTTGCGACAGACCTTGTATTAGTCATTTTCGACTTTTCGGTTGACGGTTTAGAAAAGCAGTGAATCTGTTTTATTGAGCATAGTAAAAGGTGATCCATTTCGAAATTCCTTACTTTTTTAAAGAAAAAAACACAGAAACTTCAAATTTAATGGGAATGTTTATTATCATTCGAAAAAAATTCTTTGGCATTTATTTTTTGAAGATTATCTGCTTCTAATGTTGGCCGCGGATACGTTTCAGATGGGCCATTCGTTGAGTTCAATTTTCGTTGACTGGTTCGAGCATTTCGACTGGTACTGACAAATGATACGTGTGATGTTTTGCCCTAAGACCTGAATAGAAGAAGACTTTAAACTTTACATATCCCCACAGGAAAAAGTTCGAAGTGTTCTTTCAATAAATCGATAAAGCGACGTGTGAGAAGTGGCGCTGTCTTGTTGAAACCAAATGTAGCCGAGATCACGAACTTCAATTTCTGGATTTAAATAGTACGTTATCATGACGCCATAACGGTCGTCTATGACGGTTACGTTCTCACTGGCATCATTTTTGTAGAAATATGGACCGATGATTCCACCGGCCAAGCCAAACCGTTTTTTTTTCTGGATGAAATGTCAGCTCTTGAATCTCTGTAGCTACGGCTGCTATATTTTGTTCGCTGGCCTATTCGGTCGAATATTATCCAATAACACTGGTAAACAAAAATCCACAACAAAGTGTTTATTATGTGAACATTGCCACAAATGCAGATAATAGCTGCAGATTTCTTCTATCACCTCTATTTTTTTGTTATGAGGATTTTTGTTAAAAAAAAAAAAACAGCGATAGATATATTATTGTTATATTATTTTATTAACCAAAGAGTATCTTAAAATATTACTGTTGATGCTTTTGTGCAATATTTTGTGTTTGGAGTATCCTGTAACAATGTCCAGCAGTAATCGGAAAGCTAACAGGCACTTCACTTGCCTTGGTACCGTCTCTCCATAGCAGAAATGTCTTGGCGGAACCGTTCCCCATGTTCGTCACTTACGGCCCCTAAATTTTCGCTTTTAAAGGCACTCCAGGCTCGTATTTCATTAAGAATTTCCCCAAATATTTTATCTTTCATTAGTTCTCTTATTAGTGGACCCACAAATATGTCCTCTTTAATTTTTGCTTCACTGATCCTTGGAAATTTTTGTTTAAGATACAAGAACCTTCTTCCATTTCTGTTCATTAACTTAACAAAATTCTTCATTAAACCCAATTTAATATGCAAAGGTGTAGTAGTAACTTTTTGGGATTAACTATGGATTCCCTGGTAACGTTTTTTTGTCCCGGAGTGAATGCCTGACGTACCGGTCACTGCTGCTGTACATAATGACAGTCTCTCGCACGGCTGTCCTATTCGCAAAAGAAGCAACAATATTTCGTATATCCTAGTTGCATACCAAGAAGAAGTGCTATTACTTTTAGGTCTCCACATATTGCCCAACCATACTCATGATAACGGATGTGCTCTAAAAGAACTCTCATATTCTCATATGAACCGCATGAGCTACGATATTTGTTACCGTTAAGAACCAATACCGCCTTTGAATTAAGTTTAGAGAAATCAATGAATAGACGCCAATCATGTGGATCATGTTTCTGTCCTAGTGCGTTAAACAAAAGATTAACTTCTGAACAGTATACTAGATCCCCTCTTGAAGAAAGCAATTTGTGAGGTCTTTCTTTACATCAATTTGGAGAAGGTTCCAACCTTTTAGTCTGGATGCTAAAAGTTCGGACTGGAATTTTGAAAAACTTAGTTCTCGAACTAAATCATTAGTTCATCCTGTGAAATGTACAGGTAAATCAAATAAAGGATCGATTGTCATTTCCTTTGCGGTTTCTGTAAAATCACTTGAAGACCTAGTCGATTCTAGTTCTTCATCGAGACTATAAGATTCTGGTGCTTTTGGAATAGGAAGTTATTCACTGCGTTTGACAGGTCTTAAAGCTGGTGGTAAATTACAGTACTTAACCGTATATTTAGACTTCGGTCCAATACCTTTAATATTCGTGAGGCAAAAATAGCAGTCTCTGTAACATGGTCTTTAGGTTCTCTCAAAACCATTGGCACTCTAAGGGGCATTTTAAGATTAGAAACTTTTAACCAAGCTGTTAACAATGTTACACAAGTTTTACAACAGATATGAGGGGCCCATGCTTTGTCTTGGTCCCCAACTTTAACACCAAAATACAGTTCGTAAGCTTTTCCCCTCATGGTAAAAATCGCCGAATGCACTTCCTGTACTTCAGAAAGACCAGCTTATACTAAATACTAATGATAACTTTGATATGATAATATATTTGGCACAGATGTCACTGACTGTTATATCAACCTAGAAAAAAAAATATTTGTACGAATGGGTTTTTGCGAGAAATTTAATTTCAAATGTCTTACTATTTTTTGCTCATAGTAGTATACCCTATAAAGTCAATCGGAAGTTTGAAATTCCTATATGATAATTATTAATTTTTATACTCTCGCAACAAAGTTGCTAAGGAGAGTATTATAGTTTTGTTCACATAACGGTTGTTTGTAAGTCCTAAAACTAAAAGAGTCAGATATAGGATTATATATACCAAAGTGATCAGGGTGACGAGTAGAGTTGAAATCCGGATGTCTGTCTGTCCGTCCGTGCAAGCTGTAACTTGAGTAAAAATTGAGAAATCATGATGAAACTTGGTACACGTATTTCTTGGCTCCATAAGAAGGTTAAGTTCGAAGATTGGCAAAATCGGCCACTGCCACGCCCACAAAATGGCGGAAACCGAAAACCTATAAAGTGTCATAACTAAGCCATAAATAAAGATATTAAAGTGAAATTTGGCATTAGGGAGGGGCATATTTGGACGTAATTTGTTTGGAAAAGTGGGCGTGGCTCCGCCCCCTACTAAGTTTTTTATACATATCTCGGAAACTACTATAGCTATGTCAACCAAACTCTATAGAGTCGTTTCCTTCAAGCATTTCCATATACAGTTAAAAAATGGAAGAAATCGGATAATAACCACGCCCACCTACCATACAAAGGTTATGTTGAAAATCACTAAAAGTGCGTTAATCGACTAACAAAAAACGTCAAAAACACTAAATTTTACGGAAGAAGGGGCAGAAGGAAGCTGCACCCAGCTGCTTCTTAGAATTGAAAATGGACGTGGCGTCGCCCACTTATGGACCAAAAACCATATCTCAGGAACTACTTGACCGATTTCAATGAAATTCGGTACATAATATTTTCTTAACGCCCTGATCACATGTACCAAATATGGGTGAAATCGGTTCACAACCACGCCTTCTTCCAATTGAATTCCATCTGATGCCTTCTCTGTATAATATTTACATTAGGAACCAATGATGATAGCGGAATAAAACTTTACACAAATACGGTATTTGAAAAATATGTAAATGACTTAGGCCTTCCTTACTTGTCGTATATAAGTTAGATGGGAGAAATTTTGACTCGATTTTATCTAGTTCCGGTAACACGACATATAATTACCAGAAATACAAGCTCTATGTATTTCATTAAGAAACAGTACAGATTACCCCATATATATGGTTGAGAGGATGTATGAAAATAGGTATATTAGGTACATTTATGGGAACTAGTGGAAGTATTGCTCTGATTAATTTTAGGCAAGAAATTATTAGAACATTATGTTATTAAAAATTAATGCTTTCTGAATTTCTTTAATATTTCTTACATTTTGAACGACAGATGCGGTATATGTAAGGTCAACAGAAAGTTCGAAAAATATTAATATTGGTATAAGGGAAGTATTGACCCGATTTTACCTATTTTCGCCACAAGGCATTCTGTGTTCATAAAAATATTCTACTCGAAATTAGTATTATTATACATTTTTGAAAAATTATGGTCCAGTTTCGACCATTTTTGGGCACAAGGTAAAACAACTAGAGGGCATTATTTGTGGAAAGCTTTATTCTGATAACTTTATTGATACTTTATTTATATAGTGTAAAGTGAAAGAATCAGACGGAATTTAAAAGTTTGTTATACGGGAAGTAGGCGTGGTTGTAATCCGATTTCGTCCATTTTGTTCACAGTGTCTGAAAAATCAAATTTGTTCAGGTAGTTCCCGAGTTATTGGATTTCACCGAAAGGTTTTGTATTTTTTGAATGGAATATCCCATATATTTATACGTAACTCCACATTTTTGTTGAAAACAGAACATGTTGCGAGAGTATTAAAATAAATATTCCTTTTTTTTTATTTTTGTGCATTGCTGTTTGCTTTTCCACACAAGATGCGTGATTGCGCAAATCGTCGTTTTGATTGCTATTGCCGTGTGGCAGCAATGCCAGCGACCATAGTTTGCTTTTTATTTTATTATTTAACAAATATGCACCTATGCGAGAATGCACGAAGCACACTTGAATGTCAAATTTATTATAGCAAATATTCTTGATGTGTTATTTTTATTCGACACTGCTGACAATTGTGCAACCGACAACATGTGTTTATTGATATATGTGTGAGTGTTTTCGCAACAGCACGCAAGCCTATGAAAAAATAAAAACAAAAACAATACAGAAAAGCAATTTTCAATGCCGAACTTGAATTTGCCGCCACAATGCTATAAACTATGAATAAATTTTCTAATTTTACTACGAATAAAAATATATAAATATCTGCCAGTCTATATATGTATGCATGTGCGTGTGCATGCTCAAGTAGAATTTTCGAAATATTTATATTAAAGAGATAAAAAAATGTTATGATCGCGCCAAGTGTCATCGTCGCCATCGAAAGACTCTTTATTTTGTACGAGCTTGCATGCTTTTGTTTGTTTGTATGTATGTATGTATGCACCAGCTTATTTTGGTGAAACTCGGAGATATACAAATCAATTTTAAATGTTGTCACCTCAAAAGCAGACTGATTTTATGGGTAAACCTATTTACCTAAAGAAATAAATATATTAATGAAGAGAAATAAATATTTTCGTCATTGATTCGTAAATTTCTTTGCTTTAACGATTATCGGATTGGAAATTTGGTGGAAACACACAAATGCATATAAATAATGGGTTGTCAAAAAAGTCTTGCGGTATTTTTATTGAATTTTTTTTTATTGAAATAGAAATGAATTTTTGATGACTCATGCCCAGCTCTTGATCGATGCTACGGCTGCTACTATGCCGGTCTCTTTCGACCAATTCAGCGATTTTATCGCAATTTTCGACGACAGGCCTTCCGGAGCGTGGCGCATCTTCGACCACCTCTACACCAGAACGAAAACGTTGAAACCATCGTTGTGCGGTGGAAATGGAAACTGTATCGGGTCCATAAACTGTACAAATTTTATTGGCGGCTTGAGATGCATTTTTGCCTTTATCGTAGTAGTACTGTAAAATATGCCGTATTTTCTCTTTATTTTGCTCCATGTTTGCGACGCTACAAACTCACGAACGTCTTAAAAGAAACGACAATCAATCAAACACGTGTTAGCGCGTGAAATGAGCTTTCCAAAAAGGTATAGCATGACCCGATGCGACGAATAAAACTAGAACTACGCGCTTTCAGCGCCAACTAGCGAAAATACCGCAAGACTTTTTTGACAACCTAATAAATGATACTGGCATCAATAAAATTACGAATATGCGATTATTCGTACAAGAGCCAGACTTAATAGTTTGTGTTTTTTTAAGAAAAATTTTTTTATGAAAATTAGATTTTTGTATTCCGACTATTGCGAGCTTCCAACATTTCGTTATCATTTTTAATTTTTAATACAATTTTGACACCATTTTGATTTGCGTCGCGGTGAATCTTCCGATTAAGTTCTTCAACCAGTGGTCAGCATGAGAGGAACTGCGAATTTGTAGGTTAGCATGAAATTAAAGACACCCAGGGAGAATTCTGTTACTTTAATTTTTATGAATCTTTTTCATTCTTTGCTTAAACAACTACTTTCGTGCTTCCTCATTAAATTTATATAATGTACGAATAAAATAAATATATCAAACCCTAAATACCTTAACTTTACAACCGGTGGGTACTGCGTCGAATACTCTCAGAGCTGGAGTATTTTCAGCCATTCGGACGACATGACCTAGCCAGCGTAGCCGCTGTCTTTTAATTCGCTGAACTATGTCAATGTCGTCATATATCTCATACAGCTCATCGTTCCATCGAATGCGATATTCGCCGTGGACAAAGCGCAAAGGACCATAAATCTTTCGCAGAACTTTTCTCTCGAAAACTCGCGACGTCGACTTATCAGTTGTTGTCATCGTCCAAGCCTCTGCACCATATAGCAGCACGAGAATAATGAGGGACTTATAGAGTTTTGTTTTTGTTTGCCGAGAGAGGATTTTACTTCTCAATTGCTTACTTAGTCCGAAGTAGCACCTGTTGGCAAGAGCAATCCTTCGTTGGATTTCCAGGCTGACGTTGTCGCTGGTGTTGATACTGGTTTCAAGATAGACGAAATTATCTGCGACTTCGGAACTATAACTGTCAACAGTGACGTGGGTGCCTAGTCGGAAGTGCGACGACTGTTTGTTTAACGACAGGAGATATTTCGTCTTGCCCTTGTTGACCACCAGAGTCATTTGCTTCGCCCCTTTATCCATTCTGGGGAAAGCAGAACTAACAGCGAGGTTGTTGAGCTCAATGATATCAATATCATCGGCCTAGGCCAGAATCTGTACACTCTTATAGAAGATGGTACTTTCTCTGTTAAGCTCTGCACCTCGAGTTTTTTTCTCCAAAGTACATTGAAGAAGTCACACGAAAGGGAGTCGCCTTGTCGAACGGCTCGGAAAGATCATTACCGATCCTGATGGAGCTTTTGGTGTTGCTTAACGTCAGTTTACACAGCCGTATTAGTTTTGCGGGGATACCAAATTCAGACATAGCGGCATAAGGCAGCTCCTTTTCGTGCTGGTAAAAGCAGCTTAGAAATCGATTCTCTTTTCGCATGTCTTTGGCGCATTGTGAATATCTGGTCAGTTGTTGATTTGTCAGGCCTAAAGCCACACTGATAAGGTCCAATCGGTTTGTTGAAGGTTGGTTACTTCCTTAAATTCCAATCGTTGGGGCATGCTTTCGTCCGACTATATTCTATAAAGAATCTGATGCATTCTCCTTTTCAGTTCTTCGCCGGCTCCCGCAGCTTTGTTATTCTTCAGGCGGGTAATTGCTATTCGAACTTCTTCATGGTCGGGCAATGGAACGTCTGCTCCATCGTCATCGAATGGGGAATCGGGTTCGCCTTCGCCTAGCGTTATACTTTCACTATTTCAGCAGGCTGGAGAAGTGTCCCTCCATAATTTTAGTATGCTCTGGGTATCAGTCACTAACTTACCTCTGAAGGTTCTACAAGAGTATGCTCTGGTCTTGAAACAATTTGTTAGTCGCCGCATCTTTTCGTAGAATTTTCGAACATTACCATGTCGGCCAGCTTGTCAAGCTCTTCGACTCACGCATTTCGGCCTATCTCATTATTTTGTCTGCAAATTCGTCTCGCCTCCCTTTTCAACTTTCGATATCTATTTCCTACCGCACGTGTTGTGGTCGATTGTAACGTTGCGAGGTGGGCAGTCTGTTTTCTCTCCGCTGCCACACGGCACTTCTCATAGTACCAACTGTTCTTTGCATTTGCCGAAAACCAATGGCTTCGTTTGTAGATGTACGTAAAGAGCTTGAAATGCTGTCCCACAGTTCCCTTATATCGAGTTTGTTGACGAGTGCTCTTGGAGTGCAAGTCGAGTCGAAAATCGTTCGGTTGTCTGTTGTGATTGCAGCTTCTCGACGTCGAACCTTCTTGTGTTTGTTGACGTGCATTTTTTGCTGCACAGAGGCGGGTGCGTAACTTGGCTGCAACAAGATAGTAGTCCGAGTCGATGTTAAGACCTCGGAGCGTACGCACGTCTAAAATACTGGGACGTGTCTTCTGTCTATCGCAACATAATCAATCTGGTTGGTGGCTTTTCGATCCGGAGACAGCCAGGTAGCTGGGTGTATTTTCTATGCTGGAATCTTATACCACAGAAAACATTATTTCGGGCACCGGCGAAGTCGATCAGCCTCAACCCAATTGGGGATATTTCCTCGTGGAGGCTGAAGTCACTAAGCATGATTTTGACATCGTGGTGGGGGCAGCTTTCATAGGTGCGCTCCAAGCGCTCATAGAGGGCATATTTGGTCACATCGTCTTTCTCCTCCGTCGGGGCGTGGGCGCAAATCAGCGATGTGTTGAAGAACTTCGGGTTGATGTGGATTGTAGCTAGACGTTCATCCACCGGGTTGAATGACAGTACTTGGCGACGGAATCTCTCTCCCACCACGAATCCCACACCGAACTTGAGCTCCTTTATATGGGCACTGTATCAAATGCCATAAGAACCTACTCGCCTCAGTCCTTGTACTGTCCATCGAATTTCTTGGACGGCGGTGAAGGCTGACATCTTCACTCTAACAAGGACATCAACCAGCTGGGCAGCACATCCTCCAATTTAGGTACGAAAATATCATTAATCATGGCCTTGTAGCGTTCTCCATTAACTTTAAATATGGACCAATGATTCCCTCTGCCAATAGAGAACACCAAACAGTAACTTTCTGAAGAATTAACAGGTCTCTACAATGACTTGTGGATTGTCATCACTCTAAACTCCACAATTTTGTTTATTAACATACCCACTCAATCAAAAGTGAGCTTCATCGAAACAAAATTTTCTTGTAAAATTCGGGACCATATAAAGTTTTATACACATTTATACAGCAAGCCGCTTGTTTCAAGACAGACTTCAGATGTTATTGGACGTAGTCTGCTATTAGTCGCGCGTACCGAACCATTATTTTGGTAAGTCCAGAGTAAGTCTATTTATTATGAGATGACAAACCAAACCAAAATAGACGAGGTCAGGATATATTAGACTCACGATAGATGCGGTATTTTCCCAAGATGAATATAGGGTTAAGGATTATATCTTGCCTTTTGCGTGGTTTGGGCTTCGTAACTTTCCAACTTCCCTTGATTGGCTTTTTTTTTTTTAAATATTTATGGATTCTTAGCTATATATGAATATACTTCGAACGTACTGCTAACTGTGTTACTCTATAGTATTCTAGGCCAATACTTATTCGATCGGGTCTATGAGTCAAAGTTTTTGCTGCTATTATTACTCCAAGTATACAAAAATAAATAAGTTATTTGTAAATTTCTATATATACCAACAATGCTTACTTATTTTATAAGTTTATGTAGTTGTTGTAAAAGAATGATTTGAAAATCGAAACTGCTTCATTGCCCATAAATCAGTTTCAACTAATGAAAAGGCCTCCTTATCCACGCTCTTTCACATATAGTAAACACGCGAGTGATTGCGTGAACTTCAAATATGCCGTTTTATATGTACATATGTATGTACATATGTATATATTGTATATTTTACTCGTATAATACATATAAAGCCGCCCACATATTTAGTTGTGCTCATGACTTTCTATTTGCGAAACTTTACGCCTTCACTTTTACATTTGTAAATAGTTTTTGTTTTGTTCGGAGGTTCCTTTTCTTTGGTTTGTTAGACTTGCTATGACGCAGACGCTACCATGACGTATCAAATTTTTTGGTTAAACACATTTCGCAGGAATGCCGTTACGTCGCGTCAATATGCAAATTATGAAGCAAACAAACAGACATAAAGTGTGGAGGGCATAACACTAAGGTTGGCAAACAATTACTACTCTTTTGTTTTTTTTTTTATTATTTTTTCCTTAACGAAAATATGTGGCAAGGGTGCGCTGTTATTTTTGTCACTGCCTGGCCGCTATGCGTATAAGAACAGTGGAAGCTATTGTAACTCTAATTTATTATTGATGATATTTGTTCTAAAAAGAACATGAACAATTAATTTTATTTGTTGGATGCAGAGTTTTGTATCTAAAATATTTCGTTTGTTTTTTTTCAATTGTTTGAGAATGTGCGACATAATTCTGAGTTTTAAGTAATCAGGTTGCTGATACCTCCCTTCAACATATTTATGTGAGGTTAAAAATTTCGACCAGTAGACTTCTTCCTTTTCCTAGAACAGTGATGAGCATTGGAATAGAAGGCATTGTTTATAGGTCATTACCATTACCATAAAGGAAGAGCTGTTGTGAGAATAACTCGATTTCAAAAACCTTCTATACTTTCAGTAGAAAAATAATTGATGCAGCAAATTTGAAAAATATAATCCTGGAAAAGCAATCAACAATAGACAAACTGTATAAAAAGAGAAGTGAAGTAAAGCAAGGATCGAAGTATCGAATCGGAGCCAATATAAGAAAATGATAAAGACCACGTCAAAGTCGGTGGAATAACAAAGTTTCGACGTGCTTGTATGGGCTCAAAAGGAGCCTATTTTGAAGGCAATAATAAGTATGTTATGGAAGTAGCTGAAAATGTTGTTTCTTTTTACAGTTCGGTTCAAATTTGATCAGAAACACCCAAGAAAAATAGTCAAATTCGGTTGCACCGAAGCCAATCGCATGAACATTTCGTAAAGCAAGAAACAAAAAAATATCGAAACTTTAAATTTAAAGGGAAATATTTATTATCATTCCAAACAGCATTCTTTGGCATTAATTTTTGGAAGATTATTTTTTCAAATGTTTGCCGCAGGTACGTCTCAGGGGGTTCATTCGTTGGGTCCAATTTTCCATGGCTCGTTCGAGCATTTAAACTGAATGACATGCGCCGTGTTTTGCTCCAAGGTCTGAATCGAAGCGGAATATACGTACACATAGACTTTACACGATCTTGGTGACCAATCGACCGACTCAAAACGTGAATTTATCAGCTCACCGAAGTGTTCTCTCAATAATAAAATTAATTGATGCGATGGGTGGGAAGTGGCGTCATCTCGTTGAAATCAAATGTCGCCGAGAACACGAGCTTCAATTTCAGGCATCAGATAGTCGGTTATCATGGCGCGATAAAGGTCGCAATTGACGGTTACGTTCTCACCGGCATCATTTTTGAGGAAATATGGACCCATGATTCCACTGACCCACAAACCACACAAAACCTTTGTGTTTTCTGGATGAAATGGCAGCTCTTGAATCTCTTCAGATTGCTCTTCGTCCCAAATGAGCCAGAAATGGTCCTCATCGCTAAAAACAAAATGTAGCTCGAAAACGTCAGATGTTCTTGGAACTGGCTTAAAATGCGCCTTTATCGTCAGTCCGAGTTGCTGCGAACGTCGATGATTTGACTCTCCACGGTCTTCGTGTAAATTCTCAGCTACGGCTGCTATATTTTCTTGACTGCGTGTTGGACGTGTCCTAGTCGGCCGAATATTATACAAGAATGAACGCTGGATCTCAAGATGGGTGAGGATGTTGAGAATAGTACCAATTTTGATCAGCGAGTTTGTATGGCAGCTATATGCTACATTGGTCCAATCCGAACTATATATTTAGATATCGGAGCGTTACCTTGAGAAATAATCTACATATGTGTAGCTTCGCGAAGATATCTCGTCAAATAAAACAATTTTCCACAAAAGAATTTCGATTAAAATCGGTCAGTTTTTATGGCAGCTATGTATGTACTATAGTAGTCCGATATTAGTGGTTCTAACAAATTACCAAAATCAAATTTTCTATAGTTTTAAATTGGCATCGTACCCCGTTTTGGACTTTCAAGTTGGATAAGATTTTTGCATACTATTTTGTTAACAATAAAACACTGTGAATTCGCTAAACTAGTGCGCACATACTTACTTACACTCGCATTCTATGACACTCACAACATTTTGACTTTTTCTTAATTTTTTTTTTAATAATTGTGGGGGTGTGTTTGAAAATGAATGAGTAAGTGTTTTAGTTTAGCTTAGTTTAGTTTATTTCTGTTTTTTGCATTGTACCGCACAGTTGTTGCTGTTATTGTCACATTGCTCGTCGTTGGCTTCATTACACCAGCCCTTTGTTGCTCTTTAAGCCCTTACCATACCGTTATAGTTGGCAAGCTCAAATTATTTAAGGGTCGTTGCCGTGATTCATGCAAAGCGTGCGCGCACATTTCGGCAATATTTATTAAAAGCACACACATACACTTACGCACATAATGGTATATATTCGCAATGCTTGTTTTTTCTTCGTGCAAACTTCTTGTGTTTCCATTTCCGGAATAGATTTATGTGTGTAATCTTTTTATGGCGCGTGGCTAGCTTTTGTGTACAGTGAGCGGGGCGGTGCATTGTCGTGACCTTAACTTAAATATAATTACAACAACAAACATAACAAAATTAGGGAAGGTAACATAATTCTAATTATGTGTAAGCGTGTAGCTTATTGCAAAAGTTGTTGTTGGCAATAAATTTTTATTTGGATTTCTTTAAACTTAAATGGAGTTGATTTTAAATTACTTTCAAGCACATTAACTTAAATTTTTTTTTATGCTTTTATAAACATAAAAAGAACATTCTGTATTTTGAGGTTTAATTAGTTGGTCGCAACAGCTGGTACCAACACATAAGGATGCCTCAGTTCATTTGATCCACCATGATTTACAGGGGGTGCATTTCCAAGTGGCCATTGCCTCGTTATAGTAGCTGTTAGTCTCTAGGTATCTAACATTCTTGGACTTATGTAATAAGTTCTTAGTTCTAGTCTTATCATACCTGATATATATGCATATATGCTTCGTTATCTTGTAGTTCCTTTCATCTGATCTGAGCTATGTATTTGCTCAAAGTGTGCACAAAGCTCTCTTTTGATTGTTGCAGCGGACAATGTTATTAACTCAGCCCCAGATTCGTCCAAAGAGGTCCCTAGCATGCTGAACTCGCCACTTTTTCGCTGTCGAAAATGTTCCTGTAGCCGCAAGCTCTAATTACGGATAAGTGTAGTTGACCTGCTAGTGGGCTTAAAGCTTTCCTGCAATTGTTGATGTGTATATTGTTGTTTTCTGTATCCACCCGTCAATATAACATCACAGACCATATCTGTATCTAGCACTTTTGCTTGGAAGATGTTGACTGTGTTTGGCAGTCGGATAAAGAGAGATTTCGAGATGGACCCATCGGTAATGATAGAGTCTGTATTATAATTTTTTACTTAATCCCTTCTCCATTCACGTCTAGAGCATACCCTCAACCCAAAATGGCCATTGAAATCTAATCATGGGAGAATATAGTCAGATTTTCTTAAATTTAGCTGGTTCAGTATAGCGCTATGTCCATAATATTTCCTGTTTTAACCTCCTAATTCCTTTATTTTATATTAAAAGACAGCGGCTACGCTGGCTAGGTCATGGTGTCCGGATGGATGAAAACACTCCAGCTCTGAAAGTATTCGATGCAGTAGCCGCCGGGGGAAGCAGAGGAAGAGGAAGACCTCCACTCCGTTGGAAGGACCAGGTGGAGAAGGACCTGGCTTCGCTTGGAATATCCAATTGGCGCCACATTGCGAAAAGAAGAAACGACTGGCGCGCTGTTGTTAACTCGGCTATAACCGCGTAAGCGGTGTCTACGCCAATTAAGAAGAAGAAGAATTGTCGTCACCCATAATGACGCGTTTAATGAATGTAGGGTCCTCAGCTTCGTTATCAAGCATTTTTTGCGACCTCTTCTCCAAGTAGTTTTTGCAAAAACTCAGGTATTCTGGTGCAAGTCTAACGTTGACTCGCTTTAAACCCAAAACATTAACCAAAATGTGCTGAGTCGAACCATAAGAAATGTTAAGAACCTATGTTACCTTTTGATACCAACGTAATGATTTTCAAGCGCTGCTTCTTTAACTTTTTCAATGCTATCGTAGATTTTCGATCTAACAGAGGTGGATAGACAAGTCGCATGAGGCATGTTTACGAGGAATTCAAAAAAAAGTTGCACCATACAATCAAAAAAAAAATGTCGATTCGGTTTGCGGACGCAGTTTACCAGCTGACCAGACCCAGTCAAAATTGATCAACAGGTGTTTGGTCGAATGCCTAGCTCCCAGTACGACTATCTAGACGAATTATGTTCCTAATTAACTTGCGCCTCTGCGGCTACTTGAATCAGATAGATTCCATTATCCAGTTTACCTTTTAGGCGCTAACGGTCGCCAAAGTTTGACATGTTTGCACAGTTAAGCGGTTTTTGGTCGATATAACTGCTCCGCAAATCTTTAATATTACATAAGGAAAACAATTATATCAGGCGTAGCTGGGAGTGTACACGAAGGCCGTGGGGAGTCGATTAAGCGCCGTTCGCAGCAACTCGGACTGACGTATGGAACGATTTGGCCCATTTTATGTCGAGATCTTAAATTGAAAGCGTATAAAATACAGTTTGTGCAAAAACTGAAGCCGCTTGACCTTCCCAAGCGACATCGCTTCGCTCTATTGGCTCCTGAAAAGTTCCAAGAAAACCTGTGTTTTCGAGGCAAGTGATATCACGTCGTTTGACATTTTCTTGTGCGGATGTGTAAAGCCTAAAGTCTATGCAGACAATCCCGCTTCGATTCAGGCCTTGGAGTAAAACATCACGTGTGTCACTCGCCAGTTACTAGTCGAAATGCTCGAATTGGACTCAACAGATGGACCAACTGGAACGTAGCCGCGGCCGACATTTGAAAGAGATAATCTTCAAAAAGTAAATGCCAAAGAATGTTCTTTCGAATGATAATAAACATACCCTTTCAAATTTGAAGTTTCTGTGTTTTTTCCTCATAAAAGTAGGGAACCTCAAAATATTCTTTCTGAGTGTTATAAACTTCGTTACAAACTTAATTTATCTTGTTCCAGGTATAGAATTTAATATGGATATTGGTGTGGCTTGTCGAAATATCAAGAAAGTGCCCATATCTGTCAGATTTGCGGTCAAAAAACTTCAACTTTAGCTCAAAAAAATATAGGATATAGGTCAGCTAATATACTTAAGGTTGTGTACGAGGAACTTAGGAATTTTCATTCTACAAGGTGGGTTCCAAAGTAAACAGGACTTTTTGAATCTAGCGCCCCTTGGTGGGGCCATCTATATGCTAACTTTATCGATTGTCCAGTGAGAGTTTCATGACATTGGTCATCGATTTGAAATGAAGCTATTGCGTTTTAAGTGTCAGTATGTTTGTACTATCGTCTGGAAGGCCAAGAACTTCCACATTATTTTATAGCAGGACTGTCAACAAAGTATTAAAGCTTACTTGATTTCAGGTTTTAAGTGGTTTAATGCTCTTTAAAGCTCAGCTGAGAAGCGAATTCTAAGGCTTCTAGGATCTTAATTAAAATTTTTGGTAACTGTTAAGTTGACTGTGGGTTCGATAAATAATTTCCAATGGAATGTTAACAAAATATATAAATCATCGAATTGTCTTGATTTTCGTATTTCGTAAATGTTTTAGACAAGACAGATATTATTATTAATTTCTTTTGCACAGAATTTGTCTGACTTCGCGTTCATATCCTTAAAATGCTTAAAAAAACATTTGCATATGCTTATAAACGAATCAGATGCGCTCTTAAGTTCATACCAAACCTACATTAGTGAGAAGTGCAAAATCAAATCATCATCAATCAAATGTGCTGACCTTTGCATTCATTTAGCCAGCGAATATGACGACTGCAGTCATTTATCCTCAACGTTTGCCCTACTCTTTCGTCTGCACTTACATAAGTGGGACGCCTTAATGACTTGGTGATTTCCACGCCAATGACTTTAAGATTTTTATATAAAAAATTAGAAATCATTTGTTGCCACCTTTTTCTATTGTGCGACCGTAAAAAAATATATAATTCAAGGTATGCATACATTACATAACATCGGCATGGAGTGGAATGGCATCCGAGGATGAGTGGCATGCGCTAATATGCCGCAAGTTGTGTAAGGTCGCTCTTATCGCTTGCTTGCTGCACTACATAGTATTTAGTAGTGTTCGCAGTGTTTGCCGCCTCAGCGCTGTGCTGTGCTTTGCGTTGCGTCACGAAGTGATGAAGTGAACTCTCAGACGACCCCGATCATCGAATGGCAAAGCAGTAACATGCGCTTAAATGTTTATTAGGCTAGAAATTATGTAATTATGATAAAATCTCTAATGAATAGCCATTGAAGGGCATTGTGAGTTCTTTTGTTTCGGTCAAGGATGAGTTTTGCTTGTGGCGTATGCTTGTCGGGCTCGCGAAGAGATTTAGGAACAACGATTCTCTTTCTGCACAGTGTTATGTACATATATATTAGTATGTTTGTAGTTAGGTTGTTGGTGCCATGAGAGACTATTTACTATAGTGGCTGCACCCTGTATATAAATATGCACATACAAGGTGCGTTTCAAAGTAAACAGGACAAATGATTTTTTCGGCAAAATCAATTTATTTTATTCAAAGTAGTCTCCTTCTGCTTCAATACAGCTTTTTGCACGGTC
Source organism: Bactrocera neohumeralis (assembly GCF_024586455.1). Lineage (NCBI taxonomy): Eukaryota > Metazoa > Arthropoda > Insecta > Diptera > Tephritidae > Bactrocera > Bactrocera neohumeralis. The sequence goes on along the minus strand of NC_065920.1, from coordinate 48,768,192 downwards.
CAAAGCATGTCGAACGAGTACAGCTTTTTGCAAGCCTTTTAAATGGCCTCTACGTCTGCATAACGCTTTCCTTTCATGGGCAAATGCATTTTTTCGAAAAGCAAGAAATCGTACGGTGCATTATCAGGTGAATACGGTCAGTCAATTTGTGTGGCACAAACTGTGCACACACCTTTCGTAAGCCCAAATGTTCAGTTAAAATGCGATAAATCGATATTTTGGAGATGTTCAATTCCATTTCCATGAATTTCAATGATGATTTCGGCTGATTTTTGATGAATTCACGCACAGTTTCGATGGCATTTCTGGTGAACACGGATTTTGATTGACCCACATGTTGATCGTCATTTATGTCATCACGACCATTTTGAAAACGTTGAAACCACTCGTGCACTCTGCTACAGGATAGACAATCATCGCCATAAACATGTTTCATCAATTGAAACGTTGTATATTCCTATCAACGGGTAGGTGGTTATTATGTTAAAGGCAAGAAAAGCTTCAAAGACGTAATGCTTAAAACAGTATTAAAAATATTAAAATATTAAAAGTTATAGTTTTAGGCGCTGTCCTATTGTAGATAGAAAGAATATAATTGAGGTTTTGCAATGCGACCTATGGTCTATAATGCCCTCTTCTATATCATATGTGGTCACAAAGGTTCAGCACTCTGAACAATTCCAAGAGCTTGCTGGGCGCGAAGGAGGTGATGTGATCGCTGACCACGTGATGCATACAAGGTCCTTGAGCCTGCTTTTACAAATTGCTGGGCAATCCGGTACCATGTCGCAAAACCGTTAGTTTGCATAACAGACTATGCCCTTGTTGGAGAAGTATTTTTTGAGCCTGCAGTCCCCAGTATAGAATACCACAAAGAGACGAGATTTGACTTGGCGGAGGTTGCTCATATCTCTAAACCTTGCTAGGTTTGAACCTACCAATAGCAACTTGGCGTGGCGAATTCCTGTTGCCTGCTGCCTGTGCCGTTCTCTCCTCCGAGCGGAGCAAACTCCCTTAGGGAGTGGGACCCTACCGCAATGCATGCTTCTAGTCCCATCTGGAAGCCGTCGCAAAGCGGGCTAGTTGGTCGGCCAGCTCATTGCCGGCTACCCCTTTATGCCCCGGTACCCAGAGCAGATGTACACGGTTGCAAACTGATAGGCGGTTCAACCTTCCTATACATACCTTCACTAATAGCGATTTGATTCAAAAGTCGAGATCGTTTTGCTGCCTATTTAATCACTAGATACAGCGCTGTAAACTTCTGCATGACTCCAAGTGCTGCGGTTGGATAAGTGCGCATTGCTCCTGAAGCGCAGACGCCAGCGAGTCTTTGCAGTTTCGGTAGTTGAAGACTTACCGAAGACTGTGTTGCCTTCGATGCCCAAATAACCGCTCCATAAGTAACAATAGGCCTTACGACCATGGTATACAGCCATCAGATGATACCTGGCTTGCAGCCCCATGATGTACCGGCTAGGCGTTTGCATATCATGAGTGCTTTGGTGGCTCCAGACAGTGCTAATTCAACTTGTCTATTGCACCGTAAGGTTGGGTCTAATGTGAGGAATAGACACCTCCAACTCCCTGCCACCAAGTTTTAGGGGTATTATTCCATCCAGAGGAAATCATCAGCCATTTGACCATTCCCGTTTAGAATAAAATGTTCACGAAAAGAGGAACATGAAATACACATGTCTACTTTGAAAGCTATTCCCCTAAGAAATTCTATAGCTTAAGAAAAGACCAAAATATTGCTAAATATCAGTTTGTCTCAGAACTTTTTTGCTTTAAGCCCGTGCTTTATGCGTAGATCTATTCCTATGGAATTGGATGGTACTACTCCTTGTAATTTCAGTGCATATTGAAAACGAATGTATCTGGAAATAGATTGATAGGATTCTATCGCAAACTATCGTGTTTTTCAAAGTGTTCCAAAAAAATTAAAACTCGATGTTTTGAAAAACATTCCCGACAGCGCTTGTGGAAAACTATTATCTAAAGAAAGAACCTTGGTTTTTTGATTTCGTAGATAATCTTTTTACCGAGACATGTTCTCGTTTTTTAATATTTCGTCGTGAAAGTTTTAAACAACATTTTTCCAATGCCATACTAATAGTAACATTTAAAAAATATGTTTAGTAGTGATATAGAAAAAAAATAATAAAAACATGCGTAATTAAACTTGCCCCTCTTAAGTCTAAGATTTGGTCATAAGTTCGTTAATGAAAAAATATTAAATTTACTAAACTAAACTAAATTTTTCATATATTTCTAGGTGAACTTCCACTTCCCTTTTCACCTTTCGATGTACACAAAAACCACGAAGAGGAGTACACATAAATGATGCCCTGGATAAATAAATTGAAGATAATCACTTTCAAAAATCAACTAAGTAAAAAGTGCTTCTCAGCTTTGGTGCTTCCTTCCACAACATTGTCTTCGAGTTTACAACTTCCGCTGGCAATGCAATTACGAGTATTTTACTGCTATTGAATTGAAAGCTTCCTGCCAAACTTAGAGATAAATTGCAATGCATGCTAATGTCACATCAGATCGTGGTGGTGGCGGCGGTTCATGGCGTCTGCCACCTGATGAAACACTACAAGTACAAGATCCTAAACAGAAGAATGATGATTTAGATTTGGACGAAGGTCACAATTGGCGTAGTATCATATTTTCACTGTTAGTTATTAGTTTTGTAATAGCCGGAATTATAACCGCAATATATCTACTAGGGTAAGTGACACTTTCAACAATCCACCAGTGCTTATTCTTACCTATATGCATTCATTTATACCGATTATTTTTTCTCCTCCTGCTTTCAGTTATGTTGATGAATTGCTGTATTGGTCGGGTCGTCGCATGATACTCGACGAGTACCTGCAAGGCGATTTGACGCCCACACGTCTACAACCCGCTTGGGTTACGACGCGTAAGTATGTCTTCCAGTCGGACGACGGGGGACTGGCCATATTGGATACGACCAGCAATTCGGTTAGCACGCTCGTTACGAATCACACGCTGCGGCAGTTAAATGTACGCGGCTATCAGTGCTCACACGATCTGCGATATGTTCTATTTAGACATAATGTTAAGAAGGTATTTATTAGATTTACACACTTGATTTATAAAATATAAAATATATCAGAAAATGGCGGAACATTTTTTTTTCTTTTTCTGACTTTGAACTATGTTACAATTTCTCTCGAAGTTCTAATCTTGTTTATAATGGGTTGTCAAAAAAGTCTTGCGGTATTTTTATTGAATTTTTTTTCTTTTTATTGAAATTGAAATGAATTTTTGATGATTCATGCCCAGCTCTTGACCGATGCTACGACTGCTACTATGCCGGTCTCTTTCGACCAATTCAGCAATTTTATCGCAATTTTTTTCGATCTTCGACCACCACTACACCAGAACGAAAACGTTGAAACCATCGTTGTGCGGTGGAAATGGAAACTGTATCGATTCCATAAACTGCACAAATTTTATTGGCGGCTTGAGATGCATTTTTGCCTTTATCGTAGTAGTACTGTAAAATATGCCGTATTTTCTCTTTATTTTGCTCCATGTTTGCGACGCTATAACTCACGAACGACTTAAAAGAAACGACAATCAATCAAACACGCGTTAGCGCGTGAAATGAGCTTTCCAAAAAGGTATAGCATGACCCGATGCGACGAATAAAACTAGAACTTCGCTTTCCTTTCGAAAATACCGCAAGACTTTTTTGACAATCATTATTACTACCGAAAGACATGTATCAGTCGGCACTCTCTCTCTGATGGCTTTCACATCTTGATTAATTTAACAGTCCCGAGATCTAAGAACACTAGCGACAGAGTCAACAACCGTGGTTACGGATGTTTATCTTCATATTCTTTATTGGCGTAAACACAGCTTACTCGGTTATAGCGCCATTTACAACAGCGCGCCAGTCGTTCTTCCTTTTCCTTGTTTTGAAGCAGTTGGAGATTCCAAGTATAGCCAGGTCTTTACAATAGACTGGAGATTTTTATCTTCCTTCGCTTCCCCCGACGAGTACTCCGTCGAGTACTTTCAGAGCTGGAGTGTTTTCATCCATACGGACAATATGACCTTAGCTGAACTATGGCAATGGTGTCCGTATATCTCGTATAGCTCATCATCATGTGATATTTGCCGTTGTCAATGCAAAAAGAAACATAAATATTCCGCAGAACCTTTCTCTCGAAACCGCATTATATGTTGTCATCGTCCATGCCTCTGCACCATATTGCGGATGATGCGTGACTTGTAGAGTTTGGTCTTTGTTCGTCAAGAGAGGACTTTACTTCTCAAATGCTTACTCAGTTCGAAGTAGCACTTGTTGGCAAGAGTTATTCTGCGTTGAATTTTGAGACTGACGCTGTTGTTTCTGTTAATGTGGTTCCAAGATAGACGACTTTTAACGTTATGACTGTCGAGAGAGCCAGGTCGGTAGTGCGATGACTGTTTATTTGATGACAGGAGGTATTTCGTTTTGTCCTCGTTCACTACCAGACCCATTTGGTCTTCGTTATCCAGTCTGGAGAAAGCAGAACTAACGGCGCGGTTGTTGAGGCCAATGATAGCAATATCATCGGTGTACGCTCTTATAGAAGATGGTATCTTCTCTATTTATTTCTGCAGCTCGAATTATTTTCTGCAGGACTATTCATAAAATGGGGGTCTCTCATCCGTGGCTAAGAAGAATATATATCTTCTAAAAGCTGTTGTTGGCACGCTGTAACCTTCTAAATAGGTGTTTTCTGCTATTGAATCAGTGAAGTTTTTTTCACCTTTTTTCACTTTTTTTCAAATGGAAAAGAGGTTTGTTGCAAATTTTCGAGCGTGAGCATTTTTTAAATTCCGAATTTTGAAAAGTTTTTAAGAACCCAAAATTGAACTTTCGAAACTCATTGTAGGGATCTATCCAAGCCTCGTCGATTCATTATATGCTCAGATAAGCAATTCTCAATTGAACTATTCTTTTTTTCAGATTTTTCAAAAGTCATTTACCGCATTTTATACAATTTACGACGTTGAAAACGATCACCATATGCCTGTGAAACTAAAGGATTCACCGAAAGTGCAGCGTACGCGTCTACAATATGCCGCTTGGCTAGGCAACACTACCTCGTTGGTCATCGTTGCCGACAACGATATTTATCTACGACAATCACCCACTGACGAGGAGGACATCCGAATCACAAATACAGGGTATGAAAATTACATTTACAATGGCGTACCAGATTGGCTCTATCAGGGTGAGTGCAGTACATACATACATAAATTCCAGACACATTTAAAATTCTTATCTCAAAAATGCTTCTAAATTATAGAAGAAATTTTCGATAAACCCGAAGCGATATGGGCATCACAAGACGGTACACACTTCATGTATGCTTCGTTCAATGACAGCAAAGTGAATATGATGACATACCCGTGGTTGGCCTCAGGCAGTATTATCGCTGGTAGCAGTATGTCACCGGAAACCTCATTTCCTGAAACCAAAAATGTGCGCTATCCCATACCCGGCTCCCCGAATCCTGAGGTCACCCTTTGGGTGGTAGACGCTAGTAATTTAACCGACATACAATATTTTATTTTGAAACCACCCCCTTCCTTGGATGACCAGTGAGTATTGTAGTGATTTGCATATAGCTATTTATATTTACGTACTGCCAACTTACAGAGAATTTTATATAACATCGGCTGGCTGGATCTCAGAACTAAATCATCAAGTTTCTGTTGTCTACATGACACGCTCTCAAAATTATAGTATAATCGCCACTTGTTTAGCGGATACAAATTGGACTTGTGTCGAGGTAATTAATCAAGCTTTTTGTTATTTCCAAATTAAAATGCAGAGAAGTGTGTTAGGTAGATAGGTGGGTAGGTATAGTGGGACTAAAATCTACTCACTCTATGCCATCTCTGAACCATTCCAAGCTTCTGAAGAAGTTCATCAGTACAAAAAGTTTTAGCGAATTCTGTTAGGTGTCATAAATTATTCAATCGTTGGATAGAAAACTGCAATTTATGTTTGAGAACTGCGTAATATAATTTCATTTATATCAGAAATTTTGTTGGAGATCATGATACGAGGGCTGCTATATATATTCTGGCCTAGGGCAACACTAAGTGTTGCCAGGTGCAATCTGACATTTCCATTGGAAAGTTTGACATTTTTTAGCATAACATCGCTCAGAACGTTTTGTCATTTAATCGTTTTTTTATTTACAGGGAATTAAAAAATTCATCTCGGCCAAAAAATGGAATTAACTCGTGAACATTTTCGTGCGATCATTTTTCACAACTTTCGACGTGGATTATCACGACAAGAGTGCATCGATGAACTAAAATCTTTGTATGGCTATGAAGCACCATCCTATAGCACTGCGAAAAACTGGTACAAAGAATTCAATCGTGGCCGACGCTCGCTCAAAGACGAATTCCGTCGGTCGTCCAAAAACAGCCGTTGTGCCAGAAAACATCGATGCCGTACGTGAATTGATAATGCAAGACCGTCATGTAACATACCTTCAGATAGAGGCATGCCTATCCATTTCTTCCACCAGCATACATTCGATACTGCATGAACACCTGACCGTAAAAAAGGTTTGTTCTCGTTGGATCCCGCACAATTTGACAATCGCTCAAAAAAAGGCTCGTGTGGATTGGTGTAAAGAAATGCTGAAAAAATACGATCGCGGTGCTTCAAAAGACGTTTATAAGATCGTCACAGGTGACGAATCATGGATCTATGCGTATGAGCCCGAAACAAAACAGCAATCGACAAAAAAAATTTAAAAAAAGAATAATTTTCGTTGATAAATATGCCTATTTACATTATTAGGCCAGAAATATATATAGCAACCCACGTACGAATGATTTATGCTGCCTGTGCACCATCTATTCCGCCATCCTTATATTATAAATCTTGCTTTTTCGAAAACGGATTTCAACCGGTTAAAACAAAGAGCTATGCAGGTGATGCATTATTCCTGAAGTGGAAAATATCGTGCACATTAATTCAAAGTTTCTTACAGACTATATAACCTTGGTCCAAAAGAAAGTTGAATAATGTTTGGCTACTAACTTGCTAAGGCTGCGATGAGAAGTCGTAAGGCTTTCCTTCAAAATTTTGGGATCACTTATTGAGTTTTTCAAGAGGATTATTTAGATATTGTGTTATAGGTTTCCCAGTAAGTATTGCTATTTAGTTCTCCGAAAAACGAAATCAAAATTTTGAAATTAAAGATTGGCGATTTATCTTTTGGGCTTTCAAAACCTCATATCGTTAAACTAGTTCTTTCCTTCTATGGGCCGTATACAAGAAGGAGTGTTTCAAGTAGTTACAAGCTGTGCTGTGAAACACTTCTGTAGAAATATAGTAGTTTCTCCAATATTGGCGTCGAGGCTTCGTAACACACTTATTTTTATATTCGACTATATGTAGACTTTCAAATCGGAAACACAGGTCATCAAGTAATTATCGCTGCTTTTCTGCTTCACAGATACACTCCGAGCGTGCTCCCGAAGATGAGTGGCTCGATATTCTTCCGCATCCAGTTTTCGCGCCCGACGGCAATAGTTTTCTAATATTGGCGAGTATACAAGAATTCGGTAATGAGCATTTCACACACATCAAACACGTCACAATGACACAACAACGTATTGCCGTCATATCACATGGCCGCTATGAGGTAAGAAATCATGACAAGACCTTTATATAAAAACTAAAAAAAAAAATATAAACTTTTCGTACAATAATATTTATTTCTCCTTTTTTTTACAGGTGCTAAAAATCCTTTGCTGGGACACTGTCAATCATTTAGTGTATTATCTGGGTACACAAGACAAAAAGCCCGGGCAGCGGCATTTATATATGGTGAAAGATCCGGTCAATGATGAGAGTAGAAAGTGCGTACGCTTTGCCGTTGTAAAATGAGTTGTTGTAAGATTTTTTTTTGGAAATATTTTTCAGAACTGAGCCACAGTGCATTACCTGCGATTTGGGCGAGGCGCTTTGGAGCAGCCGCTATTACTATGTGAATTGTTCTCATTTCGATGCCTTCATGACACCAGTGTCTTCCATAGCAACTCAATATGGTATTGAATTTTACATATTGGAATGTCAGGGGCCCGGCCTGCCGGTGTCGGGTGTGCATATGCAGAAATCGCATAGTTTGGTGAAAATACTTTATGACACCCGTCCGTTCTTTACGGAGCGTCTGCAAAAGCTGGCGCTACCGACACAACGTTCATTCGAGATACCATTGCCACATGGGAGTCGGGCACAAGTGCAATTACTTCTACCGCCTAGTTGGCGTGAAGAGCTTAGGGATGCCGCCTTTCCGGTGGTGGTCGAAGTGTAAGTGTGTAGAGTTTTTAAGCAAAATTGTAGATTTTAACATGTTATTTGTATTCCCACAGCAATGGCCGCCCAGGTTCCGAGTCTGTTTCGGAGAAATTTCAAATAGACTGGGGCACCTATATGTCATCGCGTAACGATGTCATTTACATACGCTTAGATGTTCGTGGCGCGAAGGGCCAAAGTAAAAAGCAACTGTACCGACACTTGGGCGGCGTCGAAGTACAGGATCAGATTTCTGTTTTAAGGTTTGCTTGCGCTAGATTTATTTGAAATTTGAAACTCTTAACTTTTTTTATTGCAGATATCTTTTGGATACAATTAGTTTTTTAGATGAAACACGTGTGGGTATTTGGGGTTGGGGCTATGGAGGTTACGTAACTTCAATGGTGCTCGGCACACAACAGGATGTGTATAAATGCGGCATAGCCATATCGCCAATCGCCGACTGGCTCTACTACAGTAAGTAATGCTTTGCGTAATTATTTCTTTCTTGATTGGCGTAGACACCGCTTACGCGGTTATAGCCGAGTTTACAACTGCGCGCCAGTCATTCTTCCTTTTCGCTGGTCGAAGCGAAGTCAGGTGCTTCCCCACCTGGTTTTTCCAACGGAGTGGAGGTCTTCCTCTTTCTCTGTTTCTCCCGGCTTGAACTGCGTCGAATACTCTTAGAGTTCATTATTTTCATCCATTCGGACGACATGATCTAGCCACCTTAGTCGCTGTCTCTTATATCGCTGAACTATGTCAATGGCGTTTCGTACATATCATCGTTCCATCGACTACGGTATTCGCCGTTGTCAATGCGCAAAGGACCATAAATCTTCTGCGGAACCTTTATGTCGGACACTCCTAAGGCCGACTCATCAGATGATGTCATCGTTCATGCCTCTGCAACATATAGAAGGACGGGGATGAGTGACTTGTAGAATCTGGTCTTTCTTCGTCGAGAGAGAACTTTACTTCACAAATCAGTAATTAACAGAGAAAAAATTTATATATTTGCAGCTTGTTAAATGTTTATTTTAGAACCAGCTTCCTATGCGAATACAAAGCTTTGTATACGAAAAAAATCGCAACTATTGGTCGAGAGTTTCTTGACGGTGTCTCAGAGCTTGCACAGATACATTTTTTTGCATTGAAATGGTCCTCCTAAATGCATACATACGTCAAGAGACATCCACACTACCTATCTGCCTTGAAACCCTCACCTGTTCCTAATTGGTAATGATGATATGAACTCAGAGGTATTGCATATCTCTGAAAATGTAATATGGCGGATCCTACAAAAACATTTCCCTCTTCGATACCGGATAGTATGTTTCTGTTATGAAAGTTTTAATAAGCTTTGCGAATTTGTGTTCTCTATTTATATGGCTCTATTACACTATATTTCTGGATTTATTAGTCCAGCGTTTTGCGATACGCTTAGAGCTATCTTGCAAAGATGATCTATTGTTTCCCGGTTGCCCTGCTCTTGACATTTTCCGCAGTTTAATCTGACTAAACCAATTCTGCAGGTGTATGCAGCCACCAGACTGTAACCAGTTAATATTCCATTACTGGTCCTACGGCCCCTTCGACCGAGTGCCAGTAGGAACTTGGTATATTTCCGATCTAGCGTTTTACACATGACTTTTGCAGTTTTGCGCACAAGTAGATCGAGTATTGATTTTCCTTGCAATGCTTCTGTCCAGATCGACGTATAAATAATGCATGTGGTTTCCAATGGTGATCAACATCTCGCGTGACGGCCGTACACTACTCTTGGCAATCTCGTCCACTATCTTACTGCCTTGTGGCCTGGTTTTTTCTATATACTCTGAGCTTTCTTTCCTCATTGAAAAGTGTTATCATGTGGGCGGAGCTTGCCAAACCGCTATTACCCACCGAGCTATGCAGGTTCTAGTCGCTCAGCCCTCTTTTGCAGCGCAGTTTTCAGCCAAGAAGTCTGTAGGTGACAGAAAGCCTTTTATTTCGGCATAAATATTTTTTTTTTAACCCGAGCGGTGCTCAAAACTAACTTGTAGCTTTCTACTTAATCCTCATATCGATTTTAATTTCTCAACAAATCATTTTACCCACAGATTCCGCTTTCACAGAACGCATATTAGGCCTGCCGGCGGAGAACTACAAAGGCTATGTCGAAGCCGATGCAACGCAGCGTGCGCGTCTCATCAAATCACACTCATTCTTCCTAATACACGGCCTAGCCGATTCAACTGCACCCTATATACATGGCATACAGTTAGCCAAATCGCTAACGGACGCCAACATCTTGTACAGATATCAGGTAGGTGCAATGCAACAACAATAATAAAGTTAAAATCGTAAATATGCTTTTTATATTTTTGTTCAAGACATACGCGGACGAAGGTCACGAACTGTCCGGAGTGCTCGAACATGTCTATCTCTCTATGGAGCACTACTTTGCCGATTGCTTAAGTTTAGATCCGGACGATACGAAACCCGATCTGGATCAGAAAATAGTGCCAGCTGAGTAGACAGTTATAAAGAGAGAAAGAGAGAATTGACGGAGGAGAGAGAATAGCGTGCAGCTTCCAAACTGCAACACAAGCAAAAGATATTAAAACTAGTAACTAAGCGCGATTTAGTGATTTAAAGAATAATAAATTCTAGGCAAATATTACAATTAAGCACAAGTGCATTAAGAAAGAGATACAAAGTGAAATGTAAAATGGTCTAGCATAAATAAGCAAAGCAGCAAGGCAACAAGCAGTAGACATCAAACATACATACATACATACTTGTACATATACAAGCATAAGATTAGGAAAATAAAGCAAGCAGAAAAAGAAAAAGTTATAATACTGAAATATTGTACAATATTATAAAAACGTATAAAAAGGATAACAATTACAAAAACAACAACAACAACAACGGATATTAAATTAAATTTGCGATTCATGCGGCATTTATCTTCCAACTAGTTGCACTTTACGTAAGCATATTTAAGCGTACAAGTCAACATTTAGTCTGTATGTATGTAAGTAAGAAATTAGCGTTGCCAGCCGAAGTATTTGTAAATGAATTATAATTTTTTTTTCGAAAATTTGGTTGCTCACTTGCATAGTAGCCAAAGCAATAGGAAAAAAAAATTCAAGTCAGATCTACTGTATTATAGTTAGTTAGGTAAATGCAATTTAACAAGAAAAAAACAACAAAACGTAGAAGTAATATACGTATGGTAAAGTAAATGGCGCGAAAATATAAAATAATTTCAAATAATTATAAGTAACACAAATATATAAGCAAACAAAGAAGACGATTTTGCTTTGAAAGCGAGTGACAAAAGCACACTCAGTTCGAAAACGCTTTACTATTATGTAAAATGTCTGGCAACAACTCAGCAGTCAAAAATATGTATTCCAAATTTAGTAACAATTATTTGTATTGCCTAAGAGCAAAAAACAGTAAGACTTTGTTCACAATTTTAAAATTCTTGATTTATTCTTGAAATTGTACGTCGTCCCCCTCAAAGTAATCCTCCTTGGCCTAAATACACTTGTGCTAACATTTTTTTCAATTCTCGTAACAGTGTTCAGAAAAGCCTGCAATGCGCGTAGCGATTCACGTTTAATGTTTTCAATTGACTCAAAACGGAGCAGAATTAGGCGAATACGGTGGTTGCGGCACGATATTGGTTGAAAATTTGGCGAAAACTGATGAAGAACCAATGCAGTCTGCGACGGCCCATAAGTCCGACCTCTTCTTACGACGCATAATACTCAAATAGTATTCCTAGTTGCCAGTTTGGCCGGTCGTATGGAATTCGCAGTGCACTACACCTCGTTAATTGAAGAATCCTGTAAACATAATCTTGATTTTTAACCTGCTTTGGCGTGGTTTTTTCGGTTTCGGCTCACCGTTACCACGATTTTCGACCGATTGATCGCCTGTTACCGTCGTAAGCATAGACCCAATACTCATCGTCACTAATATTACGTTAAATGACATGCTGGTAGTCGGAAAGCATTGTTTCACAGACGTTAAAAAGACACTGTTTTTCGAAAAAATTGAGTGATTTTGGAACCAATCGTGCTTTCACTTTCCTTACACCCAAATGATCTTTTGAAATGGTTTTCACTTATCCGTCGGATATTTCAATGATGCCAGTAAATCTTCGATTCTCAAGCACCAATTTTTTATTTTATTTACTTGTTGAACATCAGTTGATGTTGTTGGCTGTCCTGTACGTGGTTCGTCGTCAACGTGTTCTCGACCGTCTTTGAATAATTTGTACCAATCAAAAACACTTGCTCGCGACAAACAATTATCATCGCAGGTCTTCTCCAACATTCTGAACGTTTCGGCACCAGAAATTTGGTTCGCATGCAAATTTTATGGAACTTATTTGTTGAATAGTTTCAGTCATCGTAAAAACCGCCGAATGCACTTTATGTACATACTTCAGAAAGCCAAGCGTATACTAAACACTAACGAATATTTTGATGTGAAATTTGGCACAGTTGTCACTGACAGGCATACCGATCTGGAAAAAAAAAATATTTCGACGAATGGATTTCCGCGTGAAATTTAAATTAAAAAGTCTTACTATTTTTTGCCCACAATTTATTATTTCAACGAGTGTTCTTTTGGCACTAGCATACAAAATCACAAAGCCAGTGTAAATATAATAATCATATGTGTAAATAGCCATGCAAATGACATGATAATTATGCACAAATACAGCAACGAGACAACGCATAATTAGAACGAACTTAATTTATAAGCAAATCAGAGTAAAACATCCACAAACATACAAAAATATTAAAAATTATAAATAAAAGTAATTTTTTTAAAGAAATATATATACATAGTAATAGTTTTAATTATGCGAATAATCAAAATACTGAACGTAGCAATAATTTTGGACACCATTAAAAACAACACATGCACGAATTGCACACTGGCAGCCACACATCGATTAAGTTACCGGTTAGTTACCCAATAGCGCTACCAGAGATTCTATATAAAAGTTTCTTTGAGTTTCTTAAGCCCTAATTGACATCTATAATTGAAACTTTTGGCTACGCAAGCTATCTATCAGTTAAATTGCCAGTTAGTTACCCAACAGTTTCCATGAGATATTTGATAATTAGATCAAAACACGCCCAGTGGTCCCTGAAAAATTCGCTAAAACACCAATTTTGAAATTGAGAACTTCATTAGGTGAGGGACCATTAATTAATTTTATTAATTTTTAAAAAATTACAAAGTATGTGACAAAACGTTCACCTTTAATTATCCGCAAAAAGAAAAAGCTTATTCATGTCATTCCGCAGATATTGAATTTTTTGTCCCCGATAACGCGCTCTCAACGTGTCGTTAAAGAAGTGTTTACGGTTTTGTTTACAATTTAAATGCCATATGATCTTTTTTCATAGTGAGCTCTTCTACTTCTATAGTCTATTACGACTTAATTTTGTTTTGGAAGATTTAAATATAATATAAGTCCCTTAACCTAAGAGTGTACAAAATAAATGTTTCGTTCGGTTCTCGGCCCTAAAACACATACCTATTTGACTATTCAGAAATCCTTGTGAATATTGGGAAACCACATATTTATTCGTTCAAATAATCAAAAAATTAATAAATAAGCAACACGATAAATCGTATAAACTCATACATACATACATCGATAGTTCCAAATTGCATTAACATATCATTCTGTGTAAAAATAAAATTATCGCATTAATTAAAATGTATATTTCAAGTACTCTCACATTAAGTATAATTAAAGCATTGTTAAATATGAAAATTAATACAAAAGCACTCATGCATACTTAAGTGAATCGCCATATTATATAGTCCTACATACTCGTACTATAGTGAATAATATAAAGACGTGCTGTGGAGAGTTTTAAATATACATATATAGAGATATATGAATTAGTATAGAATATATAGTATATACATACATAGTTTTTAAGTATCTAGATACGTAATATATGCTTCCAAATTCATAGTTCTGTTTAAAATGTTTTAGTGAAACATTTGTGGAAGGCTAGTATTAACGATAACAAGCTAATAATAGTCTACAAAGGGGTCAAATCAAAGAGCAATATCTCATGAGAGATATTAAAATCAAAGAACGAATGTGAATAGGTTTTTTTTATTGGAATTTCATTTGAAATAATTATTATATGCATATGTATTTATTTCTATATATTACTGTGGTCGAACTTCGAACGGTGAAAGCTATATGAATTTTTTATAAATAGGAATCAGTAGCGGGCTTCTTTTGAAGTAGCTATACGTAGAACCAACACTATGTCTTTTAATTCTCCCAAATTTGAATTTCCTGTACTTATTTTGAATATTGAAGCAGCTGATATAAGCACTACATCATCCTGTATACTATATCTCCTACGGTTGGTAGACCCAAGGGCTTAATTAGAACATCATTTGGTCCCTCTCAACCGGTGTGAGTGGTTTTGAAAAGCACTCATCAGATGGGTTGCCGGGGCCAGGGTAATGCCAGTAGACAATAACTAGACATTCAGTAGGTAACTCGATTAATAATATCTACATAGCTACCCAGTTATATAGGAATAGAAAAAACGAAAAAGCAGACAACAGAATTTACCGCCAAGAATGCAATTCCTCTAAGCACAAAAGTATTGTGCTCTTTCAAGGGTTGTTTGTAGCAAAGGACCCTAGAGGTACACCTCATGTTGTTGATACCCTTAAGGTGCCACCTTCAGAAAGTTAGAAAATAGTACTCGGCAGAACGCAGAGCATGGGCGGAGGATGATTAGACGCTGAAACATTATCTATGCGAATGTCCAGCCTCCAACCGGATGAGACATGATATATTTCAAGGCTTCCAATGCTCCTTCTTAAAATATATGCAACTGGGATTGAAAAAATTCACTGAGTTGTTGGATAAGGCGCAATTTGGATAAACGATTTAGGAAATTAATTAAATTCTTTATTCCCGTACAAGTACATTCTTACGTACTCCATGAGTCACCATTGCATCCCGAATTACGATTTGGGGCGGTTTATAGGCCGGCGGTGTCACTGGGCCGTACTTCTTCCGTGACGTTGAAGACCGGCACGTTACTGTGAATGCGAATTACCGCTCAATGGTTCGGTTAGGTTAGGTAAGATGGCTGATCAAAGTTCCCACGTAGACTAACAAATTAGTCCTTTGTGATGCCATTGAAAAAGAACTCCCGTGTTCGGACTTACAAATTGGCGAAGCGCTTTGTAGCCAAAACATAGTTACACAGACGCTTAACTTCAACACCCGCCAGTTCGGTGGGGTGTCCAAAGGTATGCGCCCCAGGTGTCTGAGTCTTGACCTCCCAAAAGCGGGGCAGGTAAGCAGGAAGTGCTGGCTTGTTTCTACCGCATCTTCTTCCAAACAGCTTCTGCAGTCGGCATCCGGTAAGATACCCATCCTACCGCATGTAAGACCCACAACAATGATAGTTAGCCTGCTAAAAGACCCACTAACATCTATCCTGGGCCAAAAGGCTTTTGCAACCGCATAAGTGCCGGTGCTGGCCCAGCGTTGGACGAGCATTCGCGTATCTAATAGTAGACCACAAGAAGAAACAGGAGCACCGATCCGTTCCCATTCTACCGATAATGATTCTAGGGTACCTTTCCTTGCTAACTCATCAGCTTTGCAATTGCCTGCAATTCCGCTATGGCCCGGCACCCACACCAGTCTAATCACAAAAACTCTAGCTGCTAGAGATAGCGACGTTAGACATTCTTCGACCAACCCTGAACGCACTGCGAATGAGTTCAAGGCTAATATAGCCGCTCTACTATCTGAGTGAATAGTCATGGTGGATGCACACCATAGCAGCAAAACTGCTGCTACCTTGATGGCTGCGACCTCAGCCTGGAATACACTACAGTAGTCGGGAAGTCTGAAACAGGAGTTGATGGAGAGCTCTCGACAGTAGACCCCTCCACCAACCTACCCCCCAAGCTTTGACCGATCCGTGAAGAAGCTTGCTGCCCCCCTCCTCCAACGGCTTCTTCCCACCCACATCTCCCTCGTCGGTATATGGGCAGAGAAGGAGCCGCCAGAGTTCGGTATGGCGACTCCAGGATCCAGATGATCCGGTATGCAGTCAAACCGCTCAATGATAACCGAATATTTTTGGCCCGAACTGTATGATATGTACTTGGACAATATGTGGTTCCAACATGACGGCGCCACAAGCCGCATAGCAAATGTGACAAACGATTTACTGAAAACTAAGTTTGGTGAACGTGTTATCTCACGAAATGGCCCAGTCAATTGGCCGCCTCGGTCGTGCGTTTGACGTTAACAACTGCAACAATTATAACAAAAATTCATTGTTTTTTTTTTGGAATATCATTGAGCTATGCTTATCTCTCCAATAACCCACCTTAAAATAGAACCAAATATTATTGTGACACATCATGGTATAAAAAGGTATCAGATAGTTGGAAGCAGGAGCTTTAAGATCTCATCTAAGAGCTTCCCAGTAGTATGAAGCTTTTATAAGCATCCAACTTCTTTTTACACATATATACATTATTTTGGTAATCAATTGTTCTCCTTTTTTTTGTTGAAGACACATATATAGATTTGAAACTTGCGCTAAAACTCGTCAAAATCTAAAAACAACATATTATTTTATTTTAGTAAAGCATGTCTACTTATTTATGGTTTTAAACATGAAGTATGGTATATGCTTCAGAATCGAAGAAAACTGTAAAGTTGGAATAAAATTCATCAAAAGTGGAAACTATAATTTATATATATAAATTTCTATGGTTATGAAACAAATTTTCGGAGCAAATGTATGCAAAAAAGTATAAAATTTAATACTATGAAAAAAGTTGTGAGAAAAACACGATTGGAGTCAAGTAAAAATGTCGAAGCTTAACGGAACGAACCGAACGACTGCAGCGTTGCATGCTTGGGTGCTTCATTTAGACAAGTATTATTAGAATTATTTAAGCTAAATGCCGCAGAAACTTCCAATAATTAAAAATATAATAATAAAATTTACTAAATATTTACAAATCAATAACGGTAATGTGTCCACGCACACGAATATGTACCTAAAATCATTTATGCTTAACTCAAACGTTCTTTTTAAGTGTTTAACAGAAAATTATATACTTACGATTTATAATTATAAATATATATACTATATATATTAGCTGTGTATATTTTGGAATTTAAGTGTACATACATATATATTTATGAGTGTGTAAATTAGAGTTAATTTACAAATAATTTGCGTGCGAATTTAGCGTACAATCATAGTTGAAGTTCCATAAAATTGTATCCATGTACCTTTGTAAGTATATATACATATGTGCTATATGAACAGCTATTTTGAATTTTTGTCTAAAATGATTTTCAAAGTCTTCCTAAAATGAATTATTATATAAGACAGAAATTAATTACCACCAAAAAAAATACGAGCTTCTTCCGCTAGTGTTCTAAAAATATTTTTAATTAATATTTAATATTTTTTTCAACAACACTGTAGTTTACTTAAACCCAATTATAATTTATAAATACTGTCAAATTGACAGTGATTTGAAAAACTTGAAATCAAAAAAAACTTAATAAAGACAAGTCTACGGAGGCACTCACACAAGATAAAATCAAGTAAACGAGCTTCTCGACATTTCTTAAGGATCGACACAGAACATTTTAGTTTATTATTGAGTACGCACCAAGTTAGGTTATGTTAACTCATTTCTGCAGGCAAAAAAATTCCAAGTATGGATCAATCTTTTGATCATGTATTGATGTAGCATTTAAAAAAAAAAATTTGTTGAGGCGGTTAAGAAGTTTTATATATACATATTTCTGGCCTAATAATGAAAATAGGAATATTTATCAACGAAAATGATTTTATTGTTTTTCCAAATATTCTTCATCAAGATTTATTTACATTTGCATGCGCTCAAACCAATTTTTCCACTCCGATTGAGACACCTCCAAAACATGGTTTTTGAATGCTTCAACAGCATCTTCTGGCGACGAAAATCGTTGACCACGCATTATTTTCTTGATGTGTGGGAACAAAAAGAAGTCATTGGGTGCCAAGTCAGGGCTGTACGGCGGATGACCCACCAATTCGACGTTTTGGCCGGTCAAAAAGGCGCTGGTTTGAGCCGATGTGTGAGAGCTCGCATTGTGATGGTGCACAATGATTCGTCTTCTCTTGTTGGTTTTTCGAATTTCTCCGAAGACTTCAGGCAAACAAATGGTGGTGTACCACTCAGAATTGACCGTCCTACGTTGCTCAAGCGGAACAGTCGCCACATGACCAGTTTTGCCGAAGTAACAGGCGACCATTTGCTTCGAAGTGTTTCTTCCACGAACAACTTTCGTTGGATTTGGCTCGTCTTGAAAGACCCACACGGTCGATTGCTGTTTTGTTTCGGGCTCATACGCATAGATCCATGATTCGTCACCTGTGACGATCTTATAAACGTCTTTTGAAGCACCGCGATCGTATTTTTTCAGCATTTCTTTACAACAATCCACACGAGCCTTTTTTTGAGCGATTGTCAAATTGTGCGGGATCCAACGAGAACAAACCTTTTTTACGGCCAGGTGTTCATGCAATATCGATGCAATATCGAATGTATGCTGGTGGGAGAAATGCATAGGCATGCTTCTATCTGAAGGTATGTTACATTACGGTCTTGCATTATCAGTTCACGTATGGCATCGATGTTTTCTGGCACAACGGCTGTTTTTGGACGACCTTCACGGAATTCGTCTTTGAGCGAGCGTCGGCCACGATTGAATTCGTTGTACCAGTTTTTCACAGTGCTATAGGATGGTGCTTCATAGCCATACAAAGATTTTAGTTCATCGATGCACTCTTGTCGTGATAATCCACGTCGAAAGTTGTGGAAATGATCGCACCAAAATGTTCACGAGTTAATTCCATTTTTTGGCCGAGATGAATTTTTTAATTCCCTGTAAATAAAACGATTTTTCAATAAAACAATTTTGGAAATGTCAGATTGCACCTGGCAACACTTAGTGTTGCCTAGGCCAGAAATATATATGTATAGCAGCCTCCGTACATGTGTTCTTTTGAAGTTTTAAAAAATGTTCATTTACAGTATTTAATGTACTTTATAACCTTACCTATTAATTGCCGATTTATTTTGAAAAATTTGTGATTTCCTTGATCCCGCCGTTGATCTCCAGGAGGATCTCCAAAAAAAAGGTATCTAGCGTTGGGAATAATTTTACTGCATAAAATTATCTCGAATCCACAAGCCAAAACAAAAACAAGTAAGGAAGGGATAAGTTCGGGTTCAACCGAACACTTTATACTCTTGCAACTTGTAAGAAGATACCTTAAGAGCTCAAATACCATCACCAATCCAATGTATTAAACTTACCCGGATGTTGTACGTTAGTTATTTGAGAGCCAGGTCAAGTTTTCGCCCAATTTTATGCATTTTAAGATTTCTACTCCTCTCGTCATTCTGATCCTTTATATATATTTATTATACTATATCTAACTCGATTAGTTTTAGGTAATACATACAACCGTTCAGTGAACAAACTATTATGCTCTGTAGCAACATGTTGCAAGGGTATAAAAACTTTTTCGTTCGATCACCGCCTGACAAATAAGTATATACAAGTAAGAAGATCGTGTTAAAATTTCAAGTCGATAGGTCCAGCCGTTTCGGAGAAATATTCCCCCCGACTCTGAAAACAACGTTTCGAGAAAAACGTTAAATAATTCTTAAAAGACCATGATATCTCCGAACTATTTGCCGGGCCAACTACCAGATTTCAGAGAGTATTATCCAATATACTTATGTGCATTTGATACAAATGCAATAAAAATAGATTTTTAGAAATTTAGAAGAAAATGTAACCACTTTTTACCGACACCAGCCAATTCGCCCTGTACACCGATGCTTATGAGTTTTACAGTTTACGAGATTTCCGCCAATTAACTGTGAGGCCAAATACTTCTTGATGAAGTTGGAATTCACAGTGGCAACCACCTCTGTGTGAAAGACATTACAGTGATCTTGAAACCTTAACAGAAGATTGATGGAAACAGAATATCACCCATACACCTCGTCAATCTTTGGACCTCCTGTGAGCCAACCTCGCCTCCGTTGCAGGTATTCAGACTGAACTGTCCAATAGCTTCTCACGTGATGTGGCTAAATAGTTTGTCAGACGCTCTTTGCCAAATCTGTATGGAGGATGGCGAGGTGATGTCATCTTGTCACTTTCACCTTTTGATGGATTCGTAGGAGTTTATGAATAACACAAAGGATCATTACCAGCTGTCCTAGTGAAATCCAACGATTAGGATAAACCCTACAGCCTAACATAGCACAACTTATGCTCGACGATAAAGTTTTCAGTAATGCAGTCGAAGTTATGGAGGGGTTCAGGGTCAGGGTTAATAACAACATAAGCATCAAAATACTTATACAGTTTTCTTAATGACAGTTTCTTACCTTCTTCAGATCACTGTTTAGTTACTATTTGAAAAGTAACGATAAACAATTAACAGCTTAGACTCATGACTCTATGATACGTCGGCCATTACGACTTTTCCAATTTGAAATTATGCCTCCCTAACCTCAATGATATAAGTATAAAATAATAATAAATGATAACTTAGAAGACAGTATATTGAGCGTACAGTAAATTATTTAATAACCTTGAACTAACTGAAATATCTTAAGCCTGAGTAAATTCTTTCGAAATTTTCTGAAAGCTTGATTTTACTAAAGCCGGCCAGTAAAAGCAGCCTAAACCTGGAAAATTTATCCGAAATTTGCTAAAAGCTGATTTTACTAAAGACGATCAATAAACAATGTCGGAATATGGAAGGCTTTTAATAAAATTTTATATTGAAATAAAAAAATAATGAGATGAATAAAAAACGTTTAATACAAAAAGTGCTAATTCTATATTTTTGGGAACTTAAAATTTATTTTAACAACAAAATTTGTTGTATTAGTTTGTTAAAAAAAAATAATAATTGGATAGTCATACGATTGGATAAAAGATATTAAAAAGTCTTTGGTTTTCTTTAAAGAAAATTATTTAATTAATAGTTGTGTAGGTAAAGACGTATGTTGTGATTTTAAAATGTTCTAATGATAGAAGCAGTATAGTATATGGAATCATAAAAATACCGTTATCGTGTAGCGTAATTATAATTATTCTAGTCAAATGGTTGTGAAAATCGCAATTAGAGCTTAGGGTTCAAAAATTATAAGACACAAAATACATAGTAATGACAAAATTAAGATTGTGTAACACAAAATTTAGTTACTTGGTGTAAAATCGAAAAATATTTATAATTAATATAAAAAATCAAAATGTTTATGAACGTATGCAAATATATAAAAGACAGTGAGATTAATATTTGTAATTAATAAAAAAATACTCTTTTAATTATATTTACATTTGCATGCTTTTTAAAAAGTCATAAATTTGCTAAATACTTAAAAAAAAATCAAATAACATTATAAAATACCATAAAGAAGAATTCGCTAAATTTATTAAACGGCATTTTGCAGTTAAAGAATGTGGAAATTTAATAATTTTTTTGACGTGAAAGGCGTTTTTGTATGTTGCGCAAAGTAATGAAAATTTAAAATGAAAAAAGTTATTAGAAATAATTTTCAAAAAAAATTACATAAAAATATTTTTAAATAATTATTAAATCATAAAGAATAATTTCAAAAATATTAAATAATTCAAAATTGAAATAAAATATTAATAAAAATAAAAAAGTTCATAAAAAATACGTTTAAAAACAAATTTTTTTTTAAGAAATCAATGAACGATACCAGTTTTCAAAAGAAACTTTTTGGCCAACAAAACTATTATAAAAATAATCATAAAAAAATTGTTTCAATATATTATTTTTTTAATTTAAACAAAAATAATAATTTCCAAAATATAATTAATAATAAAATCCTAAAAAATGCTTTTCAAACACTTTTTTTTAATTAAACCATTAAAAATAATTGCAAACAAATTAAGTTATTAACAATAAATAATAATTAAATCAAAGAAAATAATTCCAAAAATATTATATAATTAAAATTTGAGTTAAGTTGTTAATAACAATAAATTCGTTTCAAAACATTTTCTTTTTTAAGGGGGTATTCTGGTCTAGAAGCATGAATTTCAGGTAATTTTTAAAGTGTCGTAAAAAAAGGCAATTAATATTTTTAGTATCCATTTTTTTACTAGTTATTTGTTAATTTTAGAAGAGTACAGAAAAAAATTAAAAACTAAAAATGTAAAAAAAATCAAAAATTATGTGCCGACGAAGTGGGGGGTCTCTTAAAATTTCCTCGTGACCATACCCATGATTTGAACCCTCCAAGTTATCTGAAACCAAAAAAAAAGTTATTAATCTAGAATAATGTCGCAATGGCTGGAACTACGGAAAAGTGGGAAAAAATTTTTTTCACAAAATGGCGACTGCCTGAAAAAAAAAGTTTTTTGGATCACTTTTTCTGACTATTTCGAATTTTTTAAAAATAATAAAAATAAAAATTTGGGGATGGGGCTAGTTCCAACCATAGACAAGCCTATAAAGAAGACTCTATAAAAATTTCAAGTAAATCGGTCCAGTAGAACCTGAGAAATCGTGGGTATCGTTCCGAAAAAATCAGTTTAGCAGACAATTCCAGTGAACACGGACGCCACGTCACAAAATCGGCTGTATCTCCGAAAATAAGTCGAATTTTGAAAAATCCTTCCAAGGTCATATTTTTGAAAGTCTAAACTTTCAAGATATGCAAAAAAAAATCGATTTTTTCAAAATCCTAGACAAGAATACCCCTTAAATAAAACAATGAACAACTACAATTTTCAAAACGAAAAATTTAAAAAATAAAAAGAAATATAAATATAAACTTTTATTAAAAAATAAATTGTAAGAACATGAACAAATTGTTTAATTTTTTTTTTAATTATTTCATAAAAAAATAAAAAAAATTAAGTTCCTCATAATTTGAGTTAAATTTTGAAATATCAACTGTAATCAAAACACTTTTTCGAGTTGTGCTAATAAAATTTCATTATTAATATAAAAAATTTCCCTAAATTATACAAAAATACAACAAACCACATAAATGTATAACGTTTATAAAATAAGTTGTGTAAAATAGTTATTATAAAAGCTAAATATGTATGTACAATTAATTAAAATATTTATAAAATTAATAATAAATGTATGTATGTATATCAATCAATCAATCAAACAATGCCTTGCTAGTTAGTATTATATATACACATAAACAAATATTATTGTCAGCCAATTTGGGTAACGGTGTATTCGTAAACGTAAATATGTATTGTAATATTATGTAGTAAACGTATAATTGTTGTATGTAATTCGCTAAACTGCATGCAGACATACATACATATGAACATGCAAATAACATTGATTAAGTTTTAAGGTGGGAATCAAAAAAATTATAAAAAAGTATAAAAATAAAATAATTAAACAACAAAAAATAGCAATAAAAAACATTACAATTAAAGACATAGAAGTAGTTATGTATGTACATAAATACATATATATACATACATATATGTATATATAGTAAATATATTGATAAATCAGCTGAGGGCTTGTCAAAATGTCACGTTACATTTGTAACGGCTAAGTTATACAAAAACGCTTATTGATCGACCTGAAATTATATTAACATATTTGATAGTAAAAAGTAATAATTGTAATGTTTTTGACAATTAAATTAAATTATTATATGCATGTTTATATATTTCATTTTCAAAACTTTATTATTTTTATTATTAGATTTTTAAAAATTTTTTTTTTCGAAAAGTAATAAGAACTATAAATTGATTTAACTCGAGGAAAACATTTAATTTTTATTTAATTAGTTTGTTTTCATCTGTCTAAGAGGCCCTGGGCAAAGGATGAATATCTGCCCAAGTGAGTTTCATATATTCACATATATTCATATTCCAATTTTTCGTTACAATTTTGTAGCAAAAGCGTTATTAGCTTCAAAGTAAGCGACCTCGTCTTCATAATTAAAATCAATAATCCATTTTCTGCTTTAAATCGCTCTAAAATATCTTTCATGAGTTAATTAAATTGCTTTATAAGCTTTTCAAATAAGGACCTGCAGACATATTTCAGCTTTTCAACAAAATCAACTGTCACTTTACTCGCGCAATTTTGATTAATTGACTTCGACCAGCTGTTTTGCTGTTAGCTATCAAAATGAAATGTCAAATTGCTCAAAAAAATGTGTGTAGCTTGGGGAGTGAGAAAGAAAGCCTCTCCTACACGTCGAGAGGGCGGTCTTGTATTCAAAATGTCAATTATTAACGTAAATTTTGGGTTTCAGATTTTGTAGCCTTTTTAACCTAACTTTATAATTACACTAGTTTACAGTACATTTGTTGCCGAAGAAATTTTATCTGTTGCGGACTACATATCAGCTATGTAGGTATTACACAGAAAAAACATGTATTTATTAAGAAAATTTTATTAAGAAAAATATTTAATCATTAAGTTCTAAAAAACTTCGTTTTAAAGCTCTTCTCCGATATGTAGACTTTGGAAAATGACGTATCAGAGACCAACAATAGTCAGACATCATATTTGTATCCCAGAAACCTTGATAGCGCTCGCGTAAGTCTTGATGCATACGCTCTCCCTGCTCTTCGCTCATATCTCCTAAATTTTCCGGAAACCTCTCTAGGTGACTATGGAGGAAGTGGAGTTTTATACTCATATTGCATCCCAATTTTTTATAAGTAGCAGAAGGTCTTCTACAAGTTCAATATAATTTTCAGATTTTTTATTTCCGTGAAAATTCTGCATCACAGATACGAATGCTGTCCAAGCCTTTAGTTCTGACTCAGTCATAGAATTTCTAAATTGAGTATCTTTCGTAAGTTGTCTAATTTGGGGGCCATGAAAAATTCCTTCTTTAATCTTTTCCATAGTGAGCTGAGGAAATTTTTGGCAAATGTAAAAAAAGCAGTCCCCATCTTTATCTAGTGATTTTACAAACTGTTTCATGATGGCCAGTTTTATATGTAATGGTGGAAGGAAAATTTTGTTACGAGCTACTAATGGATTGTGGACTATATTGTGCTTTCCAGGCTCCATTTTCTCTCTCAAGGACCAGTTTTTTCTCACCCAATGCCTCTGTTTAGCTCTACTGTCCCAAAGACATATAAAACAGGAAAACTTGGTATAACCACTTTGTTGACCGCGAAGAATGTTGACCATTTTTAAATCGATACAAATTTGCCACTCATGGTATTTTATTTTGTTCAAGACTAGCGAAATGTTACAATATTCCTCCTTTAACTTTGTACTGTAGGCAATAGGTAACCCAGCGTATTTACATATTTCCATTATGTAATAGAATACATTTAAGGCTACGTTTTGAGCTGTCAATGATTAAACGCCAGTCGTTTGGTTCGTATCGCTTCAAGCCCATTTCTATCAACAAGTTTTTGATATCTGAACAAAAGGTAAAAAATACGGCGGAAAAATAACGCCGTAATTCTGCATCTCTTTCACGATAAAAACTTATTTTAGTATCCAAGGATAGCAAGTTTTTTCTTTTAGTCTTGATGCTAACAATTCTGAAAGCTTGTTTTGAAAGATTTAAATCTCTTACATGATCATTCAACTCATTTTGAGAAAAGCGTTTTGGCTCATTAGACATACCTTCAAAATCAGCATCATTTTCTGATGAGCTTGGTCTTGAATGTCTTCCTCTAATGGTTCAGATATATTTTTAGGCTCTGAAGAGTTAGATGAACGCTGCACTGGACGTTGAACACAACTAGTACTTGGGTACTGCCATTTAGCTCGATTTTTAGTGTTTAAACCGTTTATGTTCACACTACAAAAATAACAGTCAACGAGATGATTTCGTGGTTCTCGCCAAATAGTCGGTGTTCCAAATTTAAAGGCACTTCTTTTACCACTTTTCCATAATCTTAAATATTCCACACAAGATTTACAAACACAATTGGGAGCCCAAGAATTCTTATTTTTATCCAAGAGCACTCCAAAACACTCAAAATAGGTATTTTTCACCAACTCTGATATAACTTTTCTACAATTTTTAAACATATATACTCCGCATATGTAGAAAAAAATGATCTGGTTTATTTAAAAAACGTCTTCTTGAACTACTCATGGAGCAAAAACTTGAGAAACTGATCTTAACACAGTAAAATACGCCTGTTTTCGATTAATGTACATGCTTAAATGATAAAAATCAAAAACGAAGTAACTCGAACTGCTCAAAAATTTTTGAGGGTAGATTTGACAAAAACAAGTAATAAGCGAACAATATCAATCGCAGAATTCGCGGCAACAGACAAAAAGTTCAATACTGTAAACTAGTGTTATGACTCATACCCATGTCACTTTTATAAGTATGGACTTTCTGGCGAAAACAATTGGAATCCAGTTGTCAATCTATGAAATGGTGAATTATAGTACGAATGTAATGTTTTATTGATTAAATTTCAAGATTTCCAACTGACATTTCTCTTTCGGTGAATACGAGCTTGTGGAGGGTATGTTTTTCGCAGAGTAATTCCAATCTATTATTATGATGAGCTGTTTGCAACGGCCGCCTTGTAACGAAAACTATCTATACGTATATAAAGACTTTGTTGGTTATTTCTCTCAACGTGGTGATTAATCAATATAAAAGTTTTAGGAAAAACTTTATTCACCAAAGCACTTCTAAAAAAGACTTTTTAGTTAAATATCAAAATCTCGCTCATTCTGAAGATAGACCCAAGAAGAATATAATTTATTTAGCGAGTTTAATTGCCATTCTAAACTAACTTTTTTATTTAAGGGGGACGTAAGATTCATTCGAGTAAAACAAAACCAATTTTTTCGATTTTTTTAAGAAAAAGTTGGAATCTATTTTTAAAATCGTAACATGTTTTAGAAATTACATTAGAAGAATATTCTTTTAAATTTTCCTAGAGAAATAATAAAGGATTCCAAAAAATACGTTAATGGCAGCAATTACACTGAATCATCACGGAAAAAAGTAGGTTTGCGGTGCCCTCATAACTTGGTCCTGGATCATCCGAAATCAAAAAAATCAAGTTTCATTCGTTAAATTATAGTTTAAAACAGGTAATGCCGTGAGGATTTTTCGAAATTTCAATTTTCACTTATTAGAACACTTTAAAGAAAAAATCGATTTTTAGCGAAAAAATGGACTAATTTATCATTATTAAACAAAAGTTCTTTACACATTTAAAAATAACCCTCCGGCGATTGAAATGAAATATTTTTTTTGATGCTTTCTGCAGAACTTGAAGCGGTTGAATATTTTCGCAATATAGTCGAACTATTCTGTTCCAAATGTGTTCCAACAGCTGGCTGCGGGTAGAATTTGACGGCGTTAAGGTATGTCTGACGTTAGTGTATATGTCTGTGCTTGCCTCGAAATGTCAGCATAGTCTTGTCAGAAATATTTAGTGCTATAAAACTCAGCTTGAACTGATATTATATACTTTGAATGAGATTCTTTCTAATAAAAAAGAAGTTCAAGCGATAAATGTCAACAGTCATTGAGTTTGACGAGTGCACAACTGGTAGTAGTAAAAGCTACAAGGTATGACCTGAGACTTAAATCTGGTACCACGAGGAGCAATTAGCCTTTCCAATCTGCTCACTGGGGTTTGGTACTTTGGGAAGATTCGTGGTGACTGTGGTTTAAACCTATGTAAAGGCAGGTCGAATTGAAAATTCGGTTGAGTGTGTAGTCGCAATGCGGCCGGGTGCCGGACACGCAACACGACAGAGATTTTAGGTCGGCCTCGAACCCGACCAAGGTGGAAAAGGTTTTCTTTCACCAGACCAAAAAGAATGTGTTATTTGGGGCGCTGATCAATGCATTGTTTTGATCTTTATAAAGCAATCATAGTGCGTGTACCTATCCGTACAATCAATAAAAGGTTTTTGAAAGTTTGTTAACAACTTTATTTTGTATGTGTTATTTGAAAATATCTCATATTTAAAAAAAAAAATAAACGTACTATTACAAAAGAATTTATCAAATAAAATGAAATCTTTAGCAATAATTCTGTACCTACTCGCTGTTAAAGAAGAATATGAGTATAACATGTGTCACTAAATTAAGCAAATATAGCTAAAACGATTGAATATATCAGAAATCTACCTTAAAACCAAAACATATGTATATCATACCAAAATACTTCATTTGCTGCTATTTTTTTAAACCAATTTTAATCTAATAACAATTTATATTCGATTAAAATTTTTCTTATTTTTCACAAAAAAAAATTTGTTTTTATTTTTCAAAACAAAAAATGTTTATTTACTTAAAAAAAAAAAATTAAGAAATTCATTTTTTTTTATTTAAAAAATTTAAAAAATTCATTTTTTTTATTTAAAAAGTTTTTAAATTTTTTATTTATATAAATAAAATAAAAAAATATTTTTCAAAACAAAAAATATTTAAAAAATATATATTACAATATTTTAAGAAAGAAGAAGTGAATTATTTCGCAATTAATAATTGGAACAAAATTTGAAATTTCTAAAAGCAAAAAAATAAACATTAAATTTTATAAGTTGTTTTGTTGTAGAATAGGCAGTTTTTTGTCTTCAATAGTTATTAAGTGATTAAGAATATAAAAAAAAAACATAAAAATTAAAATAACAAAAGGCAGCAATTAAGCTAATATAATTATATTGTAAATGCTTTAGTTTTAAAATGTGTAAATTAGAATTATTAGCATAAATAACACCAATTAATTATAGTATACAAATAAGTAACTGTTGTCTCCAATAACAATAAAAAAAGTTTTTAAACAATCAATGAAAAAATTGCGCATGATAATTAAACAAGAACAAAATGTCTTCTTTATAAGTCAATAAAATTAAATATTAATTAATACATAATGATTTGCCTATTATTTATAACATAACTACGGTAGCAAAAAAATCGAGTGGAGCCGAAAGGTCTTTCAGCAATATTTTCGATTTTTCTAAATGGTTGTTAACGTACCATGCCACTTACTGGTAAAATTAATTATTATTCTTCTTCACTGGCGTAGACACCGCTTACGCGATTATAGCGCGCCAGTCATTTCTTCATTTCGAAATTTGGCGCTAATTCGAGATACCAAGTGCAGCTCGGTCCCTCTCCACCTGGTCTTTCCAACGCAGTGGAGGTCTTCTTCTGCCTCTGCATCCCGGCGGGTATTGCGTCCAATACTTTCAGAGCTGGAGTGTTTTTGTCCAAACGTATGACATAACCTAGCCAGCGCAGCCGCTATCTCTTAATTCGCTGAATTATGTCAATGTCGTCGTACATCTCATACAGCTTATCGTTCCATCGAATGCGATATTCACCGTGGTCAACGCGCAAAGGACCATAAATCTTTCGCAGAGCCTTTCTCTCGAAAACTCGTAACGTCGACTTATCAGATGTTGTCATCGTCCATACCTCTGCACGCATATAGCAGGACGGGGATGATGAGTGACTTGTAGAGTTTATTCTTTGTTCGTCGAGAGAGGACTTTACTTCTCAATTGCTTACTCAGTCCGAAATAGCACCTGTTGGCAAGATTTATTCTGCATTGGATTTCGGGGCTGACGTGATTGTTGGTGTTAATGCTCGTTCAAAGATAGACGAAAATACAATATCTACGACTTCGAAGTTATGACCCTTAACAGTGACGTGGAAGCCAAGTCCCGAGTGCGACGACTATTTGTTTGATGACAGGAGATATTTCGTATTGCCCTTGTTCGCTACCAGACCCATTTGCTTCGCTTCCTTAAACAGTCTGCAGAAAGCATAACTAACGGCGGAGGTGTTGAGGCTAATGATATTATTTCATGGACGTACGCCAGCAGCTGTGCACTCTTATAAAAGATTGTATCTTCTCTACTTAGCTCTGTAGCTCCAATGCAGAAATCACATGATAGGGAATCGCCTTGTTTGAGACCTCGTTAAGCTCGGTTAGGCCGTTCCTGAATCTGACGGAGCTTTTGGTACGGGTTAACTTCGGATTACACAGCCGTATTATTTTTGCGGGGATTCCAAATTCAGACATTGCGGCATAAAGGCAGCTCCTTTTCGTCAAAGGCAGCTTTGAAATCGACGAAGAGGTGGTGTGTGTCGGTTCTCTTCTCGGGGGTCCTTTCTAAGATTAGGCGCTTGATGAATAACTGGTCAGCTGTTGATTTTCCAGGCCTAAAGCTACAGTGAGAACTTCAGATCAGTTTTTTACAGTGGGCTTTAATCTTTCACACAACATGCTCGATGGAACCTTATGTGCGATGTTGAGGAGGCTTATCTCACGTTAGTTGGCGCAGATTGTGAGGTCTCCGTTTTTGTGGATTGGGCAGAGCACATTTAAATTACAATCGTCGCGCATACTTTCGTCCGACCATATTCTACAAAGATGCTGATGCATGCTGCTTATCAGTTCTTCGTATGCTACTTTCGGTATGATGAAGTTATTCGAATAAAACCTTGCATAACTTATGCAATAACAGTATTTCATCTTACGGCCAAGAATTTTCTCAATTCGAACTATAACTTTTCAAGGATCCAAACACCAAATATGGGGATCGGAGTTCACATGACTGATTTTAACCGAACATATCGTTCAATCTGTGAGGTCTAGTATTAAAATGCAGGGAGAATATTTTTAGAGAAAATCTGGTCAATACTACCCTTAGCCGCGATATACGTAATATACATGTTTTCGAACTTCCATGTGGCCGAGAATTCAAATTATGAATTGTTTGACCTGGCAGTGAGCTTCAAGCCTTCTTACATTCATTGACTACGCTACAGTTAAGCTTTGTCGACGATAAGACTAGAAATGCCGCTTGGCTATCTGGGTTAATGGCCTATATACAAGGTCTGTCGCAAAAGAAACAGGACTGTTAAAAAACAACAAAAAATTTATATTTTTCAAAAATTATATTTTTTTATTCAAAGTAGTTTCCTTGTGCTTCGATACAGCGTTTAGCCCGGTCAATTAGCATTTCAAATGAGTGTTTAAGGTCATTTTTCGGAATGCTCTTGAGAATATCGGTCGTCGCTTTTATGATAGCTGAAATGTCCTGAAACCTGTGTCCTTTCATGGACAAATGAAGTCTTCTAAATAGGTAAAAATCACAGGGTGCCAGATCAGGTGAGTCCGGTTAATGATTCATGGTTAATATGGAGTTTTTTGTCAAAAAATCAGTGACAAGCGTCGACCGATGACACGGCGCATTATCGTGCAACAGGCGCCAGGACCCTGCCTCACGGTATTGTGGTCGAGCACGACGAATGCGTGACAAAAGACGCTTCATAACACCAAGGTAAAACACAGTATTAATCGTTTGGCCAGGTGGGACGAACTCTCGGTGTACAATACCCTCGGAATCGTAAAAACAAATCAGCATTGTCTTTATTTTTGACTTCTGAAGACGACCGACTTCTAATCGTCACAGAGGTTCTCACGACCTTCTTGGAATCGCTTAAACCACTCATGCATATTACTACGGGATAGGCACTGATCACCATAAACTTTTTTCATCATTTGAAATGTTTCAGTAAACGTTTTCCCGAGTTTAAAACAAAATTTAATATTTGCTCTTTGTTCAAAATGCATTTTACGACCGATGACCAAAAGCTGCTGTCACTTTTGATCGACAACATCTATTGTAGTTATCCAATTGTCTTAAAATTTTTACGAAATGTCAACAAGAGATCAAACTTTTTATTTCATATACCCACCAATAGGTGGCTAGAAACAGTTATATTTAAAAAGTTCTGTTTCTTTTGCGACAGACCTTGTATACTATGCCTAGAACTTTCGTTGGATGATGCCAGATGAGTTTGGTAAACGGATAGAGAAAAATATCATGACATGTCGAACATGATAATAGCCCCGTAACCCAGGCTACTCTCTGTATTTCATAGAAAAATTGACGTTCAAATTATTTAAAAACCACAAGGCCTCCATGGCATCGGAGCTTTAATGCCTTTGAGTGTACTTGGAGATTTCACTATAATCACAAATGTTACTAATATTATTTTATGATATCCCTAAAATAATTCGGCAGAAAAAATTATGAATTCTGTCCGAAAGCCTTGAACTAAGCGATCATATTTACTTTAAACTTGAATAGCGTGGTTCTTAGCTTCTTTAAAATAACCTCATCTGCTAAAATACTTGCATATATCTAGCGAGAAATATATTTTATATAAAAGTGCCAGTTATATAGGAACAGATAGAAATGAAAAGGCAGACAAGTTGACCTGCTTGGGGCAGTTGGGAACAAAATTCTCTTAAGTTACCTTAGATCATTCAGCTCGTTCGTTTCGGTTTACTAAAAACTCTGAATAGTTAAAGGAATAGATTTTTGTCTCTAATTGTTTTGTGTACTTTTTAATCTCAAATATCAATTATAATCATACAATTCCATCCGAATGTTACAGTTTTAATTTTATAGAGTATTTAGTGCCATGTTTTAAGTTATTTGAGATCTTTAAGCTGTAAAATATCTGAAATCTATGCCTCGTGCGGCAAGCTTCTCGTTGATCCAATTGCGTAGGTATGGCACATTGGCGTAGACTCCAGGAACATTTTCTTCACCACAACCAACACCCCAAGCCACAATACCAGCTTGATAATAGCGTTTGGGGTTATTTGGATCTGGGCATACCAACGGTGAACCACCATCGCCTTTGCAAGTATCCTTGCCACGTTCGCCACCGGCGCACATGAAACTTTTATCCAAATTGAAGAATTTACCCAGACGTGTCTTACGTAGCTCTGCTTGACAGGTATCGTGTGGCACCGCAGGCAAATCGATCTTTTTCAAAATCAGCTGGTATGTGCCATCTTTACCGAACTTGTCTTTGCCCCAACCGGTGGCATAGCAACGTGAATGGTCGAAATTAACGCCCGGTTCCGGCAAGCAGATGGGACGTACATTTTCCTCCCAAGTGAAGGGTGTCGCTAAAATGAGCAGCGCTACATCATTGTAGAGTGCGCCTTTGTTGTAGTTCTCATGACGAATGATCTCCTTGACACGCGCATCCTGATGTGGTAACACCTCCTGTTTGGTTTGTGTGTCCCACTCACCGGCGCGTGCTACCAATAACCCTGGCTGAGCATTTAGCACACAATGTGTAGCGGTCAAGACGACATTTGGCGCAATTACGGCGCCACCGCATTCGTAAACATTTAAGGTCTCGCCACCAATTACCTCGTCACGCAAAATGGCAACCATCCAGGGGAATTCACCAAACTGTGACTCGCCTTCTTTGTCGCCAGTAATTCTAAAGCCGACACCGCTTGGATTACGATAACCACAACCTTCGTGTGTCTCAACGGGTTTGATGGGTACGATCGGTTCCGTTACCTGAAAGACAAATAAATGTTATTAAGGAAATCTGTCGACAAATTAAAGATAGTCAACAAGTAATCTATACCTTATCGTCTGTATTACAGCAAACTTCCAAATAAGTACAGACTTCATCACCATCGAAACGTATATCAATTAGGGTTTGGCCATCCCTGATAACATTGCCATCTTCACCGCATAAGAAACGCGCAACGCACTCTTTATTCACGCCACAAGATTTTCCGCTGCCGGGATCGGGTTGTGGTGCTGGGCTTGGTTGAGGTTGAGGCTGGAGAACGGTGGTTTTTGTGGGCTGCGGCTGGAAGGGTGTTTGCTCTGTTGTAAAGATTTTATTTAACAAATCATCAATATTTGGTGTCGCTTGCGCTTGCGTTGTGCTAATCCAGAGCGATAGCAAGCACACGGTCAGAACCGCCAATTTATAAGCCATTTTGTAAAAATGTCTGAAAGAATTAGTAAATTTTTTAAATTATGATAACCTTAACGAAAACTACTAGGTATTATGAAAATTATTCTTCTTAATTAAGAACCGTTATAACAGATAACTAAGTTAGCTTGTAAATCCGACTAAATATCACATTTGCTAGCACGACTATTCTGGGTTCTGCTTTCTAGTGCGAAATAAAGTATAACATCGAAGAAAAAATCATATTTTGCGATTTATCAGTTTGAAACATTTGCTTCCTAAGTGGTAAACCTATATTTCTTCTTTCATGAAAATATTCAAAAGCTATTCAAATTCGTCTTTATTCAAACTCACAAAGGTCTTTTAAATAAAGACGTATTTCGTAGCACCACTACAGTAGTTTTTAGCATTTTTATTGACCAATCGATACGAGCCTGAGATTGACAAATTGCGTGGGATACTTGTACAACGTGAACCAAATTTTTAACACTCAAATGTTCATACAGTATTGAAAAATGCTTATCTCACTAATAACTATAGTTGTCTTAATCTCACGATAAGTCACATGACGATCTTGCAATATCAGTTTGTGTACAGCATCAATAGTTTGCGGAACAACAACTGGTTTTGGACGCCATTCAGAAAATCCGTATTTGAGTTATCTACAATCTCGATTGAATTCACTATGCCATCCATAAGCACTGGTCCTTGATGAAGCTTAATGGTCAGAAATTGAATCGGATTCATCGCTGCACTATTGCTAACTTAAGCCACGTCCAAAGTTGTAAAAAATAATCGCACAAAAGTGACCGCGATTTAATTCCCTTTGTTGGCCGATATGAATATTTTAAGTTACTGTAAGCAACACAAATAGCGCTTGTATGTCAGAATGATCTGAGTATGTATAATTTCAAAAATGGCAAACTTTACGATCATGTTGTGAATTATCAGATTACAACAGTAGGGTTGCTCAATTCCAAAATATAAAAGACAACCTATGTATTTAGACTACTTAGATTTCCTGGGAGTTATCAAGCTAAATGTTGTGTCACGCGTATTAGACTGCTATTAGATTGGGTCAAATAAAAACGCAGACATACATATGCCATTTGCTATACCAATGATTTGGACCGAAGAAGATCATGTAAGTGATTGTTATAGAGTTTGACTCAAATAAAAAGTTTTACAATAAAGTCTGAACACACTTCAGAGTATCCAAAATGGTCTTCGAGCATCCTATGTACATTCAGGCGAACTGCCTGCGCCGAAGACGTCTAAGTAACCAGCAACCAGAACTCTACTCCGGAAAGAAAAAATTCTCTCATCTCAGCGAGACAAATAATGAAGATGGAATCTTTGTAGGTCTACAAATAGGGCAACTCATAACTAAGAGCTTTGAAAAAACTGAATGATCAGAAAAACTCGCCTAGAAATGTTTTGCGATTCTTGCCCGAAACTTTCTAGGAAACCATAACTTTGAAAATTATGAAGATTTAATAAATGAACTTGTAGCGTTAAATACAGGTTTGGGCTGTAATATGCCTTTAAAATATATATGCTGGACTCTCATCTGGATTACTTTTCCGCAATTTTGAGTTCTGTGAGTGACGAACAATGACAGAGGATCCATCAGGTCATTTTCTTAATGGAGAAGCTCTATCAAAGGAAATGCTGCGCAGGAATGCTAGCAGATCATTGTAACTAATGGTGACTTGAGGTGACTTAAGAAAACCCTTCCAGAAGCCAAATATTCATAAAAACCATAATCATTCTTTCATATAGAGCAATGATTTCTCTGAATGTAGCTGATGTGTGTACTTTTAAGGAAAACAAATGTTTCGATGTCAAAAGAAAACCTGCGGTGTAAATTTCAATGGCAATGAAAAATCAATGCCGAATTTCAATCCAAAAACTTTATAAGACGAGTTCAAAGATTAATAAATTTCCCAAGAATAATAGAAATAGAGATCACGACTATTTTGTCTCTTTGCTGTTTTTTGGTGAGCTTCTGACAGAAAAATACTTTGAGTCATCATGAACGAAAGAAGCTGTATACTTTGTTCATATGCAAGTCCAAACTCACTCCACTGCTAGTTAGTCGACACTATGAAGTATGCTTAGGTACATACTATAAGTAAGTATGTATATTATATACATACGAGGGCTGCTATATATATTCTGACTTGGGCAACACTAAGTGTTGCCAGGTGCAATCTGACATTTCCATTGGAAAGTTTGACATTTTTTAGCATAACATCACTCAGAAGGTTTTGTCATTTAATCGTGAATTGTTTTATTTACAGGGAATTAAAAAATTCATCTCGGCCAAAAAATGGAATTAACTCGTGAACATTTTCGTGCGATCATTTTTCACAACTTTCGACGTGGATTATCATGACAAGAGTGCATCGATGAACTAAAATCTTTGTATGGCTATGAAGCACCATCCTATAGCATTGTGAAAAACTGGTACAACGAATTCAATCGTGGCCGACGCTCGCTCAAAGACGAATTCCGTGAAGGTCGTCCAAAAACAGCCGTTGTGCCAGAAAACATCGATGCCGTACGTGAACTGATAATGCAAGACCGTCATGTAACATACCTTCAGTTAGAGGCATGCCTATGCATTTCTCACACCAGCATACATTCAATATTGCATGAAAACCTGGCCGTAAAAAAGGTTTGTTCTCGCTGGATTCCGCACAATTTGACAATCGCTTAAAAAAAGGCTCGTGTGGATTGGCGTAAAGAATTGCTGAAAAAATACGATCGCGGTGCTTCAAAAGACGTTTATAAGATCGTCACAGGTGACGAATAATGGATCTATGCGTATGAGCCCGAAACAAAACAGCAATCGACAAAAAAAAAAAAAAAAAAAAAAAAAAAAAAACATTTTCGTTGATAAATATGCCTATTTACATTATTAGGCCAGAAATATATATATAGCAACC
This sequence comes from Bactrocera neohumeralis, assembly GCF_024586455.1. Taxonomy (NCBI): domain Eukaryota; kingdom Metazoa; phylum Arthropoda; class Insecta; order Diptera; family Tephritidae; genus Bactrocera; species Bactrocera neohumeralis. The sequence continues at coordinate 48,731,013 of NC_065920.1, read as the reverse complement.
TACGTATTTCTGATTTAATTTAGGTCACAATTCAAAGAATATACAAATGTTTAAGATTAAGTTAAGCTGATAAGTCGGTATGAGCGTTCAAGTTGAATCGTTTGAAAAACAAGATGCTTATTATCACTAGTACTACTTATATATGGAGGGAAATATTGCTATCAGACTCCTCAAAATTGACCTACAACCCAATGCTTATATCATAATCATTTGTATGTAATAAATAAATATATGCATGCAATAGAAAGTTTGTATTTATGAGTAGCGAAAACATACTTCTAACCTCAATATATACGAGTATATAGATTAATATTCTAAATATATACATGTGTATTATATATAGTACATTGTATTTAAAATTTGTAAAATACGTAAAAGGTGTAATCTCGAGACAGTTGAAATCTGTAAGACCGCCTTTTCATCGTCTGTCGGGTCATCTGATTTTGGTTTTATTACAATGAATAATAATAATTGAACACCGTGCATCATAGTGCAACTAATTATAATTTATTTTCTGCGACAAAGCTTCTCTCAGCTACTATTTAGTTGAGTTCGTTTCGTATCTGAGATGGTAATAAATGACGTCACTTCGTAGGAGCAGAGAGTTGCACGTTGTTGGGTACACATTTTTGTGCATATAATGTATATATGGTGATTTTTTAAGAGATTGATAACTTTTTTAAAAAAAAAAACGCATAAAATTTGCAAAATCTCATCGGTTCTTTATTTGAAACGTTAGATTGGTTCATGACATTTACTTTTTGAAGATAATTTCATTTAAATGTTGACCGCGGCTGTCGTCTAAGGTGGTCCATTCGGAAAGTCCAATTTTGGGCAACTTTTTCGAGCATTTCGGCCGGAATAGCCCGAAAAAGTTGCCCGGAAATGTTGTCTTCCAAATGGAATAGACGCTGGCTTATTTCAGACATTTAAATGAAATTAGCCCCAAAAAAAATAGTCTAAAGGCGTTAAATAAATGATCTTGGAGATTACGGGTCAAATTTTTGGGATTTTTTTTTAAAAAAAAAGTTATCAAGCTCTTAAAAAATCACCCGATATATAGAACCTCGCTGATTTAATTTAGGTCACAATTCAAAGAATATACAAATGTTGAAACCACATGTGATAACCGGTATGAGCGTTCAAGTTGAATTTTTGGCAAAAAAAAGTTTGTTAGCATCGAACGATACTTATCGCCATTCAGGGAAATATTGCGTATCAGCATCTTTGAAAAATACGGTCCAATGATTATATCATAATCACACCAAAATAAATATATTATCGGGATGCAATAGAAAGTTTTGTATTTCTGGTAGCGAAAACTCTTAATCTCAATATATGCGGTATATTTTGCTTATTTACGTAAATATAACCAGATTATATGAGTCATCGCTGAACAAAATTTGTCGATAAAAAAGCGGATTTTCACATTTCGATCGTCTGTCGGAACATCTGATTTTGGTTTTATTACAATGAATAATAATAATTGAACACCGTGCATCATAGTGCAACTAATTATAATTTATTTGTCAAAGCATACTCAGCTATATTTCTTTTGACACCATGTCTGAAATCCCACGTCATCGTCAGGAGCAGAAGTTGCACGTTGTTGAAAATTTTTTTGTGCATATAATGTATATATTTATATATCATAACAAGTAAGGAAGAGCTAAGTTGGGGTGCAACCGAACATTTTATATTCGTGCAACTTGCAAGAGTCAAAGCCATGGAAATACTTTAAGGTGTAAAACCAATTATATAGAGTAAAGTCAGCCGGAGTTTGAAAATTCTGATATTAGTTATATGGGAGCTAGCCAAGTTTTCGCTCACATTTATCTATTTTAGGCACAAATACACTGTTATGAATAAAACTAGTTCTCTCTTTATCATTGGGATAACTCACATATATGCAGTATACAGTTACCCCGAACTTCAAAAATCTTTATATTAAGTATATGGGAGCTAAGGAAAGTATTGGTCCGATTCAACCCATTTTGGACATAAAAACATACCGTTATAAGAGAAGGTTATCCCTAAATTTCTGTTATATATATAACACATTGATCGACATTCTCAATCAAAGATCAACTATAGTTACTGGGGTCTAATTATTCGGTACCTAGGGTCTTGAACAGTTTTTTTTGCATCTAAACAATTTTTGGTCATAAGGTGGCACACGCTAAAGACATTATTCGTGCAAAGTTTTATCCCGTTATACTAATTGCTTCTTCATTTGTGTACTGGAAACTGAACGAATCATGTCGAATTTAAAATTGTGTTATATGAGAAGTAGGCGTGGTTATTGTCCGATTTCGCTCACAACGTGACATAGGGATGGAAAAACAAGCCACGTACCAAATTTTGTCGAAATAGGTCAGTAGGGTCTCAAGATATGGGATTTAAAAAAAGTGGGCGGTGCCACGCCTAATGTCCAATTTTCTCACCGGCTCCTACAAAGCCTTCTCATATCATTTCGGAGGTAAAATTTAATGCCTCTGGCGTATTTAGTTAGTTTAGTTTTAGTTTTTAATTTGGTGCTTAGTTCTGGCACTTTATATATGTTTTCGGTTAATGGCGATTTGTGGGCGTGACAGTGGTCTGATTACGCCCATCTATTAACTTGAAATTTTTCTCAAGTTACAGCTTGCACGGACAGAGAGACATACAGTCAACCTTTCTCGTCATCCTGATATACTATATATAACCCTATATCTATCTCGGTTAGTTTTAGGTGATACGTACAACCGTTAGTTGAACAAAACTACTATATATTACCCTATAGCAACTAGTTGCAAAAGTACAAAAAAATGAAAAGAGCAGTTGTAGATAAAAAAATACTAATACACCAGGTTAGATATTTGTTCAAAGCAAAAAAAAAAGTTAAATTAAATATAATTTATTGTTGACCTGTGTTCGGGAAGATGATCACACAACTGATGATCAACATGTCAATAAAATAAAGGAATTGGTGCTTGAGAATCGAAAATTAACCTTCAGAAAACTTACCGACATTGTTAGAATATCAGAAGAATTAGTGAAAACTATTTTGAAAGATCATTTGGGCCTAAGAAAAGTGAAGGAACGATTGGCTGCAAAATCACTCGCTTTTATCGAAAACCAGCGTCGCGTTAACGTCTGCGAAGCAATGCTTTCCGACTACCAGCATGTCGTGAAGCGTATTGTTAATGGTGATGAGCACGGGAACAGACGATAAAAAAAAACCCGTCAAAGCAGGTAAAAAATCAAGGTTATGTTGACACTTTTCTTCGATTATTGAAGTGTGGTGCACTCCGAATTCCTTCCGACCGGCCAAACCGTAAACAAGGCATACTATTTGAGTGTTATGCGTCGTTTGTGCGAAGTTATTCCAAATTTTCAACCAATATCGTGCCGCAGTAAGCTTATTCGCCTGATTTAGCTCAGTATGACTTCTGGTTATTCAGCAAACTCAAACGATCGTTTTGAATTGAAGACATTAAACGTGAATCGCTAAGCGCATAGAAGGCTATTTTGGAAATTGACTTTAACAACTGCTTCCAGAATTGGAAAAAACGTTGGCGCAAGTGTATCGGGGCTAAGGTGTATTACTTTGAGGAGGACGACATAGATAGATTTTGAAGAATAAATTAAGAACTTCAAAATTATGAACAAAGTCTTATTATTTTTTACTCATAGTGGCTTGGCTAAATGTGCTCTGCTCGTCATGTTTCTCACTCATGTAGGGTCTCCGACGGTGTTATAAACTTCGTGGCAATTTAATATACTCTAACCGAGCGATTTTGTACTGTGATACAGTCACAGGTCTCTAAAATTGAGATTTTAAATTAGAGACAATTTTTGTGACTTGAGACGATTTTGAAGTCACAAAAATCTCTTCATTGAAAACGAACAGGTCTAATCAGCTGATACATTTCGTTATTCAGAGATGTATTTACACTTGAATGAAAGCAAAAATGTCGATAACAAATATTAAATTTTCTATGACATGGTCAAAAAGCATAATAACCAATAAAAATAAAAATATACTATATGTTGTCTTTGTTTCAGAATAATGGGTTGTCATAAAAGTCTTGCGGTATTTTTATTGATTTTTTTTTTTTATTGAAATTGAAATGCATTTTTGATGACTCATGCCAGCTCTTGACCGATGCTACGGCTGCTACTATGCCGGTCTCTTTCGACCAATTCAGTGATTTTATCGCAATTTTCGACGACAGGCCTTCCGAAGCGTGGCGCATCTTCGACCACCTCTACACCAGAACGAAAACGTTGAAACCATCGTTGTGCGGTGAAAATGGAAACTGTATCGGGTCCATAAACTGCACAAATTTTATTGGCGACTTGAGATGCATTTTTGCCTTTATCGTAGTAGTACTGTAAAATATGCCGTATTTTCTCTTTATTTTGCTCCATGTTTGCGACGCTATAACTCACGAACGACTTAAAAGAAACGACAATCAATCAAACACGTGTTAGCGCGTGAAATGAGCTTTCCAAAAAGGTATAGCATGACCCGATGCGACGTATAAACTAGAACTACGCGCTTTCAGCGCCAACTAGCGAAAATACCGCAAGACTTTTTTGACAACCTATTCTATATATTAAATATAAAGAATGTGTTTCGCCCATTGAGCGTACTGTTCGCAATATCATCGCCCATCTTGGGACCCAGCATTCATTGGTTAATAATTGACCGAATAGACGACCTCTAGCACGCAAGGAAGAAAATATAGCAACCGTAGCTGAAAATCTACACGAAGACCATGGAGGGTCGATTCGTCGACGTTCGCAGCAACACGGACTTCCGTATGTAAATAGGCAAAGTTGTGGCATTTTGAACGAAGAGCAACCTGAACAGATTCAAGATCTGCTATTTCATCCAGAAAAAACAAAGTTTTGGTGAGGTTTGTGGGCCGATGGAATCATTTTTCCATATTTCTTCAAAAATGATGCGGCTGAGAACGTAAATGGCGACCGTTATCGCGCATGATAACCGACTATTTGATGCTGGAAATTGAAGCTCGTGATGTCAGCGACATTTGGTTTCAACAAGATCCGCCAATTCCCACACAACGTATCAATCGATTGGCCATTTAGATCGTGTGATATCACACCGTTGAACTTTTTCCTGTGGGAATATGTATAGTAAAGTCTGAAGCCTATCTTTAAAAAGTAAAAGTATTAACAAAGAATCCCCAATACTTCATCCTCACCTTAAAAGTACAATATTTACTATTAAAATATAATTAAATACTTTAATAAAATTCCGTCTGTAAATTTGTAATATTTTTTTTATAAGGAATCCAATAAAATTAATATACGATAAAATATTTCGTCAGAAGATTTATTAGTTTTGTTAAAAAAAAATTATTCTTATTTTCCGTAAATTCGTGAAAACATTGAAAAAAATAATTCAATTAATATTCGATAAATAATTTTGAAAATTTCTCAAGTTGCAAAAAATGTCTTCCAATACAAGTAAATGTTAAAATTTGCGCTAAAACTTGTTTTATTAAAAACAAAAATTTAAGCTTTTTCTTTAATATTTTATCAATAATTTCGTAAAAAGGCATTAATATTTTCATTTATATTTGAACAATAACTTCGTGATTTCTTCTTTAAAATTTTTTTTTTTTACATTTTCTGTAATTGTCGTTGGTAAGTTGTGTAAAAACTTATTTTGTTTAGGAAAATGTAAAAAAATTGATGAAAAATTTTGTATAACAACCGTTAAAATTTGCCGTAATATTCTGTAAATAATTTCGTGGAAAATGTTTCCTCTAAAAACAAAAATCGGCAAAACTTTCTGTAACCGCTGATGCATAATTTTGTAAAAACTTATTTCATTTAATGAACAATTTCGTATAGAAACCCGTTAAAATTTTCAGTATAATTCCATCAACAATTTTATCTTACTGTTGGCATTCGTTGAACACAGAATCAAAATAAAAACACACGCACGTACTATTGGACACAACGGCTAGTAAATATTTAAACTTTTTATGTACATACTTTTACATATATACGCATGTATTTATATACATATATTTCTATATATCAATTAAGCCTTTCTCAAGTTTTTAAACTGTCTTAAACTTGTTTCTCACACACTTATTTCACACAATCTCTTCTCTATGTATATGCATTCGCATAAATCCCGACTTCTTAGTAAATATAAGCAAAAAAGTATGGGTATAATTGTAGAGCAAACAAAAATTATGACAATACAAATAATAATATGCTATAACTTTGCATTTACCTATGACTCAAATTTATTTCGTTTGCTCAAAACCGTTACGAACGCGCCAACAGACAGAAGCTTACTGATTGCAAATAGGCAGAATCTTCGCTACAAAACTGGAAAATCAATCAGAAACTTGTATTTTCGTGTATTTAATTAGTGATGAGCGACAAACCTGCATACATACGAATACATATGTATATACATATATATATAGCGACAAAAAAGTACCCGGGAATTGTAAATAAAACGCTAAATATTTATTTATACATAAATATATATTTTTCCCCTTCAAAGTATGCCCTCCCCGATGTAATACAATTATGCCAACGATTTTTTCAGTCGTCGAAACACTTTTCCTAAGCACTTTTTGGGATGATCTTGACTTCCTTCAGCGAATTTGGTTCTTTCACTTCGATCGTCTGAAAAGGGGTCCATGGAGCGGCAATTTCATATATACAAAATTTGAGACAAATTTTTTGTTCGATATTTTTATCCATTGTAAAAATCGCAACGCACAACTGAGGTGTATCGACTTGAGCAGCTGCTGTAAACGCATTTAATTAAGGACAGGACTACCAACCTAGCAAAGTATTTTTTTTTTTTTGAAATATTACTTACCCGTTGAATTTAATTACAATTTCCGGGTGCTTTTTTGTCACAATGTATGTATATATAGTATATGCGTGTGTTTGTAGTTTAAGCTGTGATTCCCGCTCTGGCAGCTAGTCGAGAATCCAAGCGACGACAGCGAAGATGAGCTTTGTACATCGATACACACACACACTTACACATGCACTAAGCAGATACTAGATAGATTTACACCTATTCGGTAGTTATTGGTTACGCTCGCTGATATACATACATACTATATATGAATATAGATTTTTTCTCTAATTTTTAAATATGAATTTTAAATTATTCAAACACAAATTATTATTTGCGTGAAATTTCCAATTTTTTTGCATAAAAAGCCAGTCGCGTTCGTCATAACACAGAGCTAGCTCTCGGCGCTCTTTATGCACTTGAGGCTGGTATCGCTTGAACAGGATTTGCAGTAATTAATTGCTTGCGAATGGGAGCAGATGCATACAATTAAGCGTAGATAACTGTTTTAATAACGAGCCTATCACAGACACACATATCTGCATACATATAAACAGTTTTTTTGTTAGAAACTTGTTTCAAATTCAAGTTCGAGGCTATAAATACGAGGGTAACTTGATAAGGTGGTGTTGTTTGTATTATTATTCATGCAAAGGGCATTCGATTAGTTGGCCTTAAAATTATATTTTCTCCAAGTCCTCGTTTTAAATATAACTTTCCTTTTGAATATTTACCTATATTTCAGTTTAAGCCTTTCTCTGCAGTGGCTTTAAAAATTTCGTATGTGAAAAAAGTATCGATAAACTCGTTATAGAAACAGGCAAAAAGTTTACTTCGGTTACACCGAAGCTAAAAATAACCTGATTCCAAGCCTTTAGTTTGTATGATGGTGCAAATTCGACGGTTCCGACAAACAAGCAACTTCTTTTTGAGAAAAGTATGCAAAACTTCAGACCCATATCTCAAATACTGCGAGACTAGATCGCGTATTTACAGACGGATAGCTGATCATTTACATATACATACATATAACTTAAGTTTCCGATATTTCCTTTTGAGTGTTGCAAACATTGTGGCTAACTTAATATAAACAGTTTAGGGTATAAAGTTGTAGAGAGAACATGAAAACGTTTCTCCACCACTCAGTTTTATTTCGCTTTACAGTTACGATTGATATTCTGCAGAGCTTTCTGTGTGATTTTCCTCTGCTTCCCCCGGCGGGTACTGCGTCGAATACTTTCAGAGCTGGAGTGTTTTCGTCCAAACGTATGACATGACCTAGCCAGCCTGGCCGCTGTCTTTTAATTCGCTGAACTATGTCGTCGTATATCTCATACAGCTCATCGTTCTATCGAATGCGATATTCGCCGTGGCCAATACGCAAAGGAACATAAATATTCCGAAAAACCTTTCTCTCGAAAACTCGTACTTTTCAGTTGCCTACCCAGTCCGAAGTAGCACCTGTTGACAAGAGTTATTCTGCGTTGGATTTCGAGGCTGACGTTGTTGTTGGTGTTAATGCTGGTTCCAAGATAGACGAAATTATCTACGACTTCGAAGTTAAGGCTGTCAACAGTCGCCTAGTCGCGAGTGCAATGACTGTTTGTTTGATGACAGGAGATATTTTGTCTTGCCCTCGTTCACTACCAGACCCATTTGCTTTGCTTCTTTGCCCAACCTGGAGAAAGCAGAACTAATGGCGCGGTTGTTGAGGCCAATGATATCGATGTCATCGGCGTACGCCAGCAATTGTACACTCTTATAGAAGATAGAACCTTCCCTATTTAGTTCTGCAGCTCGAATTATTTTCTCCAAGAGCAGATTGAAGAAGTCGCATGGAAGGAGTCGCCTTGTCTGAAACCTCTTTTGGTATCGAACGGCTCGGCAGAGGTTCTTCCCGATCCTAACGGAGCTTTTGATATTGCTCAACGTCAGTTTACACCGCCTTATACACCGGAGATACTAAATTCAGACATCGCGGCATAAAGACAGCTCTTTTTCGTGCTGTCAAAAGCAGCTTTGAAATCGACGAAGAGGTGGTGTGTGTCGATCCTCTTTTCACGGGTCTTTTCCAAGATTTGGCGCATGGTGAATATCTGGTCAGTTGTAGATTTTCCAGGCCAAAGGACACACTGATAAGTCAAATATTTTAGTCTTGCGATGTTGTGGAGGCTTATTTCACGGTAGTTGGCGCAGATTGTGGGGTTTCGCTTTTTGTTCATTGAGCAAAGCACACTTAAATTCCAATCGTTGGACATGCTTTCGTCCGACCATATTCTACAAAGAAGCTGATGCATGCTCCTTATCAGTTCTTCGCCGCCGTGTTTGAATAGCTCGGCCGGCAATTCATCGGCCCCCGCCGCTTTGTTGTTCTTCAGGTGGGTAATTGCTATTCGAACTTCTTCATGGTGAGGCAATAGAACGTTTGCTCCATCGTTATCGATTGGGGAAACGGGTTCGCCTTCTCAGGTTATATTACCTCTCTAAAAACGGCTTGGTTAAAACCGCGTCTGTTCAGCTACCCTTGCTGTTGCTGTTGTCAGTTTTAAACCCGTTAAGTAACACTTTCGACTAATATTCATTTAATGGAGATATGCAGCGTAATTGTAACGGCAATAAATTTTGACTTCAGCAGCATTGTCGCATATACTGCAACTCATTGTTTAATTCATAGAAGCAAATAATTTTTGAACTGATTTCTTTCAGTCTAATGAATTGATCTAAGTGCTTCTTGTGTTATACTTGAGATAGAAAATGAGTGATTAAAGCGTGAGCTCTAATGTATTAGGAATGATAATATGATATCTCTAAAACTGAGGGACTAGTTGGCGTATATACGGACAGACGAACATAACTAAATCGACTATGTTTGTCATGCTGATTATTCAAATATATATATTTTATAGGGTCTCCAACGTTTCCTTTTGGATGTTAAAAATTCTTGGCAAACTTAAAATAACCAGTTCAGGGCATAAAAATAGAATAAATGCGGTTAATAGTGAATAAGCTGAGAAATAATAATAAAAAAGTCTTGCGGTATTTTCGCTAGTTGGCGCTGAAAGCGCGTAGTTCTAGTTCTAGTTCTAGTCGCATCGGGTCATGCTATATCTTTTTGGAAAGCTTTTTTCACGCGCTAACACGTGTTTGATTGATTGTCCTTTCTTTTATGTCGTTCGTGAGTTATAGCTTCGCAAACATGGAGCAAAATAAAGAGAAAATACGGCATATTTTACAGTACTACTACGATAAAGGCAAAAATGCATCTCAAGCCAATAAAGTCAATAAAATTTGTGCAGTTTATGAAATCGATACAGTTTCCATTTCCACCGCACAACGATGGTTTCAACGTTTTCGTTCCGGTGTAGAGGTGGTCGAAGACGCGCAACGCTCCGGAAGGCCTGTCGTCGAAAATTGCGATAAAATCGATGAATTGGTCGAAAGAGACCGACATAGTAGCAGCCGTAGCATCGGTCAAGAGCTGGGCATGAGCCATCAAAAATTCATTTCAATTTCAATAAAAAAAAAAAATTCAATAAAAATGCCGCAAGACTTTTTTGACAACCCGTTATATGAATTACACATACATTTATACCAACATAACACTGGTTTTGTTGTTTTTATGTTTTTCATGGAATTTCCACAATTCTGAAAATTTTTACTTCCTTTACACAGCAAAAAAACCTATAATTCATTGCAATAATCAATTTTCGGAACTGATATACCGTAATTTAATAAATACTAGCGACACCATTACGGCAAACTCGTCAAATTAATAAGAGCAACAAGTGAACAGTTGCAAAGTTGTACGAGTATACATTTGTGTGTAAGCACATGCATGTGTATAAGCTTGGCAAACTATTGTTGCTTTCGGGGTATTCCCAATGTCGATCGTTGACGCATGCGAAGAAGAGAAAATATGTATGGTATGTTTGTGTATGAGCCGGTAGCGTGGACCTTGAGTAAGCTTTGATTAAAGCACTGCCAAATCAAATTTGAGTATAAATACTATATAAGTATGTATATTGAGTATAAAGTGGAGGTATGAGTTATGAACACACCTTATCCACATAGTTGACAAGAGCTACTCCTATACTGGTATTCGCGTATAAGAGTTATCGGCCGGTCTCTTTATTGTCGGTAAAATTGAGTTACACTCTTTACATTTTGTATAATATTAAGCTTGGTCTGAGCTGTTCTAGTGCAGGTTACCACAGGTTAGTTCACAATGAGTTTTACTTGTTGTAAAATGATAGTATGGTTATGGGCTTCACTTCGTTCAGTTTATGATAACAAATTTGTGCTTGAGCGGTTGGCAAATTTTCCGAAATGTACCCGGACATCTTTAGCTTGATTTTAATCGGTCAGCTTGAACTGCAGCTATATACTAAGGTTGTCTGATCTGAAAAATTTATGCGAAGATTGTTGCATTGCCTCTGGCAGTAATCCATATCAATATCTTGTCAAATGAGAAAGTTTTCCATACAAAGATCAGTTGATCGATAAGTTTGTTTGGCAGTTACATCCTGTATTTGTCCGATATCGGCGGTTTCGACAGAAGAAAGTGTGCAAATATCAGGCCGATAACTTAAAAACTGAGGGACTAATTCGCGTGTATACAAATGGACAGACATACAGAATGATGTGGCTCGACGACTTAGCTCGTCACGTTGATCATTTTAAAATATTTTTTATAGGAAATCTCTGAAAGGAATGTCGGACACACTTCGTGGCAAACTTAATACATCCTATGCAGGTGTTTAAGCTTGCACGGATTTCTTAAATGGAAAAGTGGTGATTGGATTCTTATGGCTTCTGGCGATAAGCTATCTAAGACACATAAGCGCTTCCTCTATCAGTGAAGCCAAATTTCGTTACCATTTGACACCTTCCGTTGAACATCTGCTTACAGAGTCGCATACGTCTATTGTTTACAAAACTTTAGATCAATTGTGAATCGCCTTATTATTTCCTTATAAAAATATGGTTAAAAGCAGAAATCATTACGAGTGTCGTATAAATGATTTCAGTTCTGAGCAGTAATACGTCTTTCCTACCAGCATACTGCAACTGATGCCGCAGGGTGCTTTGGTTTTCAGCCCCAGACAGTAACAATAATTTTAAGGAAATTGAAAATATGTGAAAATATCTTTACAAGATCGGGATTTATAATAGTGAAAATATATTTCCAGGTATTTTTGTAAGCATTAATACACAATTTTGGCTGTAAAATATTGTAAGTCAACTCTTCTCTCTTTAAGCTTCATAATGATCCAATCCCGTGAATACAGTACACTTGAATACAAGTCGTGTAAATTTTCTGTACCCAAAGCGGCAATACCCACTTGATAGTAACGTACGGGGTTATTACGATCGGGACATACTAATACCATGTTCAGACCGAAAATTTAAAAGATTAGATTATATTTAAGCATTTCATAACCCAACAGTGTTCTCACTGCCGTTAAAAAGATCAAAAAACAGCTGTTATTGTCATTCAAGAATTCACATCGCTTAATATTTATCAAAAGAAAAGATTGTCATATAGTATTTTGAAAAAAAAGACGGTTTTTTTTAATATTTCCCATATAATAGAAATAATGGATGCATTTTTTCATTTGTTAAGTCGATTTTCATATGAAATTAGATTCATTGCTTTAAAAAAATTGTTTGTTTACCTTTTTTCCCTTTGTAGTGTCTAAATCAGCTGTGATAATGTAACAGATTTCCAGTGCTGACAAGTAGATTGCGCAAAATCAGAGTGATTTAGCGTGGATCAGTTTCAAATCATTTCAATGAAGTGATTTGGAACTGTCATTTTTGTATGGCGAAATCTTGATAAATTTTTAAGATTATTGGGATAATCCATTCAACAGCCGAAATCGTGTGATTAAGTGTCGGTCTGAACATGGTATAACGGTGAGCCACTTTCTCTCATAAACTTATCATTGCCTGGTACACCACCGGCACATGTGAAACTCGGATGAAACTCGACCTTCTATAAAATTGGTTGGTAACCGCCGCTTTCACCAAATTTGTGTTGACCCCAACCGGTGCTAACACAATGGTCTCGATACAAAACTGTATTAACTTCCGGCAAGCAGATCGGCTGCACATTCGGTGTCAAGGTGTATGAAAATTTAACAATCAATGCCGAATTTCGAACTCTTCATGTATGTACGGTTCAAGAGAGGTTTCTATCGCCAGCACGCACAAACAGCAGCTGTCCGGTCTTGTCTACGACGTTTTATGCGTTTGTCAGTACAACATTTGGTGTGATTAACGAGGCCACCCACATATGTAGCTACCGTTAGTATGTGCAATTAATAACATCCATGGAAATTCAGCAAATTCCGTCTCCTTATGGAGGACTTCAGTTTTTTTCTACACTAAGCCATTCGAATTTCGATGACCGCAACTGCTGATTTGTCGGGGTGTTAATGCATCTAAATTGAATCAGCGAGTGTTTAAATTTCAAAGTTATTCAAAAGTTTTAAGCAAACCTGGTACCACGTCAAGTATATTCATACACAGCATACTTTAAAAAAACCGCAGGCGTCACCATTACCTGTGTGCCGCTTGCAGAGCGAATTTAAGACGCATTCTTTGCCCATTTCACAGATCTTGGTTTGGAATTCTGCAGTTCGATCGTTTATTTCCTTCGTAGTAGCATCCCCAAAAATGGCTTTAATGAGTGGGTTAGCTGCCATATTTTGGCATAGTGTTGTATTTATTCAAAAGGATAGTAATCCTAAAGCAATAAGCTTTATTGACGCGGTCATTTTTTGTGCTAAGGTGAGATAATAATACAATAATTGGAATAATTAGGAAGCAAGCAGATTACTTTTAGTAGTTGGCGAGCTCCCTCACTCAAGCATTTAAAGGAACAGTGGAGGATCCAAAGGGTTTTGAATATAAAAACAAGGTTATTTTTTATAATATTTCTAGTATGACGCGGAGTTGTTGGGACTGTAGCGAGCCTCGGTAAGTTGGTTTCTAAAGTGTTTAAAAGTAAGATACTACCAAATTCTTTTGAGAGCATTATGCTCGCGGTACAATGAATACCACTAAAAGAGAATTAACGACGACAACGTTTAGGTCATTTCGAATAGATGCAGACACTACAACTTTAATAGTACCCACAGAGTTTTCTGCAGATAAGGTCAAATCGGTGAGTTACGTTAACAGAAACAAAACGGAGAAGTCACAAATCAGTATTCTTCAGTTTTAAGGTGTTAGGAGGAAGGAAGAAAATATCAAATCTTAAAGTTATTGATCAACAAAGACGTCATAAATGACCCCAATTAAAGCATTAAAACTGTTCACGATCTTATCAATAAATATTGTGCAATTTTAGACATATATGTATATATATGGAATATTGACGAGGAGTGCAACAAATTCTTTTTCATAAAAAAATTAATTGAAAACAAGAAAAAACGTTAACTTCGGCGGCACCGAAGCTAATATACCCTTCACAGGTGCATTTCTTTTAGTAATTATGTGTTCAGTTTGTATGGAAGCTATATGCTATAGTTAACCGATCTGACCAATTTCTTCGGAGATTACATTGTTGCCTTAGAAAATAATCTATGCCAAATTTGGTGAAGATACATTGTCAAATGTGAAAGTTTTCCATACAAGAACTTGATTCCGATCGTTCAGTTTGTATGGTAGCTATATGCTATAGTTAACCGATCTGACCAATTTCTTCGGAAATTACATTGTTGCCTTAGAAAATAATCTGTGCCAAATTTGGTGAAGATACATTGTCAAATGTGAAAGTTTTCCATACAAGAACTTGATTCCGATCGTTCAGTTTGTATGGTAGCTATATGCTATAGTTAACCGATCTGACCAATTTCTTCGGAGATTACATTGTTGCCTTAGAAAATAATCTATGCCAAATTTGGTGAAGATACATTGTCAAATGTGAAAGTTTTCCATACAAGAACTTGATTCCGATCGTTCAGTTTATATGGCAGCTTCTTGAAGAGAAAATGACGTGTGCAAAATTTCAAAAGGATATCTTAAAAACTGAGGGACTAGTTCGTATATATACAGACGGACGGACGGACGGACAGACAGAGAGACGGACATGGTTAAATCGACTCAGCTCAACATACTGATCATTTATATATATACTTTATAGGGTCTCCGACGCTTCCTTCTGGGTGTTACAAACTTCGTGACAAACTGAATATACCCTGTTCAGGGTATAAAAAACATAATAAATCCAAACGACTCACGGACTGCAGTACAATGCCTATAACCTCCTATTTTAAACACTGGAAATATACTAGAAATACCTTCTCATTGACGAACACTATTTGTCGTTAAGGTTTCGGACTGGAATCACATAACCATATACAATAATACCGTTTACCGTTTCCATGATAGACGAAATTGGCCAAAGCAATTGAAATGTGGCAAGAACTAGTACATATAATCAATACACAAAGATTTACTGAAAATAAAGACATATTTGGATGGTCAATGCCAGTTTCGGCTATGTCTCTTGGTTTACCAATGATAAGACTGCAGAGATTTTTCATCCACATCTTGCAAAGACTGGAAAATGGTCGCTCGAGAAAGTAAACGGATGTTTCCACAGTGTCCAATCGAATGTAGACTTCTGTGTTCTACTCGAGATCTAAAGGTTATTGTTGTCGCAAAGCGGCTTCCAAACAAGCAGGTTGATAAAGTAGCTTGATACTATTTCTAGTGAGGACAAATACTCCTTGTCGCTTTGCTGTCGGAGTGAATGTTCATCTTCTAGAAAGAGGCTGTAGTCCGTAGCAGTACGTCTACTACCACCTTAGCTGCCTGATAAACAGTACAGTGGTAAGATTGTTGCAGAGCTCATTACAGAAAACTCCACCTGACACCTTCTCTCCCAGCTACGGAGAAAAAACTCGCATATCCCACGTCGATATGTGACCAGGGAAAAGTAGCCTCTGCAACACAATTATCAAAGTTGTTTTCAAGAATATGTACATTGAAGGAGGCAGAATTTTGCCGAGTCCTGTTTCGGGCCCATCACAGAAACACACCTGCCGGCAATATCCACGAGAGCTATGTGTAAAACGGCATTAACTGTTATTTTTGGTGTAGTGTACCGAAGATGCTGATGAGAACCATCCCTTGGGCATGTTCAAGCTTTTTAACAAGTGTAGCGTTTTGTAGCGATCTCCATCTGACGAATACACCATAGAACATTATTGGCTTGAGCACGATTTCATAGCGCCAATACACCACCTTTGATGAGAATCCTCACCTTTTCCCTATAAAAAGCAGCCGATGCAATACCGAAAAAATGTTGAATAGTTTCAATCTTGCGAATGTCAAACTAACTCGTTGTTGGTTCGTTGTCTGAGTGAGAAAAAAATTCAAATTTAATATTAGATTATTTCTAATGATGGTTTGCCACTAAAGAACCTTGTTAATGTTTGGCGTGGCGTCTTATTAACTTTTAATAAGGTCTGCCCATATCATTATTTCATCGCATTTTGATTTCGGATCTTAGATATTTCTAAGTTAAAGCACGACATCGCGTATTGAAAGATAACTTCACTTATCTTAACTTAAGCACCTTTTTTGTAAGTCCACATATGTATGTATATTTGAGAAATTTTTAAAAATTATTTTGAATGTGAATTTTTCACAAAATCAGCAGACAAATTATGTTTTCATACTTGAAATTTCAATTCCGACTGCATTTAAATCTTATAATCGCTAATTAACAGGAACACAACTCAAATAATAGAAGATTCTTGTAAGCTTACATGAACTGTTTCTGCGTAAATGTACAAATGCGAGGAAAACACAAGAGTGCGAAGGTTTTAATAATTATATTTAATGTGACATTAGGCTTATCGCTGATGATTTACAAACACATACAAGTACAACATTATATGCAGTTCGATCAGTCAAATAGTAGTTCAAATTTGACCTGGACTGGTCCAATTAAACTGCGCGCTCAAATCGAATCGAGAAGGAAATTGTTCTTAGATTGGTACAACCTGTTTTTATATTCGTGTGAAGTTTGATCTCCATATTTTAGTTAGTGTGTGTTTGACAGAATTTGCTTACAATTTTGTCTTTGCAATGTAATCTCACCTACAGAATCTTGGAAAAGGTAGCAGAAGTGTTTTGGAGAGCCTACTTTTACTGACGAACACATCTGAACACAATTTGGTTATTGTTTTGGGTATAAAGCGTGTGAGGGCTTGGCATGTATAGATAGACGTGATTTTTTTGCAAAATCGATAACCAATAAAGGTCGCAATGGAGACGCATCCTTACTGGTGACGAGACGTGGATATATGAATAGGACGTCGAGACTGTCGAACAATCTAGCGAATTGCGCTTCAAAAATTAGTCGATACCGACCTGAATTTTTTGCCAAAACGACATATAAAACCAAAATTCGAAGGCACTGAATAGAATGGTATCAGATGATCAGCACATATTTGAACTATTTTTCACCGTAAGTACAACTTAATGAATATTGCAATAAAATATTTATTTCATGTCATAAGTGGTCGTGAACGAACCCTAGATTCACTGCAGTACAATAGATACCAAAAAATATCCAACTATTCTTTATACTAAAGAAGAAATTGTGCGATCTTATACCAAAATTTCGAAAAATCACAGCGAATACACAAAAAGTTTGTGACAACTAGAATGAAGAAACGTTGTTATAAGTCGTTAAAGTTATAAAGGGTGATCCAATTTGAGCTTCTCAACTTTCTACCCTCAGAGGATCCATCCGTTGAGTCCATTTTTCGATGACTCATTCGAGCATTTCGACTGGTAAATAGCGAATGATGTTTTGCTCCAAGGTGTAGCGGGATTGTCCCCATAAACTTTAGACTTTACATATTCGCACCGGAAAAAGTCTAACAGTGTCTAACATATCACACGATCTTGGTGGCCAATCGACAAGCCCAAACGTGAAATTATCTTCTCATTGAAGTATTCTTTCAATAAATCCATCGATTGATGCAATGCGTGGTAAGTGGTGCCGTCTTGTTCAAATCAAATGTCGCCGAAATCACGAGCTTCAATTTCAGGCATCAAATACTTGTAGTAACATATCATGCGGTCGCCATTGACAGTTATGTTCTCAACGGCATCAATTTTGAAGAAATATGGCCCGATGATTCCACCGTTCCTCAAACCACAACAAACCATTCTTTTTCCTGGTTGAAATGGTGGCTTTTGAAACCATTCAGGTTGCTCTTCATCTCAAACGTGGCCACTTTGTTTGTTTACATACAAATTGAACCAGAAATAGGCCTCATCGCTGAACAAAATTTGGCTCGAAAACGTCGGATCTTCTTGGAACTTTTCAAGAGCCCATAGAGCGAAGCGATGTCGCTTGGGAAGGTCGAACGGCTTCAGTTCTTGCACAGACTGTATTTTATAGGTTTCAGAAAGTCTCTCGAAAAAAGTGCCTCTGCTTAGATCACACGTTTTATATAAAATATATAAATATGTATATGATCCGCGTGATGAGCTGAGTCGATTTATTCACTTCTGTCCTTCAGATAATGAGACGAAATTTTGCACACGTTCTTATTTCCCCAAGAAGCTGCTCATTTGGTGGAACTGAGAATACCGCACCACTATAGTATATGGCTGTCATATAAATGGAATCGTGGGCATTCCTGTTTACACATTTATAAAAACATACATACATACATATATAGAATAGTAGATACATATGTATGTAGTAGACTCAGAAATGTTAGTTGCCCAAAAATGAAATTTTGAATAAAAATGAATTCTTAAGAAGTATTGTGGTTTAAAATTTAAAATTGGATATTTATATTTATTTATATTTGTATTTCTAAATTTCACATTCAATCAATGTTTTACCAAACTTAAATCAGAAACAACTTCTCAAACCGTGAAATGTTGAAAATCAATGCCACGTGCAGCCAGGTTCGTATTTATCCAATTGCGAAGATATGCCACATTCGCGTAGACTCCCGGAACATTAATAGCACCACAACCTATACCCCAAGCCACAATGCCAGCTTGATAGTAACGTTTCGGGTTATTTGGGTCGGGACATACCAATGGTGAGCCACCATCTCCTTTACAGGCATCTTTGCCCTCCTCACCACCGGCACACATGAAACTTTGATGTAATTGGAAAAATCGTCCCAGACGTGTTTTACGTAGATTTGCTTGGCAAACATCATGTGGCACTGCAGGCAGTTCGATTTTCTTTAAAATCATCGGATAATCGGATTCTTTGCCAAACTTCGTTTTGCCCCAACCGGTGGCAAAACAACGTGAATAGTCGAAATTGGCGTCCGGTTCCGGCAAGCAGATAGGACGTACATTTTCCGCCCAAGTGAAAGGTGTTACCAAAATGAATAGCGCTACATCATTGTAGAGTGCGCCTTTGTTGTATCGCTCATGACGAATAATCTCCTTGACACGTACGTCTTGATGTGGCAACACCTCCTGTTTGGTATTGGTGTCCCACTCACCGGCCCGTGCTATCGTTAAGTGTGGCTGAGCGTTTTGCGCACAATGTGCAGCTGTCAAGACGACATTTGGCGCAATTACAGAGCCGCCACATACGTAAACTTGTAAGGTCTCGCCACCAATTACCTCGTCACGCAAAATGGCAACCATCCAGGGGAATTCACCAAACTGTGACTCGCCATCTTTGTCGCCAGTAATTCTGAAGCCAACACCACTTGGATTACGATAACCACAACCCGTGTGGGCGTCAGCTGGTTTGATGGGCACATTCGGTTCTGTTAACTAAAAGAGAAGCAAATTTTCGTAATTTGAACTTGTCTTGAAATTCCAACTTATCTATATATACCTTTTCTTCGGTACTACAGCACACTTCTAAATAGTTACATGAGTTTTCATCACCGAAGCGTATATCAATGATGGTTTCACCATTTCTTACCACTGCACCATTTTCATCGCACAGGAAACGCTCAACACACTCTTTGTTAACGCCACAAGCTTTTCCACCACCAACATCAGCTTGTGGTTGTGGTGTTGAAGATGTAAATATTTTACTTAGCAAATCATCAATTGATTGCGCTTGCGTTGTTTTGATAAGCGAGAGGGAAAATAAGTAGATAACGATAACCGTTATATTTCGATTCATTTTATGGCAAAGTGTCTGAAAAAAGGAAACGAAGGAACTTTGACAAACAATTGAAGAGGGTTCTTATTCGTAATCCCTCATACTATGAAGTAAGTATGAAGTTGGTGCCCCAGTGCAGATTCTTTGAATGGTTAGTTCAACTGCACAGTGCAATTCGCATATGGGTAGTTCAACTACAAGTTTCGGTGCCGTGGAATCTTTAACTTACCTAAGTTCTTCGAAATTGGTAGTAATGCGAGTGGTATTCAGAAATATTACATAAAAAACTTTTTAATAACCGCAAAGGACAGTCTGCAGCTGTTTCTCTTTATTTATTCGCAAAATTTATATTATATACATTATATTGTCTATCTATGAAAACATTTTTTCGAAACCCACCGACGAAATTGTTCGATTAAAACCAAAAAATAAAGCTGCTGACCAGACGACTTACTTCTTTGAACTGAGAACGCTATTTCTTATTAATCTGGCTTTTTTATAGATCAGTCGTTCTTATCAGTTTCAAGCATTTACCTATTAAATACCAAGTCTTTAATTTATTAAAAGTACTCAATGGGAGGTTATCAATACAATGATTGATATTGAACCAGAACAACACATTTAGAGAGAGCAATGCGCTCTTACCAAAGTGTATGGTATCTATAAGAAATAATATAAGTAACGGGGTTCTTCAAAACGACGCCGCAAAAGAAAACTTATAGGTACAGCAAACGACTCCATGTTTACCTCTCTTTTAATATTTATCTCTAGTAAGGTTTGCCATTTCATCATGGAAAAATATACGATCCAACAACGAGTCGAAATTATTAAAATTTACTACCGAAATTCGGAGTCAGTGGCCTCAACTTTAAGAGCGCTACGTCCAATTTATGGTCGTCATAATCGTCTTGTCAGATCAATAACTGAGCGTCTAGTGAAAAAATTTGATTCCACAGGCACAGTACAAAATGCTTCCGTGCCAGTGAGACAAAGAAGTGTCCGTAGTGTCAAGAATATTGCTGCCGCATCAATTGAGGAAGACCTAAATCAGTCTCTCATTCATCGTGTTGCGTAGTTGTGGTGAATTTTGCGAAAAATATTGTGGCGTCATTGGGCCGTACCACTTCCGTAATGATCAAGATCGGCAGGTTACTGTGAATGCGAATCGCTAGCGCTTTATGATAAGCAAATATTTTTAGCCCAAATTGGATGATATGGACTTGGGCAACATATGGTTCCAACAAGATGGCGCCACAAGCCACACAGCGAATGTAACAATCGATTTATTGAAAACGAAGTTTGGTGAATGTGTTATCGCACGAAATGGCCCAGTCGATTGGCAGCCTCGGTCGTGCGATTTGACGCCGTTAGACTATTTCCTGTACTTCGTACGAATATTGAACATGAAATTGCAGCAGTATCGGCCGATTTATGTTGCAAAACAGTCGAAAATTGTGTACAGCCTCTGGGTTGCTGCAAACGTGCCCGTGGTGGCTATGCAAAAGAAATCGTGTTCCATACATAATGGCATTGAATGTACTTTCCCAGGAATAATAAATTTCACTGATATTCCAAAGTTTTTGTTTTACTCAAAAAACTTTTGTAGCGCTCTTATTGAAAAACCCTACACAAGGTGCGTTTCAAAGCAAGCAGGACTTTAAAGAAAACATAACACATGGTTTTTTCGGCAAAATAAATTTATTTTATTCAAAACAGTCTCCTTCTGCTTCAACACAACTTTTTGCACGGTCCAAAAGCATATCGAACGAGTGTTTTAGTTCGTTAACCGGTATAGCCAATGGTCTCTACGTCTGCATAACTGGACATGGACAAATGCATTTTTCCGAAAAGGTAGAAGTCGCACGGCGCCATTCAGGTGAATACGGGGAGTAGTTAATGGTTAAAATGTGATTTTCGGTCAAATAATCGGTCACAATGATATCCTTCGAATGTTGGATTCTGAGCAATTTTTTGTCGTCAGTCACACAAACCGTGTACACACCTTTCGTAAGCCCAAACGTTCGGTCAAAATGCGATAAATCGATGCTTTGGAGATATTCAATTCCATTTCCATGAATTTCAATGATGATTTCGGCTGATTTTTGATGAATTCATTCATAGTTTCGATGGAATTTCCGGTGATCACGGATTTTGATTGGCCCACATGTTGATCGTCATTTACGTATGTCCTCACGACTACTTTAAAAACGTTGAAACCACTCGTGCACTCTGCTACGGGATAGGTAATCATTGCCATAAACTTGTTTCATCAATTGAAACGTTTCGGTAAAAGTTTTTCCAATTTTAAAACAAAATTTAATGTTGGCTCTTTGTTCCAAGCTCATTTTTACACCGATAACACAAACATACTGAGACTTAAAACGCAATAACTTCACTTCGATTCGATGAAATGTTATGAAATTCTCACTGGACAATCTAGATTCTAACGCACTAGTCGACATATAGATGGCGCCACCAGGGGGTGCTAGATTCTAAAAGTCCTCTTTACTTTGGGACGCACCTTGTGCTTCTGCACAAAATTGCAACACGAATTAATATTTTTCGTAGCTAATACATTCTGCTTGATAAGTCAGGCCTTTTTAACATTAGTATTCAACGACAAGCAACTCTGAGATTAATTTCGTGGGTGCAGCAAAAAGTTCGATGGCGATCATAAGTCACTGTTAAATATTTCTCAATAGCAAAGACAGAAGTTTAGAGCTAACAACACGAATTAATACCTCCGATTGAAGAAAATACTTTTGTAGTTGGATCTCAGCTATCGGCAAAAACGCATTGGAATATATCACAAATCTGTTTACATGTCTTATTTCTGCTTTCGCTATTTCGCCTGGATGTGGAAAAGTATGAGATCCGAGGTGTTTTTGCCTTGATCTGCCAAAAGCGACAAATTCGAGGAGGAAGTGTTTAGATAAATCTAACTCATCTTCTTTCTGCAGCTGATGCAGCTGACATCCGGTAATATATGTAACCTTACTGCATGAATCCCGATAGGACAGCGCAAATTAGAACTCCAGAAGACAACGGAGCTCTTACCTTGCCAATTTCGCAATTATTTAGATTAAAAAGTACACTGTTTTGAACAGTGCTACTCAGACTATTTTGGTTTTCCTGTGAGGAATCAAGAGAAATCCTGGCTTCCACATAAATGTAGTGTAACGTGTGTGAGGCTCCTTTTAGGTTGGGCTAAACAAGAACCTAGACATTTGTCATTTGCTATACCAATGATTTGGACGGAACCAAAGGATTATGTAAGTGATTGTTATTTTTGTTTGAACTGCCTGTGCCGATGCCTCCAAATCGATCAAAAAGTCAGAATTCTAGTCCGGAATTTGTTCTCAGTCATATATCATATATATCATATCAGTCATATAAGGTATCTGAAGATAGTGTGTCAAGTTATGAACCGTCAACTTCAAAAGAACCGCACTTATTGACACAACGTGATTTAAACGATTTAGTACGTGATTTAAATCTGTATAAAAACAAGTAAGGAAGGGCTAAGTTCGGGTGTCACCGAACATTTTATACTCTCGCATGGTAAAGTGATAATCGAGATTTCATTATACGTCATTTACATATTTTTCAAATACCGTATTTGTGTAAAGTTTTATTCCGCTATCATCTTTCTAATGTACATATATATGATACAGAGAAGGCATCAGATGGAATTCAAAATAGCGTTAAATCGGAAGAAGGCGTGCTTCTGAACCGATTTCACCCATATTTCGTACATGTCATCAGGGTGTTAAGAAAATATTATATACCGAATTTCATTGAAATCGGTGAAGTAGTTCCTGAGATATGGTTTTTGGTCCATAAGTGGGCGACGCCACGCCCATTTTAAATTTAAAAAAAAAAGGCTGGGTGCAGCTTCCTTCTCCCATTTCTTCCGTAAAATTTAGTGTTTCTGACGTTTTTTGTTTGTCGGTTAACGCACTTTTAGTGATTTTCAACAAAACCTTTGTATGGGAGGTGGGCGTGGTTATTATCCGATTTCTTCCATTTTTGAACTGTATATGGAAATGCCTGAGGGAAACGACTCTATAGAGTTTGGTTGACATAGTTATAGTAGTTTCCAAGATATATACAAAAAACTTAGTAGGGGGCGGGGCCACGCCCACTTTTCCAAAAAAAAAAAATTGCGTACAAATCTTTTGTGTCAAATTTCACTTTAATATCTTTATTTATGGCTTAGTTATGACACTTTATAAGTTTTCGGTTTCAGCCATTTTGTGGGCGTGGCAGTGGGCCGATTTTGCCCATCTTCGAACTTGACCTTCTTATGGACCCTAGAAATACGTGTACCAAGTTTCATGATATCTCAATTTATACTCAAGTTACAGCTTGCACGGACGGACGGACGGACAGACGGACGGACAGACAGACGGGCAGACAGACGGGCAGACAGACGGACGGACAGACAGACATCCGGATTTCAACTCTACTCGTCACCCTTATCACTTTGGTATATATATCCCTATATCTGACTCTTTTCGTTTTAGGACTTACAAACAACCGTTATGTGAACAAAACTATAATACTCTCCTTAGCAACTTTGTTGCGAGAGTATAAAAACAGGCTGAGCTTTTGGGGTCTGGATTAAACGACTGGAATTACTTTCTCGTGGTAAAAAGATTTCTTATTTTCGACGTCGTGACGATGAAATAAAACCTTACTTTTCTGAAGGAGGTGATTTAGTCTATTGTAATAACGTTCGTGTAGTGATAAATTTATTAAATTTCGAATATAATCCAAGTCACTGGCGACTGTTTATTGACTCTTCAAAAACTAGTTTGAAAGCAGTGTTACTGCATAACAGAAACAAACTTCCTTCAGTGCCGATTGGTCACGGTTCTAATATGAAAGAGACTTACGAAAATATGAGATTTATACTTGAAAAAATTGAATACAGTAAACACGCTTGGAAAATTTGTGGTGATTTTAAAGTCATTGCACTTTTACTTGGACTACAGCTTGGTTATACGAAATTTTGCTGTTTTATTTGTGAATGGGACAGTAGAGACAGAAAAAGTCACTATACAAGGAAAGTGTGGCCCAACCGTGAATCACTAACTCCAGGCCATAAAAATGTTAAAAATGATCCTCTAGTGAACCCTGATGACATACTTTTACCACCGTTGCACATAAAGCTTGGCCTGATAAAAAATTTTGTAAAAGCTATGCCTAAAGATGGAGATGAATTTTTATATCTAAAAGAGAAATTCCCTAAACTCAGCGAGGCAAAAATCAAAGAGGGAATATTTGTAGGCCCACAAATACGGCAACTGATGAAGGATAACAGCTTTGAAGAAAAACTGAATGATCAGGAAAAACTCGCCTGGAAATGTTTTGTGAATGTTGTTCAAAATTTTCTAGGTAACCATAAAGCGGAAAATTACAAAGATATGCTGGACTCTCATCTGGATTTCTTTCTGGCAAATTTGGGTGCTGTGAGTGACGAACAAGGTGAGAGGTTCCATCAAGACATTTCCTTAATGGAAAAGCGTTATCAAGGCAAATGGAGTCCAGGAATGCTAGCAGACTATTGTTGGAGACTTAAAAGGGACCTACTGGAAGCCAAATATTCAAGAAAATCATAAGTATCTATTAGATATTAGGAAAATGTTTTGATGTCACAAGAAAACATGATGTGTACATTTTTTTTCATTGATATATTATTATTTGGTGGCCATAGTATATTCAAAATTTGATATAAATTTTCATGTGACAAAAAAAATTACAAATTTGTTGACCAATGGTATCTATCCTGGCAAGATCATCAAGTTGGGTCTTAAAGTTTCGTGCAATACCGCTATGGGCAAGCACCCAAATCAGTCTAATCGTGAAATAACTCGATGCTAGAATTAAGGAGTCTAGAATTCTTTTCACAAATCTTGAGCCAACAGTCAGCGAACTCAAGACTTACATATATCGCGGCGCTACTATCGTAGTGGATAGTAACCACTCTGATAGAGGCCGCGCTACGAAGCAGTAGTACTGCGCCTTTATGACTGTCATCTGCGCTTGGAGGATGCTGGAGTGGAAGCCAAAACTGGAGCTGATGAAATGTTCTCGACAGTTTACTACTCCACCAACCGGTAAGCTTTGATCCATCCGCAAAAATCACAATTTCTTTTCTCCAGCGAGTCTTTCCCTCCCATGCCTCCCTCGAAGGAATGTGATAAGTGCAGCGACAGCCAGGCTAAGCTCGGTGATCTACTAATACAAGTATTTTGGAATAAATTCAAAGTGCGGGAGGATTCCAGAGTGTTTAGGTTCGCAGTCATCTAAGTACCAAGTTTTCTGAGTCTGAGTGCAGCTGGTCGCGAACCATGGACGGCTATAGGCAGCTAGAGCCATAGTTGATGTGGTTCGTTTTTTGTGAGTGCAAACCTTATTAACCAACCAATATAACAATTTAAGTCTCTCTCATTCCCTTTATATCATATATGCATATAGGTTAAATATATGAGATTTTTTAACAGCTCCTAAATAACATATTGGCTTTACCCAATGCTTTCCTTGTGTAACAATAATTATTGTTCAATAGAGTAAATTTCACCTGTTGGACGGGAAATGGTGATTCAGCTGATCACCTCTAGTCTTTGCTTTGAAAAAGTGAGCTTGCACACGTAAGGCAAGAACTTGTAGAATTACAAAAGCTTTTTAGTGGTTAAGTGAGCTACGCGCTTAGCCAAATCACAAATCTCATTTTTGGTATTGCTTCCAAAGAGAAAGAGTACATTTATTTTACATAACATAATAGTAAAGCTGGGTTAAGTACCGTTGAGATACCTTACTATATTACGAATTCGTATTTACAAATAGTACCGTTCATATACTTGAATAAAACAAGAGATCTCTACAGAGTCGGTTTCTCAATTAATAGTATTAATAGTTTTTTTTTAAGTCTAATAACAGCTTAGCACTGATCTATAGTATATATGTAGGGCTTAGCAGATAATTCCTAAATATCCGTATTATGGCGTAAAAAACTTGGTGTCGATTCCCTTTGCCACCAGCTTTTCGATGATCCACTCGCGTAACTGCGCCACGTTCGCGTATACGCCGGGAATATTCTCCACTCCACATTCGATACCCCAAGAAACAACACCAGCTTGAAGATAACGTTCTGGATTATTCGGATCGGGGCATGATAATGGCGAACCGCCATCACCTTTACACGTGTCTTTACCCAGTTCACCGCCAGCGCACATGAAACTATTGTGTAGCTGAAAATATCGACTCAGCCGCGTTACACGCAATTGCGTTTGACATTTTGCATGCGGTATAACAGGCAACTCGATCTTCTTCAAAATATGCTGGTATGCACCGTGTTTACCAAACTTGTCCTGACCCCAACCGGTGGCAAAGCAACGCTTATTATCGAATATTGTGCCCGCTTCGGGCAAACAAATGGGTTGCACATTCGGTGCGAAAGTAAATGGTGTTTCCAAAATTAATAACGCGATATCGTTAAATATGGTGCTGCGACTAAAGGACTCATGAACTATGATTTCTGAAACTCGTGCATCTTGATGCATAAGCGGTTCCTGTGTGGTCTCCAAATCCCATTCGCCTGCACGGACCATTAACGGGGCGGTCTGTTTGTCCGAGAGACAATGAGCCGCTGTTAGAATGACGTTTGGTGCGATAATCGAGCCGCCACACTTGAAAACCTTCTGATTTCCAGTATTTGCATAAATCGCCACCATCCAGGGAAATTCTGCGAATTCTGCCTCGTTATTTTTAGCATCGGTAATTTTGAAAGATACGCCATTAAAATTGCGATAACCGCAAGTATTTCTTTGAGGCACATCCAGTGGTTTGGGCTCCTGTAACTGCAAAAGCACATAAGTTTTAAAATTTCGATGACTCTGCAGACGTGTCTATGCTATGTATATTACTATCAAATAGCTACTTACCTTATTGCTTACATCACAGCAGCTTTCCAAATAGGCGCATGGATTAGATCCGTCTATACGAAGATTGAGCATATCTATTCCATAAATATTGACCGTTCCATTTTCATTGCAGAGACTGCGTGGTACACATTCCTTGCCGAAGCCACAAATCTTAGCTGATGTATCTACTCTTGTTTCTGGTATAAGTTCTGTCGAATTGTCGTCAAATATGCGTCCTAATAACACATCAATGTTTGGTATTGATTGAGTTCGTACCGGCTTAAAAAAAATGCCTAGCAGGCATAGAACAGTAATCGTCAGCTGTAGAGACATGATTTTTGGTAAGCTGTAATATAAGAATCAAAGGAAATATTATTTATTTATTATTTGCACTAACAATAAAAATTAATCTCGCAAGGACAGTCAGTTACCATACTCGTCTGTCCTTGCGATGACTTGAGCACTATTGGAATATGTTGATGAAACGTGCCAAGAAACTTGAGACTTGTGTTCCCTGGTAGTATAAGAAGGCTGTTATTGTGGTGGATCGGACCATTGCCACGCCCACACAATTTTTTTAATTAAAAATCCTATAAATAACTATGTATGTCATAAATTAAGATAGAAGACAGTAATTTGGTGAAGGGAATTGCAGTAGGAAGGAGGTAGGTGTTAAAAAGTTTATATACGAGTCGAAACGGAAGGGCTTTATAGGAGCCTATGTCAAAATCCTATGTCTTAGGAAATACTTGATCTTTTTTTATTCTCTCACTTTACGATATAAAAACCTAGTTCATCGTGCCGCAATCGTAGGAGATTTTGCTGGACATTTTCCCAATAGGCATAAATGCTATAAGGCTAAAAATCTAATCGGAAGCATTTTGTCAAAGTTGTATGGAAGAAGGAGAGGTGAAAACATCCATGTACTTTCTCCTCCAGTGCCCAACCTTTGCAAGACTAAGGCCTAAACATCTCGGCAGTCATGCCTTCGGTAAACCAAAAGGCATAGCCGAAACTGACATTGGCCCCTCAACAAATTTTGTGATCGACTTTGACGATTTATGATGTACTTTATACCAGTTCTAGGCGTTCTAAGCTGCAAGCGAGCTCCTTATTATGACCAACCATTTAACCTAACCTAAAAATATATTTTTATACTTAAAAACGCCGATTCCAGTGAACTTATACTATGTTCAATGTGTACGCTACAGCTTTCTGCCTCTCGTTTCTTCCCTCGACAGTATGAATTTTTGTAGGCGAGGTAGTCCGCACCTCTGATAAGAATTCTACGCTTAAGTGATGGTGATAAGAGTCATATGTATGTATGGTATGTATAGTATATAGGAAATTCAAATACATAGGAAAAGTGCAATCGCACTCTCCAAATATATAATTAAGAGAAATAAGGAAGAGCCAAATATCTACCTTCCGCCTTTTTGCCTTTTAATTTCGCGGCTATGTATAAAGCGCTACAGAGCTCATATCTGGCAATACTATACTTGTACATCTTTGAAAGGTCTTGACATAACCTAAAAAACGATGCTATGCATGATTACTTTGGATATTGTGTTCAACAGTTATAGACGTTAAAGTTTTCCTTCGTTAAAGGTAAATCCGCTAGAGAAACGTTCCGTGAGATTAATGGTGTTTTGGAGGATGGTACTCTATCATTTCGAACTGCGGACGAATGGTTTCGACGATTCAGAGCGGGAGAAAACGACACCATGGATAAGCCAACCTGTGACGACGAATACCAATCAAAGCATGGAAAAATCGAGTTAGACCGGTATGTGGCATCTCGTGACATCGCCCAGAAGATGGAGTTAGTCACAAAACCATTTTGAAAGATCTGCAGAAAGCTGGATACACAAAAACGCTTGATGTTTGGGTGCCGCATGATTTGACGCAAAAAAACCTTCTGGACCGTATCAGCGCCTGCGATATGCTGCTGAAACGGAATGAACTCGACCCATTTTTGAAGCGGATGGTGATTGGCGACAAAAAATGGATCACATACGACAATATCAAGCGAAAACGGTCGTGGTCGAAGGCTGGTGAATCGTCCCAAACAGTGACCAAGCTGGTATTGATGGCCAGGATGGTTTTGCTCTGTGTTTGGTGGGATTGGAAGGGAATCATCCACTATGAGCTGCTCCCATATGGCTAGACGCTTAATTCTACCATCTACTGTAAACAACTGGACCGCTTCAAGCAGGGCGATCGACCAAAATTGGCCAACAGGAAGGCTGTAGTCTTCTACCAGGACAACGCCAGACCACACACTTCGTTGATGACTCGTCAGAAGCTACGGGAGCTCGGATGGGAGATTTTATCGCATCCACCATATAGCCCGGACATAACGTCAATTGGTTACCACCTATTCATTTACATGGCGAACGCCCTTGTTGGTGTAAAGTTGAACTCAAAAGAAGCTTGTGAAAAGTGGCTGTCCGAGTTCTTCGCAAATAAGGAGGGGGCTTCTACGAGGGGGGTATTATGAAGTTGCCGTCTAGATGGACACAGATTATCGAATTTTTGAACAAAATCCGTTCACTGTAAAACTTTTTATAAAGCATTGAATAAAGATCAAAAAAGCGGCAGGGAGATATTTGTAGGTCAAGGGAAATATTTATGTAATAAATAAGATGGTTCCGTAATTGTCTCAGAGATAGTTCAAACAACCAAGAATTGGTTGTGCACCAGTTTTACTCTAGCAGATAAAGCGCAATCCTAAAGATACTGTACAAGCAACACCGAAGACGATATTGCTACTGCGGAGCAGAGTATAAGAAATAGACCCGAGTGAGTTCATTCGCCGTCGCGCGCAACAACTGGATATGTGTCCATTCGCTTTGTGAAATATTTTATGGAATGTTCTTGGTTTGTCGCATTTGAAGTACTGATAACCCATAAATTGAGACGGCGATACGTTCTCAAAAAGTCACTGTTTGGTGTGCTCTGTTTACAGATTGAATCATTGGTCCATATTTCTTCAAAAATGAAGCCGGCCATAATTTTAAAGTGAATAGAGAACGCTGAAAAGCGATGATGAGTACCTTTTTCACGCCTGAATTGGAGGATATTGAAGTGGAGGACCTTTGATTCCAAGATCGTGCGATTCAGCACCGGTGGACTATTTATGGGTTGAGACGTTCGACGCCTTGGACGCCAAGACGAATTTCATGAAGCTCATCCAAAATTAGAAAACTATTGATGCTGTGCGCAAACTGATGTTGCACCATCGTTAAGTGCCCTATCATGAGATTGCGACAACTATAGGTAGTAGTGGCACCAGCATATATTCAATATTGGAAGAATATATGATTGTAGAAACATTTATTTCACGTTGAATTCCATAGAATTTGTCGATCGTTCAAAAACGGCTCTTGTCTATGGGTCGATAGAAATGTTAAAAAATGCGATAACGGTGCTTTAAAACACGTCTATGACAACGTGACAGTGTATGATTCATGTATTTAAACGTATGAGCTCGAGAGTAAACAGCAGTCGACTTTTTAGGCAGTTTTAAATGAGCCGAATCCAAGAAAAACTGTTCGCGCATGATGCACTTCCAAGCCAATGGTTGCTTGTTTTTTTTTTTATTTAAAAACTGGACAGCACGCAACCATACCATTAGAACAGCTCAGAACAGTAAATTCTGTGTAAATTCTTTGTTTGCCAGTTGTCTTTCAAGATTTCGGGAAAACCAACCACCGCAGACGGATCACTCATCACCACGACAATGCGAGCTCTGCTACATAATACTAAGCGATTTTCAATGATTAATATTTGTTTTTCTTTTCTAATCTCGCAATATAAAATGCAACCTACGCATGTGGTGTCATAATAAATTTTTAGAAATGCAAAATAATTATGCTCTTTTCAAGGTGCTGCAAAAGTAGAAAATATTCCGATTTAAACAGATTCAGTGTCTTCGAAGTATAACTTTTTACACAAATTTTATTTCCAATATTTTAATTTGATTCATCTGCACTTTTATACGCGAAAAAGTATATACAATACATTATTTACGCAGACATTTTATAGCAAAATCAATTCAACTCACTTAAGAATGCACATGTCACCGGCGTTTGTAACGAAGGCTGAGAACCTCGCGACTATTTACCAGAAGTTACACTGGCAGGCCAATGTCAGATTACTGCGTTTATATGCTTATCAATAGCGATGTTTCAATATCTACTAGGCAATGGCATCTCAGAGCGTACTGAAATATGCAGCTTGAAATACTAGTCTAGAGGCAAGTTTGAGTTGAAACTACATTCTACATTACATATTGAACTTTAACGCTGTTGAATGTAAATTACACTATAAAACAAATTTTTGCTTTATTATTGTAAATTTTTTTACCAAATTTACGAACTTTACATTTTTTCGAAGAAAATGTAAAAATTTAAACAAAATTTTTCGTTTTCGAACAATTTATGTTACATGTATGTATGTATGTAATGGTCTTATAGATTAATCGAAATTTCGAATTTAATTATTAAAATATTCCAGAAAAATTAGTAGCAAGTAAAAAAGTTTAACATCCATCTCCTTTTTAAAAGTTGATAGCACTGTAGAATAGATTTTTTTTTTAATAAAATTTTCGAAGTTTTGAATGAGAAATACTTAAAATATGTAACGGACTTAACACAATTTTGGAATAAATTTTTTTACTCATACAGGGTTCCCTACTTTTTTTTTAAGAAAAAACACAGAAACTTCAAATTTAATGAAAATGTTTATTATTATTCGAAAAAACATTCTTTGGCATTTATTTTTTGAAGGTTATTTCTTTCAAATGTTGGCCGCGGCTACGTCTCAGATGGTCCATACGTTGAGTCCATTTTTCGATGACTTGTTCGAGCATTTCGACTGGTAACTGGCGAATGACACGCGTCATCTTTTGCTCCAAGTCCTGAATCGAAGCGAGATTCTCCGCACAGACTTTAGTTTTTACATATCTCCACAGGAAGAAGTCTAATGGTGTGATATCACACGATTTTGGTGGCCACCGAACGGCACAAAACGTGATATTATCTGCTCAGCGAAGTGTCCTCTCAATAAATTCATTGATTGATGCGATGTGTGAGAAATGCCGCCGTTCCAGTTGAAACCATATATCGCCGAGTTCACGTTTTTCAATTTCAGGCATCAAATAGTGGGTTATCATGGCGCGATAACTTTTGCCATTGACGGTTACGTTCTCACCGGCATCAATATGAAGAAAAATGGACTGATGATACCACCGGCTCACAAAACACACCAAACCGTTATTTTTTCTGAATGAAATGGCAGCACTTGAATCTCTTCAGGTTGCTCTTTGTCCCAATTGATTGCTTTTTTATATACCCATTGAGCCAGAAATTGAAAATTTGGCTCTAAAACGTCAGATTTCCTTCAACTTTTCAAGAACCCATAGAGAGAATCGATGTCGCTTGGAAAAGTCTAGTTCATATCGTGCTGGACGTGGTATATTCGATAGAATAGTACCCAATAATGAATGCTAGATCTCAAAATGGCTGCTTGTGTTGCGAACAGTACGCGAAGCGCATTCTGTATAGTATATTTTCGTAATAAAATTAAACGATTTGTAATACAGTGTTCAGGCGTAAATCTTGCCACGATAAAATACCAAACAGTTATGAACAAACATAACATGACAGTTTGACACGACTCATGCGTGATCCGTCAAAATGATGCTTTCGAAAAAATTATCTATACTTAGATCACGCGTTAAAAATTCTTGAAAATTTGGATCACTGCGTCACGGAAGCTACTCATGACGGCTTTTTCTATGATCACATGCCGACGAGGAATACAATGGTGGATGGGGAAGAGTCGCTGGAGAAGAGGCGACTTTTTCACGGTTGGGTCGAAGCTAGTAGAGAATGTTCGAGGGGGAGTTTTCTGTGAGGAGCTCTCAATCAATCATAGCTATAAGCTACCGGACCACTGTAGTGTTTTTCAGGCAGAAGTGGCTGCTATTAAGGAGACTGTGATCATACCGTTACGAACTACAGCCTCTTGCAAGAAAGTGAGAATTATCTTCGACAGCAGAGTGGCTTGCAATTGTGTGTTCAAAGTTAGTCACGAAGTCCTTACTAGAAATAGCATCAATTTCCTTTTCATCATCAGAACCGTTTGGGTGCCTGGTCATAGCGGAATCGCCGTGTTCGATACCCATTGGCATCTTGCGTTCTAGCATTGGACGAATAGACCTTTGATGCGTTTAGCAGTTGCGACTGCAATATCATTTTTGGTCTGGAATAGAAAACAGGAGATCTACTGAACTACTTCCTCTTAGCAAAGTTCATATTGTCGCAATCGTACGGGTTCTTACTGGACTAAGGCAAGTTATCAAAGTTGTAGGGTGGAGGGTGAGTTAGAAACATTCAGGTAATTTCTCATTGTACAGTTTTTACAAGACTGAGGTTGAAAGACCATGGCAATCTTACCTTTGCCGAACCAGAAGACATAGACGAAACTAACATTAGCAGTCACAAAAAATTTGTGAAAGGATCAAAGCGTTTTGTTGATTTATGAGGGGCCTTATGAGACAATCGGAATCTTAGAAGCTTTTTATATACATATACTATATATAGTATAACTCATATGTACACTGTCCGACATACGTTGTATATGGGAGTTGTATTGTCATGCCACATATTAAAAAATGTTACTTGGGTTTCATTATGGTACTATGTGAGGTAGTCATCATTATATGGAATAAAGTCACGGGTGTTCTAAAACTAATATTTATATGGGTCTAGGTCAAATTTTCGCCCAATAGTATCTATTTAAGGCACAAAGACAACTGTTATGAGTAAAACATCTGTAATGTTCATTGAGATAACTCAAATATTGGCTGATACATCTAGCATAAAGTTCCTGGAAGTTCAAAAATCTTATTATTAGGCATACGGGGACTCAGGGTAGCATTAACCCGATTCAAACCATTTTTGATACACAGACATACCATTGTCAGGGAAGGATTATCTCTGAATTTCAATTATATATCTCACACACTGACCAATATTTTCGGTCAAAAGTCAACTGTAGATACTGGGTTCTACATATTCGGTACCTATGTAGGGGCTTGAACATTTTTATTTGGATTTGGATAATTTTTGCTCATAAGGCGGCATACTTTAAAGGAATTACTAGTGCGAAGGTTTAGTCTGTTATATCAATTGCTTCCTGATTTTTATACCGGAAAGTGAAAGAATCAAATCGAATTTAAAATTGTGTTAAATGGGAAGTAGACGTGGTTGCAGTCTGATCTTGCCCTTTTTCACGCCGTTATATAGGAAAATGAGCTAGGTACCAAATTTAATCAATATTGGTAGGTCGAATCCCGAGATTTGGGATTTCTTAAAAAAGTGAGCGGTACTACGCCAATAAAGCCTTTTCATATCATCTAGGAACTGATATTTAATGTCTCTGGCCTAATTAGTTCATGGTTTATAGCGCTTTTAGTAGTTTTGACCAGTCACGTTTCATGAGGAGTGAGCGGGGTTATCTTCCGATTTCATTCCTTTTCTTACGGTCGGTAAGAGTTTTCATTATATTTATTCTGAGCGAAATTCGTTGTTGTAGCTTTAGTAGTTAAGGAAATATATATTAAAATTATTAGAGGAAGATATAACCCTCGCTTAATTTTTATAATGCATAAACCGTTAGATGAACAAAAATATAATACTTATAGCCGTCAGGTTGCAAGAGTATAACAAATAAGGAAGGTCTAAGTTTGAGTGTAACATTTCATTACTTCTGAGTTCGGATGCACCTTTTGTATTCTCGCAATTTCTATGTATGGTATTTTTCTAAAATTAAGTGTACATGGTTGAAGGTCGAATATGAATGAAATCGTCTTGATCTTAGCTAAAACCCCATACTCCTTATATAATGTCGCCCTGGTTGACTTTTTCTTATATATACAATACATATATACAATTTTATTTCAATAAAATTCCAATGGAATATGCTTCAATAAAATAAGGCGATGCCATTTCGAGTCGTTTTAGGTGTTACAATAACCGTTAGATGAACAAAACTATTATAGTCTTGCAAATATGATGCGAGAATAAAAAATGTATAGCTTTTATTTACTTATATATTTTTTCTTGTGATAATGATGGGAATTTCTCAAAAAATTGATAAGCGCGTAAAAGTATAGAATAAGTTATTAAAACTTTTAGTGAAATCATTAAAAAAATATTAATATTAAAAAAAATCGTCATTGGTGGGTACTTGTGTATATACATTTCTTCCGTTTTTGAACCCTTTTTTTCAACTGAAAAACAGGCTCAAAACTTTCGAAATGTGTAAAAAAAAAGTCATTCAAAAGATGAGCTCTTAATATTAATATTAAGAGGTGCCTCTTTAAAATTTTCTGTTATAAATATAAATTACATGGAAAAAAATCATTTTTTTTGTGGTGGTTATTGTGCGGAGGTTATTATACATATGTGCACGTGATGGATGCCAGTTGATGGTAAACTCGATTCCGACTCTACTGGAAAATCGAGTTTTCTCATAAAATAATCGAAATTGAACTTTCCTCGCTAAATTTGAGCTCTGCTTTCTAGTCAAGAAATTTTCATATGAAAGCAGCAAAAAAAATAATTACTCAGTAATTAACAGTCAGTTTATTAGATTTATGGGATTAGGAGTGGTCTCAAAGTACGAGTATAAAGTAATACTTTAGAAATATTCCCCGAAATTTCGAAGTAAATCTGACAAAGACTTTTGGAGGAATTCGATAATTAGCAACAGCTTCTCGGTCGCTCAGGAACGTTAAATTATAAAAAATTGTAATTTTTTCTTGTCTGTGATTATACCTAATCCCTTATGACAGTTATTGCTATTTAGTCTTTGTGACATAATAGACTTTTGAAAGATATTTCGACAAATTCCTGGAATTCGTAATACATATGTAAAATTTCTCTATGCACAGAATTATTCAGCACAGTCTGTTCTAGCTGGGCTTTTCTTCAACGTATGTCATAACCTAACAGAGGGTTAAGTTAAGTTAAGTTAAGCTGATCGCATAGTGATTTCCGAAATCGTCAGAAAAGCAATAAAAACGATGACCAAAGGACATTTTAAAGGAAACCATGACTTATATTTTAATGAAAACCAAATTGTTGCTAAATTTTTATACTCTTGCAACATGGTGCTACAAACAGTGGCGTAGTATAGTATAGGATTTCTGCCGGGTCTTACCTGAAGTTCCAAAAATTCTCACAATACGGTTTTTGAGAAAATTGATAGTAAATTTACAAGACATCTTATTAATAGCCATAGAAAAAAATAATTTTCGCCCTATATCTTGTACACTTTTGACACAATTTGCAGGAATTTTTGCCCGAATTGGAGTTTTAAAAAGCAGCGAAGATCGTTTTTCCGCCCCCAAGACGTTGCGCCCGGGGTGATGGCCCCCTTCGCCCCCCTTTCTGCGCCCCTGGCTACAGAGTATTTTAGTTTTCTTCGCCTAATAACGGTTTTGTGTACGACATAAAACCAAGCGAAATAGAATAGGTTTATATTGTATATATAAATGATCAAGATGTCGATAAATGTTGAAATCCGGATGACTGTCTTTCTGTCCGTCCATTCGTGCAAACTGTAACTTGTGTTTAAAAATTAAGATATCTTGGTACACATGTTCCTTGGCTCACAAATCGCCATCAACCGAAAATTTGTAACAGAAGGTTTCAAGACCGGAGCATACTCTTATACAACCCCACAGGTGATCTGGTCACCGATGCTCAGAGCATACTTAAATTATGGAGGGAACATTTCACCAGCCTGCTGAATGACAGTGAACGTACAACACCAGGAGAAGGCGTACCCGATTCCCCAATCGATGACGATGGAGCAGACGTTCCATTGCCCGACCATGAAGAAGTTCGAATAGCAATTGCCCGCCTGAAGAACAACAAAGCGGCAGTGGCCGAGGGATTGCCGGCCGAGCTATTCAAACACGGCGTGAAGAACTGATAAGTTGCGAATTTTTGAGAGAAAGGTTCTGTGAAAGATTTATGGTTCTTTGCGCATTGGCCATGGAGAATATAGCATTCGATGGAACATTGACATAGTTCAGTGAATTAGAAGGCAGCGGCAGAGGGAAGCAGAGGAAGAGGAAGACCTCCGCTCCGTTGGAAGGACCAAGTGGAGAAGGACCTGGCTTCGCTTGGAATATCCAATTGGCGCCACGTGGCGAAAAGAAGAAACGACTGGCGCGCTGTTGTTAATTCGGCTATAATCGCGTAAGTGGTGTCTACGCCAGTAAAGAAGAAGAAGATGTCTTCAGAGTGCTCGCTCATCTGATCAATTGCATCTTATGGTCAACTATGATGGCCAATTGAAAAAGTCACAGAACTAAGGAAGGTTTTAAGATAATTGAAGTTTTTATTCAAAATATATGGAAAAACTTTAACTTCGGCTGCAACGAAACTATTTAAAAGTATATGTATAGTATACACTCTAAAAGATCTTAGACGTTTTCTTCTGGGTGTTACAAACTTCGAAGTAAACTTACTTAATACATATACCCGGTTCAGGGTATAACAAATGAGGTAATAAGGTATTTTTTTTTCTTTTTCTTAAGGCAACCCAGAAATAATCGGGTCACAGCCGCACAATTATTTTCACCTAGTTCACGTGACTTTAAGTCATCATGTATGCGTTTGTTTTTAAGCTTTGTAGCGGGTTTTCCAATGGGGATGATGTGTTGCTGAAGATCGCAATTTTTCGAATCCAAGGCGTTCTCAAGAATTGGGACTGTCTCAAACCCCAACCTGACGGATTTTGGGGAAGGAATTGGGCTCCTCATAAAATTATTCCCATTCAAGAACTTAATCAATTGTACCACCGTAAACGTCGTGAATTTACTGATTTTTTCTTGGAACATCTTGAAAACAGTAACGAATTTTTTTAAGAAAGTCCTCTTCTCTGTTGAGGCTCACTTACATCTGAGAAATTGTCGGAACTATTGAACAATTACATTAGGTTCACCTAAATTGACAGTTTGTTGTGATTTTTGGTCTGGTGGAATCATCGGACCGTACCTCTTTCGAAATTGTAGATGGTAACACCGTTACTGTCAATGTAGAGCGGTATAAATAGATGGCAACCAAATTTTTATGGCCGCAATTGGAAGAAGTTTATCTTGACAACATCTGTTTTCAACAAGACGTGGCTACATGCCACACAGCGCGGTCACTAACCGAATTATTGCGAGAAAAGTTAGGAGATTGGATCATTTCAAGAAATTGTGACATTGAATGGCCTCCAAGAAGTTGTGACTTAACACCATTAGACTACTTCTTGTGTGCTTATAGAGACGTCATAGATCTTCAGCAATAAACCAGACTCCCTTCAAGCTTTAGAAGTCAATATTGAACGTGCCATTCATGGCATTTAGTACGACTTGATTTAGTAGAAAAGGTATTCGAAAATTTGGTTCATCGAATTCGTTCCTAAAAATGAAGTCGTGGAAGCCATTTGAATGATGCCATATTTAGAGCTTAATTGTATCGATTGTACTTCACATTAAAAAAAATTTAAAATTGCCTAACAATTGGTATATTTTTTTTAAAGGAAGTATATCACTTTTATTTCGTTTGCCATGGTCGTCATCAAAAGGGGGGTCTCTCATCTGTTTGCCAATTTTCATTGGTAGAATATTTTACGTGGCGGGTCCCAAACCCAGCGCACAACTCTATGTAGGGGATGTTTCGCCTTCTCACTTTAGCTCGCCTTCGAACGGATGTTCTTAGGCTACTCAGAGGATATTTGGTCAAGGACCGGAAGTAGTGAGCTGCTTGAGCCATGTGTAAAAGAATCGTTTCTGGCCACTCCCAAGTGAATGGCGATCAGAGAACTTTCCTCACTTGCGTGAACTTCTGCACATGACTCCATCCTCCGAATTCAATTGGATAGTTCAGTGAATTAGAAGACAGCGGCAGAGGAAGCAGAGGAAGAGGAAGACCTCCACTCCATTGGAAGGACCAAGTGGACAAGGACCTGGCTACGCTTGGAATATCCAATTGGCGCCACGTAGCGAAAAGAAGAAACGACTGACGCGCTGTTGTTAACTCGGCTATAATCGCGTAAGCGGTGTCTACGCCAATTAAGAAGAAGAAGATGTCACTTTTAATGGAAAGCTCTGTACAATATTAATGTGTATATCTGCTTGAACGTCCTACAAAGCTTTTAATCCAACTAGAGCATCGGGTACATTTGGAAAAGAAAGAAATTGTTTTACTTGTTGTACAAACAATTGTATTTCTGTTGTTGTTATTTTTCGGTCTTCACAAATCAGTTAAACGTGTGACATACTTACGTAAAGAAAATAAATATTTGGAATATTTATGCTGTAAAGAAACAGTACGTACTAAAAGTAAAAGTAAGGCTTTGGACTGGCTAAGTCGGCTCACAAACATTTGTACTTATATGTATATAAAATATTTATATATGGTATATGTATGTACATATGTAGGTATATGTGAAAATTATATATAAATTATCATTTTTTCCCCACGTTTTTGCTTTGTTTCGCATAAATCCCGCGCTCAGCTTGAAAATACCGACATTTGTATTTCATTAGGATTCCCTTCATTCTAGCTTTATTGCTGACTTTAGTGCGAAAAATATTAATTTGCACACACATCCACCTTCACATTAAAAGTATCACGTATTTTAATTAAACATTTCAATTGAAAAGAGAGCAACCGCCAGCAAATCGTTTCTTTGTATTGCATTTTTATGATACTTCCAACCAATGTAAGTATGTATTTACATATGTACGAATGTAATTAAGCAGATAATCGGAATTATTTTACAGTTTGTGAGAAAAATGTATTCGCTAACAGTCGCTTGATTTTTATACTCTGAATAAGGTTTATTAAGATTGTCACGAAGTTTGTAGCACGCAAAAGGAAACGTTGGAGATAATGAAATAGCGGGTGATCCAAGTAGAGGCACTTTTTTCAATAGCCAGATCACGCGTGAGTTGTGTCAAGCTGTCATGTTTTTTTTTGTTCAGTATGGCTTGGCATTTCAACATGGAAGACCGTAGAGAGTTAAATTAGACTTAACGGATGGACCATCTGAGTCGGAGCAGCGGCCAACATTTGCAAGAGATAATCTTGAAAAAACTAATGCCAAAGAGTGTTCTTTCGAATGATTATAAACATTTTTTTAAGCAGAGAACCTCGAAATGTATCACCCTTTATACAGGGTGGCGCAAAAGTAATCATCCTATCAGAAGATGCTATAAATTTTGCAATTGACCACTAATGTCAGTTCTGTTTTGACATTTGTGTAGTAAACACATGCGAAATACAAGTAAATAAACAATGGTACGCTACACTGCTCCAGAACGCGGGCTATTGGTGACTATTTATTTGACCAATAATCGGTCGGTGACTTTGACACAACGTGAATTTCGTCGCAGATTTCCTGGCCGGCCGACGCCTACTGGTGAAACACTGCGACGTTTAGCCGCTGGCCTCGAAGAGACTGGCACGACACGAGATGCTGCCAGGCGTGGCAGACACCGGAGTAGCCGTTCTGCAGAGAATATTGCTGCTGTTGCCGAGTATGTCATGGCAGCGCCGTCGAAATCGACCAGACGACGTGCCACGCAAATGGATATCAGTCGACGGTGTTTACGCCGAGTTTTGGTACATGATTTGAAGATGTTTCCGCAGAAAGTCCAGACGGTGCATCAGCTGTTAGCTGCTGACCGCCAATCGCGTCTAACATACGCTCAAGCCATCCTTAATCACCATCAAGAGGAAGATGATTTTTCATCAAAAATAATCATGAGTGATGAGGCCCATTTCCATCTTAGCGGGCACGTAAATAAGCAAAATGTACGCTTCTGGGGCACTGAAAATCCGCGTGTAACCCACGAAGAGCCATTACACCCGCTCAAAGTCACTGTATGGTGTGGTGTTTTCGCTGGAGGAGTCATCGGACCTTTTTTCTTCGAAGACGTCGCGTACCAAACGGTTACTGTGAATGGTGAGCGTTATAGAGCAATTATCAACGAGTTCTTTTTGCCGCAACTTGATGAATTGGGATTGAAAAACATGTGGTTTCAACAGGACGGTGCTACGGTGCACACTGCACATGCCACAACCGATATGCTGAAGAATGCATTTCCCGGGCGCCTAATCTCCCGTTTTGGCGATTTGCACTTGCCAGCAAGATCGCGTGATTTGACCGCTCCAGACTTCTTTTTGTGGAGCTTTTTGAAGTCGCGGGTTTATGTCAACAAGCCTCAGACTCTTGCAGCTCTTAAAGACAATATCCGTCAAGAATGTGAGGACCTATCGCCGGAAGTTCTGGCCAAAGTGATGGAAAATGCCATAAAAAGGGCACAAATGACAATCAACTGTGGCGGCGGTCATTTACATGATATCAATATCATATTCTCGACTTGATTTAAAAAAATTTAAAAGACCAAATAAAAATAATCCACAAGCAGAATCAAAGTTTTTAATTTTTTTTGTTAAATTACAGCCAAAAAACATCGGAATATATATACATAAGTGATACGCATGAAGAGCAGACTTGGTTTATACTATACATACATACATACATATATCTTCATATGTCCATCTGTCCGCGAATTAGTCCGTCAGTTCTTTGACGTTTTGCACACGTAATTTTCTTCTCCAACAAGGGTTCACTATAAGATAAAGCTTCCATACAAATTGTACGATCGGAATCAAATTCTTCTAAGGAACCTTTTATATTTCTGAAGGGATTTTAGCTTCTGTGCAACCGAAGTTAACTTTTTCTTTTTTTTTGATTTAGAATCTGATGTTTCTCTTGTCTATGGTTGTTATCGCTCCTACGTTAGCTTCAAGTGAAATACAGGTTACATACATATGTCCCCAACACCGATGGGACAGCCCTCCACTCATAGCTACATTGGCTGTTAATGAACCAAATTTCTTTTAAGGCATACTCCATAGAACAATCTGCTAGGTTATTGAGTGCACCAGCATTCGACAATTTCAGAAAAACAGTCAGTGAGTTGATCCAATTTTCGATGATATTATAGAATCGTATCAAGAAGTGCATCTGTCCATTGGATCGCTTAGTCTTATGACTTTACTCCACTAGATTACTTTTTAAGGTAGTACGTTAAGTAAAACCTCAAAACCTGGAAGAGTTTCTTTATGTTCCATTACGTTCTCTTGCAAGCCTTTCATTGTTGCCCTCATTATCATTTTTATCTTGTTAAATAAACGAGAAAGAACGTTAACTTCGGTAACACCCTTCACAAACAAAAAATGTTTCCATGCAAGAATTTGATGTAGATCACTCGGTTTGTATGGCAGCTATGGCTATTGTGAACCGATCCCCAAAAATTTTTCGGAGCCTATGGCAGCTATGCATATGCTATGGGGCAGGAAAG
Source organism: Bactrocera neohumeralis (assembly GCF_024586455.1). Taxonomy (NCBI): domain Eukaryota; kingdom Metazoa; phylum Arthropoda; class Insecta; order Diptera; family Tephritidae; genus Bactrocera; species Bactrocera neohumeralis. The sequence continues at coordinate 48,687,667 of NC_065920.1, read as the reverse complement.
AAAGAAAGTGTGCTAAATTTCAGATCATTACCTCAAAAACTGAGAGATTAGTTCGCTTATATACTGACAGACATACGGACATGGCTCATCTCGTCACGCAGAACATACAAATACATATACACTATGGTGGATCAAAAAAAAATATATAAAAAAAAAAAAATATATTTTATTTTTTTCGTTTGGTACTCTGAAAAATAGGTTCCTAGACACCTCTAAGAAAGCCTCTCACAGCATGAGTTCTTAATTGTAACGGGAAGGTCCTCCTTCTTACAGTTTTCTATTTTTTCTTATTATCAGGTAGAAAAATTTATATCTCGCTTCCAACTACTTGAAAAAATATCTTGTTCCTTAGAATTTGTAGGAAATTGAATGCTCTACAAAAAAGGTCTCTTACGATTTTTTCGTAAACCCAACCGTTTAAAAGATATTAACGGTTGAAGTTTGATTATTTTTGGGAAATTTTTTATTTCTTATGAATTTTATAACTCAATAAAAAAAATCATTATGAATGATGAAACTCATAGGTTTTTGGAAAGGCTTTCTTAGAGGTGTCTAGGAATCTATTTTTCAGAGTATCAAACGAAAAAAAAATATTTTTTTTTTGATCCACCCTAATGCATATGTATATATATTGGGTAGTCGCAAAAGTCTTTTCGTATTTTGTCAATAGAAGTCGTTGCAGTCGTATACTCGTATCTCCAGTGCTGTCATATCATCATACCATATACATACATAGTGTTGGAAATGTGAGATTTTAAGTTTCATTAAAAAAAAATTAAATTCGGGGAAGTTTAAAGCAAGTTGAAAATGGGTGAAAGTAATGAAGAAATTGGCTATATTTTGAAATTTTTATTAAAAAGCCACCAATGAAATTTGTGAAGTTTACGGAGACGATGCTGTATCAATTCGTGTAGCACAACAATGGTTCGTTCGCCTCCGTTCTGGAAATTTCGATGTGAAAGATGCACGTCGCTCTGGTCGGCCTATCGTTGAAAAAGTCAATGAAATTATAGAAAATATTGAACAGAATCAAACATCCATCATCAAACGGTTTTGAACCATTTAAAAAAAAAGCTGGGTACAAAAAGAAACTCGATGTTTGGGTACCACATGAATTGTCTGTGAAAAATTTAATGGACCAAATTAACATCTGTGATTCTTTGCTGAAACGAAATGAAATCGAACCATTTCGGAAGCGAATGGTAAATTGAGACGAAAAGTGGATCAAATACGACAATAATGTGAGAAAAAGATCACGGTCCAAGCGTGATGAAGCTCAACAAATGGTCGCAAAGCCAGGATTGACGCCTCGAAAAGTTATGCTGAGTGTTTGGTGGGATTGGAAAGGAATCATCCACTATGAGCTACTCCAGCCTAGTTGAACGATTGACTCTACTTTTTACTGTCAACAACTGATGAGATTGAAGCAAGCAATCGAAAAAAACGGCCAGAACTGATCAACAGAAATGCCTTCGTCTTCCATCAGGCCAACGCTAGACTACACACATCTTTGATGACTCGGCAAAAAGTGAGAGAGCTTGGCTGGGAAGTTTTGATGCATTCACCATATATAATAGCCCTGACCTTGCACTATCGGACTACCATTTGTTTCGGTCAATGCAGAACTCCCTTAATGGAGTAAAGTTGGCTTCAAGAGAAGCTTGTGAAAATTACTTGTCGCAGTTTTTCGCCGAGAAACCAGAAAAGTTTTACACTGATGGAATAATGTCTCTAGCGGAAAAATAGCAAAAAGTGGTCGACCAAGATGGTACATATTTGGTTCATAAAAGCTCATTATAAATATAAAAAACAAATAAGTTGATGTTTGATTAGAAATACGAAAAGACTTTTTCGACTACCCAATATTAAAATATTCGAACATCCGCGTGACTTTGCTCCATATGATTGGTGATGTTACCTTAATGAACTTCAGGGAACATTTTATTAGTCTGTGGCATATTAATAGTATGTAGTATTTGGAAAAATATATCAAATCGGGTCAATACTATCCACAACGCCCATATACTATATATGTATAATGATTTTAGTTTTCCAACAAACCTTTTGTCGAATATGTCGGTCAGTGTATGGGAATATATAGTTGAACTTCCATAACTCGAAGTTCTTCATAACTGAAACTCTTGAACTGAAAAAACTTAAAATGCCAATTTCTGCTGAAAACTAAACGTTTGTATGTATGTATACATATGTGCTGTGCGCGCAACAGTTAATTACTTATTAATATTTAATTTTCGATTTCATCGCAAACCAAAATTTGTATATAGTATATATAAATACATACATATGTACATCTACATATATTGAAATATGTGCGCATATGCAGAGTAGAAAGTTTTTCAATATTTGACTTTGCAGAATGAATAACACGTTTGGTTCAATAATATGTTTGTATGTATTTTTATTGGTTTTTTTCGCCACTTTCTTAACACTTTTTCAGCGTTTCCGTTTTTATCAAATGACATAATTAGAATTTTTTCACACTAGTGTGCGAAAAATAATTTCCAACTTTTTGTTTACTTACACACTATTCATTTAACAAATACACTTATATAAAATAAATAATTAAAATTAAATTAAAATAATTTAGTTTAATATTTTTGGTCACACTATCTTTCTCTTCGTACACACTTTGACCTACATACATGCACACACACACACACAGGTGTAAATGTGTTTGTATATACGCCAATGAAAGCCGATTCGAAAGTTAAATTATAATTGAACGTAATAATTATTACACGGCATACAGGGCACACGGCACCGTTACTTCATTGGCCCGGTGCCGCTTTAGATATCATCGAAGAGCGCACCAAAGTCGCCACCATCATCATCGTCATCGTAACCGCCGAAACTGAAGAGGCCACCACCATCGGCATTGGGCGGCACAAAAGCGCCATTGAAGGCATCTTCCAGTCGCTCCTCCAGACCCATTGTCGAGGCGAGCCCGTAAATGAGCCGCATGACGACCAGGCGCACAAAATTTGGCGGACTCGTCTCCTTGCCGCTGCCGAAGACAAACAATTGCTTGCTATTATCTGCCGGCGGTGCTGCTGTCGCCTTTGTTTTAGTCGCACGTCCGCACACCAAAGAGACGGCACTCAGGCTGAGTAGCAGAACCACAACAAACTGATGCAACAGTTTAGCCATATTTTATGTGTAGACAGTATAAGCAGCGTAACTGATTGACTGATTGATTGTTATTATGCGGTTAGATAATCTTAGTCTTTGCTGTTTCTGCTTATGCAACAATTCTTGATACCGTTATAATAAGCACAGCGTTGTAAGCACCACTTTACGACTTTATGTTCACAAAATTGTACTCTTGATCGATTTCTGCGCAAGCGCACGGTGCTGCGCGTCTGTATGGATGGATGTAGCAAAACAAACTGAATATTTTTTGCACCTCAGCAGCGTGTAGCCGCTGGTGCTGCCATTGCTATTGTTGTGTCGTTTTTGAAATTTCTCCATACTTCCATTTACATTCCATTTTAGCACTTCTTCGTTTAACAAAGCGATGCCGCGCATGCGTACTTTGCCTACAGTGTGTGTGAAATGTATGTGACTTAATGGTTGTGTGTGAATTTGTGGCATTTTAATTGCGCGAAGTCGGAAAGTGCAGGCGATAAAGGTTTTTCAAAGGCAGTGAGTTAAGTTTGAGAGACATTTTAAAAATGAAATAAGTAGCTGGGAAGAGTTGAAGGGGAATAGTAAAAAAATATATATTTATAAATGCACTAAAATGCTCATCCATTTCAATTCTTTTTTATACCTTGAACAGCGTATATTAAATTGGCAACTTCGTCCACTATATCATTGCCGTCGATGCCTTTGTGACCTGGCATGCAGCAAAAGGGAAGTCGCTTGCTTCCCACGCCACTGCTGCTCTGCTCTGCTTTCGAAAGCAATTCTGGCTGGTAGAAATTTAGGATATGGTCTTAATTGCTTTCTATGTAGATGTTAACGCTGGAGTTGTCTGTTGATGCTAGTTGAGCTAGCTGCGAGGCTTTCCATATAGCGATAATATCTGCTTGAAGTATAATGGCAACTTAAAGGCTGCCTTATGTTTATTTCCCGACAATATATTCCCATGCGCAGCTGCCATGCCTTAACACCAACCATCTCTTCCTAAGTTTACTTTGAATTATCTTTCACAATTGAAAAGTGCGATCATAAGTCGGTGCCTGCCAAACCGTCATTACCTACTGAGCTATGTTCGAAATTTCTATATGTATATTCTACTGGGGTCAATATTGATACTGCCGATCTTTCATCGAAGAAATCTATGTACTCGGTGGTGCTAAGCATCTGCCTACATGCATTGCTGGCCTTTCTTACTCTACCTACACCTAATGTTTTCACAGTAGTTTGATGTCCAAAACTACATATAGCAGTGACGTGAAGAGAGGGGTCGGGTGTTATTGCCCCTGGGCCCAGAGTTCACAAAGTTCCAGTATTTTCGAAAAACAAACGTAGTGTGTTGATATATCTGATAAATGATCTATTAAAGCAATTCTCCGCAGCCACATGTACGATACAAATTTTGAAACGTATTACTCCATGCCATTTATTAAATGTCGTCAATGCTTAAATTTTAGGAAGACTTTTCTCAAATGTTTGCATCATTGCATTTGAGAATATTCTGCACTTTACCCATTTCTGTTTCAAGTGGGGAACGTTCGTTTAGTGTTTAAGTATGGGCCAAAAATTTTCATCGATCATGCTCGTCACAGCACTGGATTTCAGAACTACATAGCTACACTGTGCTCTACCTCTAGCTTCAGCAAGAAGTTGGATTTTCAGACTTCGACGCATTCGCTGTTTAGTATTTTTAACTGATGCTCTATGTAACGAGTGATCTAAGAGGTACTTTTTTAATAGCCTTTTCTTGACAGATTCTTTATTGCTTAATATTAGACCGAATAGACCACATCCAGTACGCAATGAAGAAAATATAGCAGCCGTAGCTGAGAGTGTACATGAAGACCGTGGAAAGTCAATGCGGCGCTGTTCGCAGTAACTCGGACTGACGTATGGAATGACTTGGTTTCATGTCGAGATCTTAAATTGAAAGCGTACAAGATGCAGCTTGTGCAAGTACTAAAGCCGTTTGTCCTTCCCAAGAGACATCGCTTCGATCTATGGGTTCTTGAAAAGTTCCAAGAAGATCCGAGGTTTTCAAGCCAAATTTTGTTCAGCGATGAACCTCATTTCTGTCATTTTATCCAGTAAAAAAAACAAAGGTTTGGTGTAGATTGTGAGCCGGTGGAATCATCGGTCCATATTTCTGCAAAAATGATGCCGATGAACCTTAACTCGAACTCTTGAATGTGCAATAGAAGTAAAATTTCATACAAATATCGTTCCATAAATCGAACTTTTAAATTGGCACATCATGATTTCAGTCGTATTTTTCAAAAATTCCCACTTTCTTAACAGCTGTATAAGTCGCTGGCGTATTTATCCCTTCAAATGCTACTATTACAAATTATATTGAGGTAGAAATGAGATTTGCTCAGTTGGATTTATAACTGTAGTTGATGATACTGTAGAACCGAATTCCACCTGCGGGTAGGGGGGACCCTCTTGGGTTCGGGGGGGAAAACCGAATATACCCGTGGTAAGGCATGCCTGTCGTAAGAGGCGACTAATATCCTGGCTACCAGTCCAGAGCTGTATGGAAGCTCAACTGGTAGTAGCTTCGGCTACGAGGTCTGACCGGAGACTTAATTCTGGTACCACGGGGAGCAGTAGCCCTTGGAGGTAACTCCAATCTGCTCATTGGGTTTGGCCCTTTGTGGAGATTCGTGGTGGTTGTGAATAAAACCCAAATGCGGGAAGAACTGACCTTGTCAGTTGAATGTCGAGTTGCATTGCAACCGGGTGCCGGACCCAAAGCACAGCAGAGGTTTTAGATGGGCCTCGAACCCGACCAAGGTGGTTAGTGTGTCCATACCACACTGCCAATTGGTAATGAAAATGCTTAGCATTATCAGGGCGCTGATCAATGCATTGTTTTGATCCGTTGTGCTTTTGAGCGCCATGGAGTAAGGCTGTCGTCAGCAGGTACCCACGTAAAACACACCGGATGTTGTAGAACCGAATATTTCGGAAGCAACGAATATGACTGCTAGCGCCATACAAAACGTTGAGCATTCTGAAGTAGAAACTATTCAACCGCCACCCAAAAATGATCTAATCCATTCCTTTGCAATTTCAAATTCCTATTTAGATACGAATATTAATACAACTGACGATCACTACAAAGTAAAGAGTGAACCTCCAATTGGATCCCTACTTTTTTAAAGAAAAAACACAGAAATATCAAACTTAATGGAGAATGTTTATTATCATTCGCGGGTACAATCTTTATCATTTATTTTTTGAAGATTATCTCTTTCAAATGTAGGCCGCGGCTACTTTTCAGATGGTCCATCCACTGATTTCAAATTTCGATTAATCGTTCGAGCATTTCGACTGGTTACCGGTCCAACGCCAAGGCCATAGATTTCAGACTTTACATATCTCCACAGGAAAAAGTCCAACGATGTGATATCATACGATCTTGGTGGCCATTCAACCCGCACAAAATGTGAAATTATCTGCTCACCGAAGTGTTCCTCAATAAATCTATTGACTGATGCGATGTGTGGGAAGTGGCGCCGTCTTGTTGAAAGCGAATGTCATCTAGATCACGAGCTTCAATTTCAGGCATCACATAGTCGGTTATCATGGCGGGAAAGCCATAGCATATACTGCTATGGTGATCCGATATCGCTGGTTCCATTGTTATATATACAATTTTTTGAAAAACTTTAGAACAGGTGAGAGGTTTTGTTATCTCAAAATGTAAATGTCATTGCTTATGTCATCTGAAATCATTGTGATATTAAAGCGAGTTGAAAGCGACGCATACTATTGGCTACCACTGTACTTAGGTACATATGTCAAAGTGAAGAGCGCCGTTGCGTTGGTACGCGCATGTGCTTTCTGAGTCAGCTGCGCATGCCTGCTTGTCTTACTTTGCAGTGAGCCCATATCAGTGCACCATTATTATGCTTTCTTCGGCTTTGGCCTTGCCCACAAACAACCACTAAGCATATGTATGTAGGCAACAATGAGCCAGAGAAAATTGAATGAAATAAAAAAAGAAAAAAAAAAAAAAACAAAGCAGCAACAACATAAGAAAGCTTTCAGTGGAGACCTGCGGTCAGCAGTAGCAAACAATCACACCTACACTCACACACCTGCGTGCCCTCACTTGCACAACTTTTGGCTGTTACATTGTAATTGTTGTCCACCCGACTCACTGACTATGCGCCTATGTGTTTGGCATATTAAACATTTTAATTTCTCTGCTGATATTAAGCGGCCCAAACTTGGTGCGAGCACGAAGCCATCAATGAATCAAATCAAATAAGCCAACATATTGACTTGTATACATATACATATATACTATGTATATATATGTACATACATATTTACAAACTCACAAAATTGTAATCATTAGTAGATCTGTAAAATCAGCCAACTGTGCTCTGTTGATAGTAAAAGTTATTACGTGAGCGCCTCACGGACAGGTGACATTGCACTTGCAACCGCTGCTGTCATCTATTTATCTATGTACTATATATATACTTATGTATGTGCACAAGTTTATATATGTACATATATGCATCACATATGCATAGCGTATGTATATCCAAAGTCTGTTGATAACTACCGCGCATGTGTGTAGCTATGACAGAGCTAGCTTCTAGCAACCAATTATTCGATCCAAAATGTCAACGATTATGAGAGGCGCTCATCTGTGAACTGTTTACATTTATCTATGCGTGAGTTTTCAAATCTTAAGCCAAGCTTTTAGGCTTCACTTCTCATGTGGCGCGTTTTTTAGTCTCGCAGATAACTTCGAGGATTGCTGAAGATATGTACTTTTGTTTAAATAAGCTTTTTGGTATGGATCAAGTGACATCAAGCTGAATCAATCGATATAAAATCTTGAAATTAATTCTTTTATTATCAGCATCCTTAACAACTTTTACCAATTTCCTAGTAATAAATGGATCGAAGGTTAGTTTTCCATAGAACTGGAAGTTAGTTTATACAAAAAGATCAGTTTTATTAATAAATGAATAGTAAATGAGAAATTAGCGGCGCAAAACATGCTTTTTTTGTATTCGAGTACTACTAGCTATATTTTAGTCTTGGTCTTTCCAACGGTGTGGAAGCCTTCCTCTTCGTCGAGTACTTTCAGAGCTCGAGTGTTTTCATCTATTCGGACGACATGACCTTAAATTCGCTAAAGTCTTCCTTTTCCTCTGCTTCGCCCGGCGGTACTGCGTCAAATACTTTCAGAGCTGGAGTGTTTTCGTCCATTCGGACAACATGATCTACCCAGCGCAGTCGCTGTCACTTAATTCGCTGAACTTTGTCAATGTCGTCGTAAGTCTCGGACAACTCATCGTTCCATCGACCACGGTATTCGCCGCTGCCAATGCGCAACGGGTCATAAATCTTCCACAGAACATTTCTTTCGAAAACTCGTAACGCCCACTCATCAGATGTTGTCATCATCCATGTCTCTGCATCATATAGCAGGACGGGAAAAAAGGGTGACTTATAGAGTTTGGTCTTTGTTCGTCGAGAGAGGACTTCACATCTCAATTGCCTACTCAGCCCGAAGTAGCACCTTTTGGCAAGAATTTTTCTGCGTTGGATTTCGAGGCGGACATTGTTGTTGATTGTACTGGTTCGAAGATAGACGAAGTTATCTACGACTACGAAGTTATGACTATCAACAGTGACTTGGAAGCCAAGTCGCGAGTGCGACGGTTGTTTGTTTGATGACAGGAGTTATTTCGTCTTGCACCCGTTCATTACCAGATCCATTTGCTACTCTTCCTTATCCATACTGGAGACAACAGAATTAACGATGCGGTTGTTTAGACCAGTGATATCAATGCCAGCAGGTGTACACTCTTATAGAATTTTGAACTTTCTCGATTCAGCTCTGCAGCTCGAATTTTCGCTTCCAGCAGTAGATTGAAGAAGTCGCACGATAGTGAGTCGCCTTGTCTGAAACTTGGTTTGGTATCCTGACGAAGTTTTGGTATTGCTCAACGTCAGTTTACACAACCGTATTTGTTTTGTAGGCATACCGCAAATTGTGGGGTCTCTCTTCTTGTGGATTGAACAGAGGACACTTACAGGGATTGTGCAGAAGGTAAAAGGACTGATTTTCTGATTGAGCGTGCGCTCACCGACTGGATGCGGTAGAGGGCGTTCCTAGCTAACGAACGAGCTGCTGGTCAGTTGCCTCCGAGCAACTGGAGAGTGAGGACAAACATTTTCGTGCGACGTGTTTCTGTGAGTGGTGCAAGTCGAAAATGCAGCGTTCGTTAGAGCAGAGGTACACTATTAAATTCTGTGTGAAACTCGGTAAATCTGCGACAGAGACGTTTTATATGATCAAGCAGACTTACCCAGATGTTAGCAAGAAGTGGTGTGTTTCGGTGGCACCAGGCCTTTTTGGACGGCCGGGAAGGGGTCGCTGAAGGAGAATGTCCTGGGAAATTTGCGACTTCGACAAACACCGACAATGTGACTCGTGTGCGCAAAGCTTTAAACTCAGACCGTCGAATAAGTATTCGTTTAATTGCCCAGAAGTTAAATTTATCAAAATCTGTAGTTCATGACATTGTGACGGAGTACTTGAACATGTGCAAGGTGTGCGCGAAGATGGTCCAAAAGTGCTCACTGACGACCAGAAATTGCGGCGAGTGGAAGTGTGCCAAGAAAATTTGAACATGTGTGAATTTTTGAATAACGTAATCAACGGTGACTAGTCATGGATCCTTGAGTATGATCCCGAGACAAAGTGGCAATCTTCCCATCTTTTTGAGACGACAGAGGGGATCCCAGCAACATGCACCTCGGTTCTCGAGGCTATTCCGGAGAATGCCTTCCGTGACGCCTTCAATGCTTGGAAATCGCGCTGACAGCGCTGCATCGACGCAGAAGGAGCCTATTTTAAAAGTTTTTAAAGAATTGTAACGATTGACTCAATAATTTTTTTTTAACTCGACTCAGTTCTATTACTCTCCGAACAAACCCTGTAAATTTCGATAGACTATATTCTACAAAGAAGCTGCTACTTTTCACTTCTTCGCCTCCTTTGAATAGCTTGGCCGGAAACCCATCTGCCTCGCCACTTTGTTGTTCTTGAGACGTGTAATTGCGTTCTTCATTGGCAGGCAATATTGTATACACGGTCTAGTAAAGATACATCCATCATTGTTGTAAATTATTTAGCATAGTTAAAATGATCTGATTCAGCACCGTTTCGTTTGTTTGTTGCCTTGTTGCAGGTAATTTTTCACAAGCAAAATTATTCGCCACAGACAGGAACATTTGGTGACAGGTTCGGCCTATAAGCTGGATAAATAGGAACCTTCCAATTAAGTTTCCGGAGCTTCTGGTGAGCCACTATCACTGTGGGTGACCTAGCGTTGCTCTGATGGAATGCAATTCCTCACCTATTGGTCTAAGCAGGCCACTTCTGAGGGTAAGGAAGTCTTCGGACTCTCCAATAGTTGACAGTACGGGTTCGAATTAAGAGTTCAGGCAGTTGGGTGCACCTAATAGTAGCTGATTATCTTTCAATATCTCTGAACTTTTAGTAAAATCTTTCTGATCATAAATCTTTTTTGTGTACAGCCTAATTTAGACGGCTTCAAATGGACATTTTAGATTCCTGGGTAATCGAAACATACCGCAATTTTGAATTGCCATTTGATTATATAATTTTCTAGTATATGAATGAAGCGTCAATGAATATATCGGTATATATGTAAGTAGCTTTGTGTAAATAGTGCCTTTAAGGTATGGCATCTAGACTCATACTGCGAATCGAGGAAACTTTGTGAACGTTTGACTTCAAACAAATCTTCATATTTCACTACCACTGACTTCTTTTGTGGGGTTATATGATATTTATTTTCTTTTTCTAATAACTAACGAAAATTTGCACATGGAGCTCAAAGAATTATGCGGAACAGCATAGTAATAAATAAATGAGAATAAAGCTTTCTAAAAAGGCATGTGTGAAGAAAAGTTCAGTGGCACGGAAAGTTTTACTTGACGAAGCTTCAAAATTTTTAAAAATCATCAACACACAACACACATCGAAAGACATGCAGTACCCAAAAGTGTTCAGATTTTAAAATTCTGTAGGAGGTTAACCCTCGGAACGTTCTTCTTTCATTGTACATAGTAGAGACCAAGCACCAATACATTTATCAGCTTGCAGAACTTTTTAACGCCTCACTGTGGTTAGAAAGGAACTTCTAGTCGAGTACTTCCGCTGGGAAGGAACTGGAAAATGTATATAAAGAAGAAATGTAGGAAATAGTTGGTTAATAAGCTTTTCATGGTGTGTAGTGTAAACAGAGAGCTTTTTAAGTTCTTACATGTAAAGCTTTTCACCACAAAACACGCTTTTCAAGAAATGTTCTACTTTTAGACTGACTTTTTTGCACTAATATATTTCATCCCCTAAGCAGAAAGTGGGAGATTTACGTTTACAAGGATGCTATGAGCGCGGAGAATGGTATTTCTTGGAATATTTGCATGTAAAATTTACATACGCAAACATGTACGCCAACTTTTGGTTGTTTAGTAGAAAGGTTATGCGACTTTAGATCTCTTGTTTCTCGAGGTGAAACAACAGGACAATATTTCTGCAAATATACATGCCTGCATAACGGTATGTAGAAAACTCTTTAGTACTCAGTCACTGAGCACAACTAAGAGAGTACGGTTGTGGCAGGAAAAGGAACTGCATAGAAAAAAATAACGTAAATACGATTCTCACGGCGAGCCGAAGTGTTGATGCGATAAATCGTAGACGAAACGAAAAGAAAACGGATTATTTTGCAATTAAAAATTTGTAAGAAAATATTTGTGAATTGAGAAATATGTGAGAAGATTAAACTTCAGCCAAATAAAGTGAAAAGTGGAAATTTGCATTAACATAAGCGTAACACAACAATATACACTGTTGGTATTTAATAGAAAATTTGCGAATTTTGCACAACGCCCCCACTCTTTGACACATTTCCAATACTAACGGTATCTGCTATCAGCCACCAAACGCAAAGTAAGCAGCTAAAGCAAAAAAAACAAAGCATCTTTTCAATAAGCTCCGCAACAGAACTTGAACAACCGGAAAATGCGTAGTCGCACAGAACTGGTGACCACCACTTTCGAGGACTCCGAGGAGGATTACAGTGAGGATGATGACGACTCTGAGGAGGATTGGCGTCCGGCCGCCTCATCATCGGCCAATAAAAATGGCAAAAAGCAAAAGCAAAGTCGTGTTGCTGCCGCCGCAGCTGGCGGCGGTGGTGCAAGCAGCATCAGCGGTGGCGGTGGCGGCAATGCCAAACGTGGCCGAAAGCGTAAAGGCGCTACGAATGTGGGTGGTGGTAAGCAACAAACAGTGGTGGCTAAACGAAAAGCGCCCAGTGCTGCATACGAAGAAAGTGATGATGATGATGATGATGATGAGGACAATGATGATGATATCGATGAGGATGAAGATGCTGTGCTGAATGAGGAGTTGAGTGATGATGAGCTGGACGATTATGAGGACTATGAGGCGCAAGCAACGACTGGTGCCGCAAACGTGGCGGCAACAGCAAAGAAGGCTGGTGTTGGTGGTAGTGGTGCAGCAGCAGCAGCAGCTAATAATTTGCCACCCAAAAAGCAGTTCACCGAAAAAACTAGCACATCCGCAACGCCAGGTGCAACGGCAGGCTCTTCAGCAGCAGTCGGACAACATTCGCTTGAGTTGCTACTTTACAAACGCGATTTGAATGAGCATTATTCCAAAAATAATCGTTTATGTTTATGGCGAAAGGATGATAATAACTTGTTGCAGAAATATATACGTGTGAAGACCGCACCGGAGGAGCTGCTCTTCACATCCAGCTCGGTGGTGAGTAAATGAAAAAGGTTTCTACGCTATTTTTAAGCTAAATAAGGATTGTGGAAGTTTAAGCTGATTAAGAATTATGGAGGAATATTAAATGTTTTTAGCATTAAGCGAGTGCTGAGATCGGACTAAATCATGCGACAAAGATTATGGAGGGATATTAAAAAAATATTTTATTTTTTATTTTTTATTGTTAAGTGGATGAGATCGGATTCAAGTACTCTATAGGGATTATGGTGGCATTGTAAAAAATTAGTTTTTCTTTAATTTATGTGGTTGCTGAGATCGGACTGTAGTATTTCACAGGGGTACGTACATATCTTGGTAGTACTTGGAGCCAAAAATTAGATATGCATTCCAAGAGTAGATTGAAAAAAGAGTCGAGATATAGTTCTACTTTTTTCTAATTGCTGGAAAACTATGTTAATGCTTTTACTAAAGATTACCCTTGAGATCTTTGAAAGCTTCAATACTATTTTTTAAGATTTGATATGATGGAATTATGGACAATATTTGAAGAGGCCACAGCTTTGAAGTGAACATTTTTGCACATGTTGCATAAGTTTATAACAAATTCAAAACCCAGCACGAATAAAATAATATTTTTTACTCTATTCATCGATCTGTATATAATTGAATTAGTTCCTCAGTTTTTGAGATATCGATTCGAAATCTTGCACACATTTCTTTCGCCTTATTTATAAGAACCGCCGATATCGGCTCATGAACGATCAAAATCATGTTTTTATATGAACAATTTTTTCATTTGACTACAATCTGAAACCATAACATATAGCTGTCATTCAAATTGATCGAACAAAATCAATATAAGAAAATACTTCTATTAGAAATGCACCTGTGGAGGGTATTATAAGCTTTGATGCAGCCGAAAAATTAACGTTTTTATTCCTTTAATTAAAAATAGCATATTAGAAAGCTAGATGACAATAATAAAGTCAGAAAATCAATTTAAAAAGTCTAAACAAATTGTGAGACCAAAGCTCTTTGTTTTCGACGCGTAAAGTTTGTCTGATTATTTTTCCACGGAAAAAAGGAACACAGATACGGAATCGCGAAAAATGTAGCAATTTTTTTAGGTAGTCTCGAACACAAGTAATTTAGTTGTACAAAGCATTAAAGAGAAGTGTGAAGTCAGCGAAAACTTGCCTCATATGAATCGTCTACCCACCTCTGTAAATGGCGATAGCAGCCAAAATGTTAAAGAAAGGGTGCTTGAAAATCATAGTATTGCCATCAGAGAGATAGTAGAGTACATATCTCAACATCTTCTATGAGTCGACGCAACACAGTTTGGTTAATGTTTTGGATATGAAACGTGTTAATGTAATGAGACTCATACAAAAATACTTCAAAAAACCTTGACAAAAACAACGTCGATTAGAGGTCGCAAAAGAGTTGCTTAACAATTTAGCTGAGGACCCTATATTCATTAATCGCATCACTATTCGTGACGAGATGAGAGTTTATGAATAAAACGTGGAAACTATCAAACAATTTAGCGTATCGGGCTGCAAAACTGGGTCTTAGCCGAACAAATCAGTATTCGTTAAAGGCACTGAAGGCCGAGAACTAACTTGTATAACAAGGGTATGGAAAATTGATCATGCTTGTATTGCATCAAGAGCCTACATATTTTGAAAGAGATAATAAAGTTTTGTAGTAAAATACATGTACAGTGGCTCAAAGTTATAATGGAACAGTTTGAATAAAATACTTTTAACTTAAATACAAAAATTTTAAATTGAAAATTAAAATTGTGTTTAATGTTCATATATATCATATCCCCCCAAAAAACTTTAAAATATTTCATATTTACCACGAAAAATATAACTATAATAACAGATACACAGAATTCAGGCTCAAAGTATAATAATAATGGAACACTTATAATTAAGTACAAATAAATTAAGTAAAATAATAAATATAGATTTTTTTAATATTTAGTGGGCAGTCCTTTTTGTTTTAAAACAGCTTTCAATCGATTTGGCAAAGATTTCACTAATTTACGGTAGAAGTAAGGTGGGATATGGTTCCACCCCTCTTTCAAGGCTGCTATCAACCCCGGTCTCTTCGTAATGTGGCGACTATTTAATTTCTGCTCCAAATAATGCCATATATGCTCGATTATATTCCAATCGGGGGATTGTGAGGGAGTTTCAAGTACATGAGGGCAATTGTACAGCAGTCAGCCTCACACAATGTTAGCCTTGTGCTTGAGATCATTATCTTGGTAAAATATAAAATCTTTTTCTATGTCCAATTTTGGAGCACTTTCCTTCGCATTCGCTTTCAAAATATTCAAATAAGCCATCTTATTCATATTCCCTTCTAGTGTATGCATTAGTCCTGGTCCACTAGCAGATATCGCGCCTCATACCATTACCGACCCCATGCCATGCTTCACAGTTGGCCGTAGGTTAATTTGTTTGAGCATGACCGAAAAGGCCCGTGTATAAAAGAAGTGCTCCAGAAGAAAAAATCGTTAAGAATATGCTTTTTTGCAAAGTTGATTCGTCTCTGTTTGTTGACCTTGCTTACAAAAGGTTTTTTTTTCTCGCGACTCTTCCATTATAATTGTGTTTCCGCACAGTTTCTGTAACTGATTTCTTCCCTAAATACTTCTCCGCTAAGGAAGCTAATTTAGAAGCACGTATATGAGGATCTTTCCTTATTTGTGCTAAAGGCAAAAGCTCATCGGTCTCAGAAAAATTTTGCGTTTACTCGGCTTTGGTCTATTGCTGAAGTTACCGTTATTTTTGTACCTTTTTAATACATACTTATATTAAATACTGTTTTCGGAGCTCGCTTCACAATTTATCTTATATCACGGATAGATTTACCCGATTTCGACAACCGAATGACAGATTTCCGCTGTTCAACTGTGGTTTTTTACCCTGTGGAGCCATCATACTTATAGCACTTAAACACAGAACTAGTCTAACCTGAATACCGAATTTTTGGGACTCCCCTTACTTGTTCTATACTAACTGATAAAAATTGAATTTAGTTGCGATTTCTACAATGCATAAGTAGAGTTGCCATATAGTGTACCATTATTACTTTGGGGTTAAAATATATGTTTTCACGAAAAAGTAGTAAATTAAAAAATAACAAATGTGAAACTTACAATATTTTTTATTAGTTATTTAAGCATATGATATATACATTTTAAAATAAAATATAAAATATTTGTACTAAATCTATACGACCAATTATACTGATCGAAACTCCTGCCTTTTTACTGTTCCATTATTACTTTGATACACTGTAAATGTAATATAATTTGTGTACCTTCGGAATTTATTGGATCAGTCACAGCTCTGTCAGTATCTTGTAAAAACAACTAGCGAAACCCATGTTCTTTTAAGTATTGATTCGAGGCCGATGTCAAGTCACTTAAAAGTGGACTTCAAACCCAATGAATCTCGCCACCTATTTTTCTGCTATAATTTGAAGTTACTGTATTGTGATTGGTTCATTTACGTCCTTAGATACGCTTAATATTTCAGAAGGTTCAATGTGTCATTGCCTCGGCGGAAGACAGGGGTTTAGACCACTATGATTTTTTTAAGAGCAAATAAGTAGAGAGTCCATATCATCAGGTACAGATTTATCAGATTTATAATCTTATTTATCTATAGAATATATGTTGATTTACTGATTTAGAGTATAACCATTATGGGTCTATCTAATTATGTATTTATTGGGATTATCTCTGAAACTTTAAAATCATAAAACTGTACTCCTATTTAACAGTATTCAAGTTGGGATGATAAACGCTTGTCTGACTTTGTAAGCATCAAAGTAAAATGTCTGGATCCGAATAATCGGCGGGTTAAAATTATGGACCTCACTGAGCTAGACAAATTAGTCAAGGAACAAACGAAAAATAACGAACAACGGAAGTTGAATAAACGAAAAGACAATGATGGCGATGATAGTGACGATGATGGTGCACTCGATAATGACGGTAACGAAGAAGATGACGATGAATTGGACACCGAAGATGAAGATGAGTTGGACTACGGCGAAGTAGCCGCATCGAAAACCAAAAAAGCCACCAAAAAGCCGTTACAGAAAAGGGCGCCAACCAAAAGTGGTGTGAAAAATTTGAAACGAAGCGATAGCACTGATGAAAATGATAATGAGGAAGACGAAGAAATCGATGAGGACGACATTGATGACGACGAGGATGATGGCGATGAAGATGATGACGAGTAAATGTGTATGTAAAAGAATGTATGAATTAATTAACGATATAAAATAATTAAGCGATTTTAATATTGAATTAGTAGTGATTAGTATAGAGCGGGTGACCAAGAGAGCGACGAAGAGAACTTACATTTAAGCATTTCAAGTTATTTATTACTGAAACTTAACGATTATACAGCATGTGTGTGTTAATTTAATAATTAATAATAATATTAGTATAGAATATCGTCGCAGTGCGCAACGCAGTCGCTTCTAAAGCTGACCGGTCTTTTTAGGCTGCACGCAAGAGAGCTCTCTTGTGGCAGTTCACGAGGTGGCTGCCTTACGAACTGTGACTGCTTTAAAATATCAACATTCATACTTACCATACAGACGAGTACTTCTAAGTAAAATTCAAGCCAAATCAAAGCTTAAATATTAACGAAAAGTTTTATTAAATATGGAGAATAAGTAAAGGAGGCTAAACACTAGACTAAGTTTTGTGTGATCAACCATTATAAATACTAGGACTTACCGAAATCAATAGATGCTTAATTAAGTTTACGAAGTCGATGATAAAAGGCGGAAATTTTGCCAAAGTACCCATAAAAATAAATTTATATGCATGCATGTATTTACGAAAAGTTTCTAACTGTTTTTGCTTTTGGGGCTCTTTAAGTAATTTATGGTGACTTTTGAAGGTTATTACTTTAACTCCAGAAATCTTAATTTGTGGCACGCGTTTATGTCGCGTGATTCGAACCAATTCAAAATCTCCTTAGCAAATTATGTCAAGAAAAATAGATATAAGAACCAAAGCAATGTCAAGACTTATTCGCGATCATCTCTACAGCCTAACTTCGGCCAATTGGTCATCTTCTGAAGCCAATTAGGGTCAAAAGATATGAATGGCTTCTTCAGTGACAAAATCTGCACAAAAAATTTTACTCCAAGTACTCAACGTGCTCACCATGCAGCTGCTGCAAAGGTTTGGTGGGAAGTCTCCTATGAAGGCCTTACAACTTTCTCTTCTGTGAAAAAGAGATTAAAACTGGAAAAAATAGCGGTACATGATTGGCCGTATGAAATCCAGATATGAATATATTGGTCTAGATATGAATTATTTGTCAGAGTTGGAGAACATGACTTGCCGAATACTCGATAGAAATTAGGATAGTCTTAAAAATCTTTGGTATAAATTATCAAAGATGGTCCAGAACCAAGACAAGAACGGTTATCAACATCAACTGATGATCAAAACGTCAATAAAATAAAGGAATTGGTACTTGAGAACCGACGATTAACAGTCACCTTACTGGCATTGTTGAAATATCGGAAGGATTAGTAAAAACCATTTTAAAAGATCATTTGGGCCTGAGAAAAGTGAAAACTCGATTGGTTCCAAAATCACTAATTTTTTTCAAAAAATAGCATAGCGTTAGCGTCTGTGAAACAATACTTTCCGACTGCTAGAATGTCATGAAAGATATTATTACTGGCGATGAGTCTTGGATCTATGCTTACCATTCGGGAACAGACGATCAATCGACCAACTATTCAGGCAAAGTTGAGCCAAAGCCAAAAAACCACGTTAAAGGTCAAAAATCAAGGTTATATTGACAGTTTTCTTCCACTACCGAGGTGTGGCGCACTCGACCTTCCGACCGACCAAACTGTAAACAAGGAATACTATTTGAATATTATGGACCGACAACTCTTGGTTTTTACACCACGATAATGTACCGTCGCATACTTGATTCTTCGTGAGTTTTTCGCCAAATTTTCAACCAATATCGTGCCGCAACCACCGCATTCGCCTGATTTAGCACTGTGGGATTTCTGACTATTCAGAAAAACCAAGCCATTTTAAGCCAATTCAAGACATTAAACTTAAATCGCTACGCGCTTTGGAGACTATTCTGGAAATTGACGTTAACAACTGTTTCGAGGATTGGAAAAAACGTTAGCACAAGTATATTAGTGTCAAGGTGGATTACTTTGAGGGGAATGAAGTAGATTTTGAAGAATAAACTAAGAATTTTCAAAATATGAACAAAGTCTTACTATTTTTTGCTCATAGAGTATACCATCCTTGCAACAGACGTTGGATTAGAACTCAGCACCAAAACTTCTTACAGCTAACTAACTGAGATAGACTGAGAGCCGTTGGATGTGCTAAGCAAATGGCACTCTCAATATTAAACGTTAAATAAGTATATTCCGCCTCTCACTGAATAGCTTTCACTCTATACTTCTTTAAGTTTCACAAAAAGGGTTTTGAAAATCTGATGATGATGATATACAATAAACCCATTCCATACTCTGTTTCGTATTGCAGAGTCACGTCGCATCTTGTGTCAATTCGACATACACAGCAAGTAGACATCGACTAGGACCCTTTAGCGGAAGAAACGGATGTTTTCGTCAAACTGAAGCCATAAGGTAAAGAGGAAAATAAATTTGAGAAACAAGCAAAGAAATGGTTAGCACCCTTTTTGGTCATCTTACTTACATGGATTTTGACCGGCGTTTTAGGTTCAAAGTTGGAAAGATAATGGGCTCATCTTGTTTCAATATTCCTGTGACAACCTCTACTCTTTATTTACTATAGATAGTAGCTTGGTGGCGAATTAACTAAGTAAATCTTATTGGTCTGCAAGACAACTCTGGTCAGCTTACTGAAGAATTTTCTACATAGTGCAATTAAAACCTAACCTTCTTCTCAAATCACAATAAATACCTCCTTACTTACTTAAGCTTAATAAAGAACATTAAAGTATTTCCTCCAATCTTAAAACTCACATATTTATTTACCGCTTTATGAGCAAGTTTTTGGCCACTATATCTATAAAAATATACAAACAAACGTAAGTACATAATTACACGGTAACTGCGAAGCCCTCAGCTTCGTCAAGTCTTCACACTTATTTATCTAGTTTAACAACAATTGTTTCCCACGGACCAATCTCGAAGTTGGAAAAGTAAATCTTCTCGCTCTGTTCTTCGCCCAGCATTTTTACGCCACTAAAATACATGGCTGTCATATCCATGGAGACACGTTTCTGACCGAAATTCGATACCGAAACAAATGAGTTGCGACGCGGATAGACGCGTTCCACAACTAAAATATCATCGTTGCTGCAACGTATCTCTGTGTTGGATAGTGTGCTTTCTGGCTTGCAAATGGCATTCTTATACAATGATGGCGAACGATTACGTAGTTCGATCATTTTCGTGACTGTTTCGAAATTTTCTTGACTAAATTGCGCTGTGTGTGGTAGCCAAGGCAAAGTTTCACGATTCGTAAACTGTCTTGTGCTATTCAACCATTCCATAGTGGTGAGATGATGTAGATGTTTAGTCTCATTATGTTCATTCTGCGTATCGGTGATGGCTTCCAATGCGATCTCATCACCGTAGAAAATGTTGGGAGTACCCGGTAGCATGAGTTGCATGACAGTCGCAGCCAAAGTTATATTCTTGCTTTGTCCGTAACGTGTGAAGCGTTGTTGATCCACGCCACCGATAGACCAATGCAACCATGGACCCACTTCGACAGGTGCGAGTGGACCATTAAGAAGTCTATTGATATGATGCTCCAAATGTCTAGTGCCGTTTGAAACGTCCAAGTGCACATCGACTAAATCGATATGTTGTAGTGCCAATGGACGAAGTGTAGGATGCAACTCTTGAATTAGTGCTTCATTAGCGATAAGTATGCGATCGGGACCGACAATGTCTTTCCACACATTCAAATTGGCTAGCAGGTGATCGTCATTGACAAAATTTTCCAAACCTTTGAGATAAAAACCATCCACACCCAGATGCACCCATTTCAGTAGGGCATCACTGACTACATTATCAGCCGAAGGAATCGATAATTGTGGTAAAGTTTTGGTAGCTCCATTGGTTGTAGTGACAGTTGATTCAGTGCTTTCGGTTTCATTAGTTGAATGCGTTGAAAGTGCCCCAACTATTGTAGGCTTAGTCGTTGTGGCTTCATCCAATCGTTTAATAAAACCGCTAATCGGCATATCAAGCAACAGGGAAATGTTACGCTCGTGTAGTGTTGCCATCAACCGATACAAATCTTGTGCTGTACCCAAGACATTGGCCACCTGAAGCAGCGACGTTGGATGCGCAAAGTCATCGGGGTAGTGAGCTGATTGGAATATCGAGTTTAGACGCACAGCAGCCACGCCAAGTGAGGCCAAATAGTCAGCACGCTGTGCAATGCCGCGCAGATCACCAATCCCGTCATCGTTTGAGTCTTGGAAACTGGCGGGAAAGATCTCATAGAAGACGCTGCCGCGATACCAAGCAGTTCTGTAAGTTGGAAAATATATACATTTAAATTTTGTTTTCAAAATATTTGTTAGTACTATATACTCACTTTGGATTACAGGTCTTTGGCAGGGTAACAATCATGGCCACCACTACGGCACACATAGCTAATAAGCTGGACATGAAGACGAAAAATGTGCATTTACGGATCAGCGGCCAATTCCACGAGACGAACGAGGGTGTGTCCTTCGAGAGTGTGCCGTTCGTGCCATTTGAATCCTAGTGGGGTAGAAATTTATGAAATTTTTAAAATTTGTCGAAAAACTAAATTAATTATATACAAATTTTTATTAATACTAAGTCAGGAAACCTGTTGCTTGATCAGTCGACTGTATTTTTGGCGTATTTATACGACTCACGTTAATACCAATACCATGAAATTTTACATAGAATGTTGTCACTACAATCTCGGAATAAATTTTTAGATCGAACCACTATAGCATATACATAGCTGAAAAATTGGGCGATAAAAATGCCATACTCAGTAATTCAAAGGTGTGTTGTAAGATAAAATTTGCCCTTTTGAGGCTTTCTTTAACATATTCTGATGTTTTATGCTATTAATTTTGTTTTTTCATTTTATTCATTATTCATTATCCATATCCATATTAACTTTGGCAAAGCCCATTTCGGGACATTATCACTCGATTCCTCGAGTCGTCTTATTGCGTTCTTTCAATTTGATGACAATTTTGAAAAAGTTTTGAGTATGAATGGTTACGATGACGAGACGAATTGAAATCCGGTCTGTAAAATCAGTTCAGTACTTCCCTCAACCCCTTTATATCTAATAAAAATATTTTCGAACTTACGGTTGAATTTGTAGTATACCACAGACATCTGTCAATATGTAAGATTCTTAATGAAATTCAGAAAAAACCTCCCTCTAATAACAGTGTTCGTATTCCCTTGCATAAAATGGATGAAATCAGGAAAATACCTTTTTACGGTATACATATATCGATAAATATATAATATATATTTGTATTATAGTTATAAGTGAAAAAATTTAATTTAATATAACTACATAAGTAAGGAACTTTAAGCCATCTCTAAGATTTTTAGATTATTTTGTTTTATTCCTTGTTCCGGTTATAGCAAAGTTTACAAAAGCGTGCCAGTCGTTCCTTTTTGCTGTTTGGCACCAATTGGAGACTCCAAGGGTAGCCAGGTCCTTCTCCATCTGGTCTTTCCAACGGTGTGGAGGACTTCCTCCTCCTCTGTTTCCCGGAACCATTTTCTTCGCTTCCTTATTCAGTCTGGAGAAAGCAGAACTAGCGGCGCGGTTGTTGAGGCTGTACACTCTTATAAAAGATTGTGCCTTCTCGATTCAGCTCTGCAGCTCGAATTATTTTCTCCAGCAGTAGATTGAAGAAGTCGCACAATAGGGAGTCGCCTTGTCTGAAACCTCGTTTGATATCGAACGACTCGGAGAGGTCCTTCCCTATCCGTGATGGAGCTATTGGTATTGTTTAACGTCAGTTTACACAGCCAGGTTCGTTTTGCGGGGATACCAAATTCAGACATAAGGTCTTAAAGACAACTCCTTTTCGCGCTGCCAAAGCAGCTTTGAAATCAACGAAGAGGTGGTCTATGTCGATCCTCTGTTCCAAGATTTGGCGCATGGTTAATATCTGGTCAGTTATTAATTTTCCAGGCCTGAATCCGCACGGATAAAGTCCAATGAGTTTGTTGAGGTTTAATGTTTCACACAGATAGTTAGAATTTTATATGTGATGTTGAGGAAGCTTATTTCATAGTAGTTGGAGCAGATTATGGGGTCTCACTTTTTGTGGATTGGGCATTCAGACGGGTAATTGCTATTCGAACTTCTTCATGATCGGACAATGGAACGTCCGTTCCATCATAATCGAATGGGGAATCGGGTTCACCATCTCCTGGTGTTATACTTTCATTCAGCAGGTTGAAGAAATGCTTTCGCCATAATTTCGTTTTCGCCTGATTTACCTTCGTATAACTTCTAGCTATTCAGCAAATTCACATGACCACTCCGAGGACACCGTTTTGACTCAAATGAGAATATAAAAGCTGAATCGAAGAAGGCTTTGATGGACATCACGACGTAGGATTTTCCAATTGCTATGATGACTGGAAAATTTGTTGGCATAAGTGTATTGTAGCGGGAGGAGCTTACTTTGACAGAAATGAAATGGACAAAATTCACTTTTTTCAATTTGATCACAGTAATATAATAATATAGTCTCAATTATGGTTTAATACGCTCCTAATTTGTTGTGCAGTTAATAAAACTTTTGTGCAAAAATACTAAACATGCCGTTGCGTAGTCTAACTGATATTTATTTACATTTTCGTTACTTAATTGTTGAAATTATTTACACTTTTCGATTTCACTCAACGATTTAAAGTGCAAACATTTCACTTTGACTTTTGTATCGTTAATCTCAACCCCGAACTGAGTGCTCGCGATGGTCAATACTAACATTTACTGCAACTTCATGTATGTATGTATGTACATATTGTTTATATGTAAGTGACTAAAGTAATAGCAAATTATTATATTATTAGGTTGAAACCCAAGTTACGTGCGTGCTATTATGACATATTAAGTGGGGCTCACGATATTAATTGTGGAGTCACGCGGGCACATAGAGTTGCTCATTGGTATGCAGCAGTTCTTCTCTGAATTTTAATATATTTATATGAACATACAAAATATGTATGTATGTACATATACATATGTAGATGGCACGCATTCTCACAGCACTGTCATTTTTTATATGGCTGTAAAAACCCAGAAGTCAGCAAATAATGCATAAATAACCTTAGGAAAACTGGAGCGAAATATGAATGTATGAAATAAATATGTAGCACCCATAACGGTAAAGTTTCCATTGAAAAACAGACGTAATAGAAGCGAACAAATGCATGATTACTAATAAGTACTTTAATATGCCTTCAGAGTGTTTGCGACTTTGCATGCATACGTTTGACAGATAAATTTTATCACTTCTCAATTAACACCCTTTTTTGATCAAGTGATAATGAAAAGTTGGCTTTCGCCAAATCAAAATCAGCACTAAAGCTCATGAAAGTTTCTACATAGTTAGCAAAGCTCCGTAGTATAGTTTACAATGAGTAAATGTTGATATACTGCATGACGGGTTAGTATAATCGCAATGCAATTTAAAAGTTGCCCGTAACGTAAATAAATTGAGCAAGTGAGAAAATAATCAACAAAAACTCGTTAATGTTCTCTTTGTTCGATATACTTACGAACCTTTATTTGAGCACTTCTTTTTATACACTTGCGACATGTTGCTGCAGAGTATGTATAATAATGGGTTGTCAAAAAAGTCTTGCGGTATTTTTATTGAATTTTTTTTTTTTGAAATTGAATTGAATTTTTGATGACTCATGCCCAGCTCTTGACCGTTGCTACGACTGCTACTATGCCGGCCTCTTTCGACCAATTCAGCGATTTTATCGCAATTTTCAACGACAGGCCTTCCGGAGCGTGGCGCATCTTCGACCACCTCTACACCAGAACGAAAACGTTGAAACCATCGTTGTGTGGTGGAAATGGAAACTGTAACGGGTCCATAAACTGCACAAATTTTATTGGCGGGTTGAGATGCATTTTTGCCTTTATCGTAGTAGTACTGTAAAATATGCCGTATTTTCTCTTTATTTTGCTCCATGTTTGCGACGCTATAACTCACGAACGACTTAAAAGAAACGACAATCAATCAAACACGTGTTAGCGCGTGAAATGAGCTTTCCAAAAAGGTATAGCATGACCCGATGCGACGAATAAAACTAGAACTACGCGCTTTCAGCGCCAACTCGCGAAAATACCGCAAGACTTTTTTGACAACCAATATATGGTTGTTTGTATTACCTAAACCTAAGCGAGATAGATATAGGGTTATACTAGGAGCGTTTCAGAGTAAAGAAGACTTTTTGAATCTAGCCCCACCTGGTGGCGCCATCTATATGTCGACTGATACGTTAGAATCTGCTATCTTTATCGATTGTCCAGTGCGAATTTTATGGCATTTCATTGATTGGAAGTGAAGTTATAGCGTTTTAAGTGTCAGTATGTTTGTATTATCGGTGCGAAAATGGGCTACGAACAAAAGCCAACATTAAATTTTGTTTTAAAATTAGTAAAACTTTTACCGAAACATTTCAATTGATGAAACAAGTTTATGACGATGATTGCCTATCCCCCAGCAGAGTGCACGAGTTGTTTCAACGTTTTCAAAGGGGTTGTGAGGACATATGTAAATGACGATCAACATGTGGGCTAACCAAATCCGTGATCACCGGAAATTCCATCGAAACTGTGCGTGAATTCATCAAAAACAGCCGAAATCATCATTGAAATTCATGGAAATGGAATTGAACATCTCCAAAACATCGATTTATTCGCATTTTGACCGAACAAATTGACTGACGACCAAAAATTGCTCAGAATCCAACATTCGAAGGACATCATTAAATCGATTATTTGACCAAAAATCACATTTTATCCATTAATCTCTCCCCGTATTCACCTGATATGGCACCGTGTGACTTCTTCCTTTTCGGAAAAATGCATTTGCCCATGAAAGGAAAGCGTTATGCAGACATAGAGGCCATTCAAAAGGCTTGCACCGGCATACTGGCGGCCATACCGGCCAACGAGCTAAAACACTCCATTGTGTGAGATATATAATTGAAATTCAGACAGAATCCTTTGCTGGCAATAGAATCTCTGTGTATCAAAAATGGGTTGAATACTTTCCTGAGTCCCTATATACCTAATATAAAGATTTTCGAACTTCCGGGTGACTCTATGTTGCATTAATAGGCAAATATTTCTGTTATCGCAACGAAAATGTCATAGCGTATATTACTCATAACAGTGTGCCTAAAATAAATAAAATTGGGCCAAAACTTGCTCCAGCCGCCACATAACTAATATCACGATTTTCGAACATCCGGCTGACTTTACTCCATGTGATTAGTGATTGTATGTGAGTTATGAAACGCATTTTTTAGTATGAGGCATGATAATAGTTAATGGATAAACACGACACTCATTTTTTCAAAATTCGACTTATTTTCGGAGATACAGCCGATTTTCTGACGTGGCGTCCGTGTTCACTAGAATTGTCTTCTAAACTTTAAACGCGTTTTTCTCGAAACTACTTTTTTTGAGGTGGTTGACATGATATCTCAAGTTCTACTCAACCGATCCCTTTGAAATTTGATATATATCTTCTTTATACAATGCTCTATCATTTCTGTGTTGGATTTCCGAAAATTTTGATTTGAAGTAGTTTTAAAAAACTCGAAAAGGCCGAAAAAACTTTTTTTCAAGTCGACGCCATTTTTTTATTTTTTGTTTTTTTGAAAACGGTCAACCCGATAACGACATCCTTACTAATGAAGAATCTTCTTGATTTTTATGTTTTAAATCTCTACAAGGTTTAAAATCAGTCAACCAGGACGCACCGTTTTTTTTGAGGCCCACTTCACCGGCCGTATTACGACGAATTTTGGTTTTTTTTCTTGCAATTTTTTTATATTATTAAAATGTCAATAAAAAACATTTTTCTTATCTTAGTTTAAAAAATGCCTAAATTTCATGCGTCTAGAGCAGAATACCCCCTTAAAATAGCCAGTTTAAATATGAAGATAGATGTAGGTAAATCCTCACTGATTTTCAAAGCATTAAACCAAAGCTAATACCGGAGTGGTTCGTACAGCTAAACACTTCCAATACTACCAGTAAATTATATAATGTAATGAATGTATACATACATATCTACGCTATGTATTCATATATGTGCACAAACATACACCATAACTATTAGTGCACTGTGTTTAAACTTTCAATTGCACAAAACTATTTGAGCAGAGAACTTGACTCAACAATTATCATGCGAGATTTTCAGTAACAACTCTATAGCTGCGTTTAGCATATCATAACACATTGGCATAAGCCTATAAAGAAGATATTAAGTTGCTGGAATCACCACCATAATAAGGAACAAATAATATCCAAAGCAGTGATCGAGCATCACACTTTGTGGATGGATTCTATCGATAAGATCTATCTGTTGCATATAACTGTTTCTGGTGGCGCCACCTATTGGTGGGTATATGAAATAAAAAGTTTGATCTCTTGTTAACATTTCGTAAAAATGTTAAGACAATTGGAAAACTACAATCAATGTTATCGATCAAAAAGTGACAGCAGCTTTTGGTCATCGGTCGTAAAATGCATTTTGAAGAAAGAGCAAATATTAAATTTTGTTTTAAACTTGGGAAAACGTTTACTGAAACATTTCAAATGATGAAAAAAGTTTATGGTGATGAAACGTGGTGCTTTCAATATGATCCCGAAACCAAACGTCAAAGTGCCGAATGGAAGCATCCAGACGAGCCATCACCGAAAAAAAGTCGTCTTCAGAAGTCAAAAATAAAGACAATGTTGATTTGTTTTTACGATTTCGAGGGTATTGCACACCTAGAGTTCGTCCCACCTGGCCAAACGATTAATGCTGTATTTTACCTTGGTGTTATGAAGCGCCTTTTGTCACGCAATCGTCGTGCTCGACCACAATACCGTGAGGCAGTGTCATCGAGCGACGCTTCTCACTGATTTTTTGACAAAAAACTCCATATTAACCATTAAGCACTCACCCTCCTCACCTGATCTGGCACCCTATGATTTTTACCTATTTGGAAAACTTCATTTGCCCATGAAAGGACACTGGTTTCAGGACATTTCAGCTGTCCAAAAGGCGACGACCGATATTCTCAAGAGCATTCCGAAAATGACCTTAAACACTCATTTGAAATGCTAATTGACCGGGCTAAACGCTGTATCGAAGCACAAGGAAACTACTTTGAATAAAAAAATATAACTTTTAAAAAATTTAAATTTTTTAACAGTCCAATTTCTTTTGCGACAGACCTTGTAAATCGACAAAAAAAATATTTTAATTACTTTGCTAAGCCTTTTGCTGCTGCTGTTAATATACCTAGGGTTGAGTAAACAAGTACCAATTTATTTTGAAACTCCTATACCAGTATAGACTTATTTGTCACACTTTGGTCACCGCGTAAAACAAACTGCAACTACTTCGACAAATGGTGATATCATTCGACTCAGTTGGGCTTTTAAGTGACTTCTACAAAGCTGTAAAATTCATAACAACCTAACTCAGATATTCCACGTTTACTCTAGTGGATAATACTCTTCTCCATAGATGCTGATGATAGTATCTAAAAAGAGCCGAATGAGTCCATCCGCCATTGCGCGCAACTATTGGAAATGTGCCCATCCACCTTATTGGAGATTTTGCTTAAAGATCTTGGTTTGACGGTTTAACAAATCGAAGTCAATACAACGGGGAACCCAATAGAGCCATGGGTT
The DNA here is from genome assembly GCF_024586455.1 of Bactrocera neohumeralis. Lineage (NCBI taxonomy): Eukaryota > Metazoa > Arthropoda > Insecta > Diptera > Tephritidae > Bactrocera > Bactrocera neohumeralis. The sequence continues at coordinate 48,658,685 of NC_065920.1, read as the reverse complement.
CCAACACATAACGACGTTACAAATTATTCAAGCAATCCTTTGGTGAGCGCATTATCTCGCGTTTTGAGCCGGTGGCGTGGCCTCCAAGATCACGTGGTATAACTCCGCTGGACTATTTTTTGTGAGATTATGTTAAATCGCTTGTCTCCGCAGATAAGTCGAGACGATGGACCGCATTTGAAAAGAATATTCGGAGGGTAATTGCTGACAAAAATTCGGCTTCTCGTCTGAAATTTATTCGAGTCCCTTCACTTTTAATTAGCTTTTCTTTTTTTTTATTGTAAAAGCTAAAAGTCATAAACCACTAAAAATAGCATGTAATCGCGTAACTTTGGTTTTGTCGATTACGTTCCGGTAACATAGCCAATTGTCGAAAATGTCAATAAAATAATGGAAATCGTTGTCTCCGACCGTCAGCTTTCTTATGATTGAACGAGCTAAACATTGCCCAAACAACCATTTGCATTTCAATAAGGCTGGATGCTAACAAGAGCTCGTTGTATGGTTGTCACATGAGTAAACGCAAAAAAATCTCATGGACCGAATTACAACCTGCGCATCGATTGCTACATCGGAAAAACATGAACCATTTATGTAGAGAATGGTTGCTGGTAATAAGAAATGTATCTTCACATCAATATCAAGTGAAAGCGGTTGTGGTCGAAATGGGGTGACCGTTACGGAACGTAAACGATAGCCAAGCCAAGATTTGCTCTCAGAAAGGCTTTGCTATATCTTTGGTGGGTTTGTCAGGGAATCATCTATTATGAGCTGCTCTTCTACAGCTGAAATTTTCATTTGAAACTATACTTTCAATAATTGGACGTTCTAAAGAAAGCAATTGCCCAGAAGCCGCCAGTTTTGGTCAATAGGAGACGAATTGTGTTCAATTAACGCCATAACGCCAAACCACGCACATCTATAATGAAGAAGAAGAGTTTGAATGGTACATATATTCTAATACATATACCTTACAGAGCGGATCTTGGACCAAGTGATTACTAACTGTTTCTATCTATGACGAATTTTTTTGCTGGTAAAAAATTCGCCTCAACAGAAGCTTGTGAAAATCGTCTGTTGAATTTAACTTCAAAATGCAAAAACAATAGATTAGATTTTATTGTACCTTGCAAATAAAGGATAATCTATCCGGTAGACATCATGCAACAAATTTTATTTAATATTTTGTTGTTTCAGATTTAACTAAACACCTGTTAACGGTCAAGTGAACACAAACAGAGATTCACCCATAGCGGTGTTCCTATTAGCGATGTGGTAATAGCCAAACATATGGATTCACGAAAGTGCAGTTATATATGTATGTATATGCAACATGCAGCAAACAACTGTAAGAAAACACACACACGCACAAGCGAAGAGAAAATTCATTTCTCCTGTCAATTACGGCATATGTGGATTGCATTTGTGGATTTTATCCAAATATTTTGCTAGAGAACACAAACGTCATTGACGGCAAAAATTTTTAACAAAAAATAATATGATAATAGTAAACATAAAAACACAATGAAATAATAGAACAATAATAACAATAGATATAAATAAAAGCATAAAAAAGTGCAAACAGTTTCAATAACGTTTATGTGCCGTTATCTGCCTGTGCTTAGGTAGGCACGTACGTTCTCTTTCAGCAATAGCTGCTGCCTCAACGTGCTGTCAAAGCAATTTGACATTATCACCATTACGGCATTTTGCACACCCACCCACTTACCCAAACAAATACAACGCAGATGTGGAGTAGATGATTACATGCACCTCATCAGCACTTCTGCAAGAACTTACACCCACCAATTGTTTTACAAAAATACTCATATACTTTGGGTGATATTTTGTTGTATGATTTTGGAAGCCTCACCTGCACTGCGCCGCCATTGTTCACCTGCAAATGTTGGTAAGCGTGTGTTTTATGAAAGAGCGTTGTGGCCGCTGTATCCGGCGCATCCATGCCAATGCCGGAGCTGCTGCCCGACGATGAACTTGTCTCGACCTTGGCATCCGCATCCTCATCATTACACAAGTTGGCCGAGGCTGTGCTGTCATTGTCGATACAGGGTGTTAGCGGATGTGAGAATGTAACCGGCGTCGATGTGCCATTTGTGGTGGACAACAGCGGACAGGTGGATGCCTCCTCCTCGGGCAGGAATGTCGACACTGACGGCGATTCAATAAGCGTGGCTGGCAATTCCACATCGAGTAGCGTGGGATCTGTTGAAATACCCATGGCGTTCATAGCTTTTACTTATTTTGCTTGATTTTTATTTTACTTTTCTTCCACACGAATTTTAAACTTTTTCACTCACTATGAAAATCATTGCTTAACTTTGCACCGCTAATTGGCAACGCGTTATGTTTTGCTTAAGTTGTGTATGGATATGTTTGTGTGGATGTGTGTGTGTGTGTGTGTGTGTCAGTGAGCGTATGTGTTAATTTCAATATCGTTGGACGCGAAGTAAGAAAACTTTTGCTGACACTGACTTGGCGGCGCAATCTCTCGTCACAAACTGAATTCTTCTGCTATCCGCAATTATTTACACTGTGTGGCTGGCGTGTAGAACCCAATTGGATGAATAAGTGAACCAAATGTGATTGAGTTTATTTTTAATATACATATGTATATAAAATATCTACATATATATATATACATGTATATACATATATGCATATGTACGTTTGGATAACTGAAAAGCGCAAGCAAAAATTAATTGGAGACGTTTCGATGATACGCGAAAAACAGTTCAACATGTATAAACATGCCTACGTAAGAATGTACACAAACCACAAAAGTAGATGCCCTGCAGGAAAAATTTGAGTTGATGATTTAATATACAATATTAAGCAAAAGAGTTCGAAAATAACTTTTAATTAGTTCTACTTTGTTATACCCTGAACTGGATATATGTATGTATGTATGTATATGAATAAACAGAGTGACGAGCTGCGTCGAATAACTTATGTCTGTTAGTCTGCATACACGCGAGCTAAGCCCTCGGTTTTTGAGATATCGCTCTGAATGTTGGCGCATGTCCATTTCCATCCAAGATGCTGCGCATTTGTCGGAAGCGTCAATATCGGCCCACTATAGGATATATGTAGCTGTCATGTGAACTGACCGATCAAAAAGAAGTCCTACTATGGAGAGCTTTTTCATTTGACAAGGTGTCTTCTCAAATTTGGCACAGATTATTGTACAAGCTAATCTCTGGCATACAATCTGTATAATCAGAATCAAGTTTTATGGAAAACTTTTATATGTGAAAAATAATTTTTACGAAATTTAACACAGATTATTGTCTAAGGTAACTTTACAGTCTTCGAACATATTGTTTCGATCGCACTTCCATAGCTTACTAATCCAAATCTTGATAAAAATCCTTTTATACCCTTTTATGCTATAAGATATGCTCCTGTGGAGGTATTTTAGCTTCGGTGCTTTAAAAAAAGTAAGTGAAAGGCTCGAAAATTTATTGTCTTTATCAGAATTGCCAAATCTGATGTTAAAAACATACTTTAGTGGTTAAAATATAAAATAAAGAAAAATTATTTATAGATTAGCAACATACACTAAAATGTAAAGTTCGAAAATATGTACTGTTGTTCAAGTTGTGTAACGTTTCCTACGGGGTGTTAATGAATTCTCACAAACATTTTGTTTAAACATTTTATCTTATCATTGAGTATAAAAATTAATTTCAATAATATTGTTTTAATTGATAAATAACTGGGCTACTCAAAGAATAAATAATAGCAAGGAATGACGGTCAAGGTTAAAAAAAAGGGTGAAGTAAGCTGGAAGTGAGTTTATATGTAATTATCTTGATAGTGGTGATCAGTTATGTCTACAGCGACATGGTCTATCTTTAAAAAAGGTGTATTGACATTGGTTGGAATAACTGACAATTTAGATAAGGTAAAACCTTAGCGGTCTTCAGATATGAATCACAGCAAGGAAGGAGCTTTTAATTTATAAGTGGGATGACCTTTACTTTCTTAACGTCATTAATTTCTGTTCCCTAAAAATATTTTTATGCCAATAAATAAACTGTTAAATACAAATGAGATTGGAAAGGCTTATTGTATAAATTCCATAAATTCTGACTGTTTGCTGAATGCTCTATCTATTGGTAGTCGAAAAAGTCTTTTCGTATTTCTAATCAAACTTCAACTTATTTTTTTTTATATTCATAATGAACTTTAATGAACCAAATATGTACCATTTTTTTCGACCACTTTTGGCATTATTCCGCTAGAGACATTATTCAATCAGTGTAAAACTTTTCTGGTTTCTCGGCGAAAAACTGCGACAAGTAATTTTCACAGGATTCTCTTGAAACCAAATTTACTCCATTAAGAGAGATCTTCATTGACCGAAACAAATGGTAGTCCGATGGTGCAAGATCAGGGCTATATGCTGCATGTATCAAAACTTCCCAGCCAAGCTCTCACAGTTTTTGCCGATTCATCAAAGATGTGTGTGGCCTAGCGTTGTCCTGATGGAAGACAAAGCTCTTTCTGTTGATCAGTTCTGGCCGTTTTTTTCGATTGATTGCTTTAATCTCATCATTTGTTGACAGTAAAATATAGAATCAATCGTTCGACCAGGCTGAAGCAGCTCATAGTGGATGATTTCTTCCCAATCTCACCAAACATTCAGCATAACTTTTCGAGGCGTCAATCCTGGCTTTGCGACCATTTGTTGAACTTCACCACGCTTGGACCATGATCTTTTTCGCACATTATTGTCGTATTTGATCTACTTTTCGTCTCCTGTTACCATTCGCTTCAGAAATGGTTCCATATCCTTTCGTTTCAGCAAAGAATCCCAGATGTTAATTTTGTCTATTAAATTTTTCACAGACAATGGTACCCAAACATCGAGATACTTTTTGCAGCCGACCTTTTTTTAATGGTTCAAGACCGTTTGATAATGAACGTTAAGTTCCTTATCGTTGTTATGGTTGCTTATGTGGCGGTCCTGGTCAATTTTTTCCTTAATTTCATTGACTTTTTCAACGATAAGTCGAAAAGAGCGAGGTGCATTTTTCGCATCGAAGTTTCCGGAGCGAAAGCGAGCGAACCACGAAAAGACTAGGCAATATTTCTTGCAGTGTCAGTCCTATAATCTACCCAAGTTGTTCATTCATTAATTTCAACAAACTTACAAAGTTGCCTTATCTATAACATGCGATAAAATTAAAGTCTTGCATGTGGTAAAACTAAGTATATCTCTTAATTTTCTTTGTTAAACTCAAGCTAAAACTACAGTTTTCACACGACATTTAGGGAGTATTGGCGTGACGAGCTGAGCCGATGCAGCCAAGTCCGCTTATCTCTACATCATCTGTCTGGATGTGCACGTCCCTCAGTTTTTTTCAATTTGATTCCTGATCTCCCCAAGAAGCTACTCATTTGACAGAACCACTGATCTCGGACAACTATAGTACATTGCTGTCATAAAAACTGCACGATCGGAATCAAGTACTTGTATGAAAGACCTTTTTATTGGCAAGATAATGTATCTTAATGAAATTTGTCAGAGATTATTCTAGAAGGCAACTGTACGATCTCCGAACAAATTGTTCAATGTAGCATATAACTGCCATGCAAACTGACCGATCAAAGTCAAGTTCATGTAAGGAATCTTTTTTATTGTGAAGCTGAAGCGGATTTCTTGTTTTTATTACAGAAATAACTAGATATTTGATTTATTTTTTCTTAAGTTTAGTTTTTTATTTTACAGCATTGTTTCTTAACGTTTCGGAGAACAAATAGTAGGTGGCAAGCGTATGAGTAGACATTCACCTTTCTTGTCATTGGAGCGCAGGAAAGACATGTTATGACAAAAAACCATAAATCGTGTGAAATATCTCCTCGTTACTTAATATCATCAACTGGAAGGATATTTAAATAATTTGTTATTAGCTGCTTCGTCTTCAAGTGCTAACCTAATACGAAACCTGCCAATAAAATTTCTTTATATACTATATATGCATATATCTGCAAATTGGTATATGCACCCCTGTCATCAGCAATTAAAGCAATAAAGTGCTGAATATACTTTTCGATCATTCTGACAAGCAAATGAATATATTTGATTGAATAAATACTATGTATTCAAGTGTACTTGTATGATATTTGAATACGACACTTTAATGAATTCGCCATGTCACATGCGTTGGTTTATTTAGTATACTTTAAACCGCATTGCCCACAACACAAAAACAAAATATATTTTATATATGTTATATAGTTACCCTGTAGGAATGCTACGGTGAAAAATCTAGTCAGAATATTTACATAGTAAACAGGAATAATAGCTAAATTGGAACAAGTCAGACGTACATAGTACAGTTATTTCTGTGAATCGGCACATTCCAATAAAAAAATCGAAGTGATCTCAGAATCTAAGAATTGACACCTCATTGGAGATTGTCGTGTTAAATTCTAGGTTTTTGATATTGAAAATATCATTTAACAAGTAAGGAAGGGCTAAGTTCGGGTGTCACCGAACATTTTATACTCTCGCATGATAAAGTGATAACCGAGATTTCATTATCCGTCATTTACATATTTTTCAAATACCGTATTTTTGTAAAGTTTTATTCCGCTATCATCATTGGTTCCTAATGTATACATATATTATACAGAGAAGGCATCAGATGGAATTCGAAATAGCGTTATATTGGAAGAAAGCGTGGTTGTGAACCGATTTCACCCATATTTCAGGTGTAAGAAAATATTATATACCGAATTTCATTGAAATCGGTATAGTAGTTCCTGAGATATGGTTTTTGGTCCATAAGTGGGCGACGCCACGCCCATTTTCAATTTAAAAAAAAGCCTAGGTGCAGCTTCCTTCTGCCATTTCTTTCGTAAAATTTAGTGTTTCTGACGTTTTTGTTAGTCGGTTAACGCACTTTTAGTGATTTTCAACATAACCTTTGTATGGGAGGTGGGCATGGTTATTATCCGATTTCTTCTATTTTTGAACTGTATATGGAAATGCCTGAAGGAAACGACTCTAGAGAGTTTGGTTGACATAGCTATAATAGTTTCCGAGATATGTACAAAAAACTTAGTAGGGGGCGGGGCCACACCCACTTTTCCAAAAAAATTACGTCCAAATATGCCCCTCCCTAATGCGATCCTTTGTGCCAAATTTCACTTTAATATCTTTATTTATGGCTTAGTTATGACACTTTATAGGTTTTCGGTTTTCGCCATTTTGTGGGCGTGGCAGTGGGTCGATTTTGCCCATCTTCGAACTTAATCTTCTTATGGAGCCAAGAAATACGTGTACCAAGTTTCACCATGATATCTCAATTTTTACTCAAGTTACAGCTTGCACGGACGGACGGACGGACGGACAGACGGACAGACAGACATCCGGATTTCAACTCTACTCGTCACCCTGATCATTTTGGTATATATAACCCTATATCTGACTCTTTTGTTTTAGGACTTACAAACAACCGTTATGTGAACAAAACTATAATACTCTCCTTAGCAACTTTGTTGCGAGAGTATAATAAATAGGACTGAAAAGTGCGAATTGCCTTAAACATAATTTTTCTTTAGTAAAATTCGTCTTTGCTATCCATTATAGTGTTTCTAGTGAGTCATATACGAGTGCCCCGATTATACCAAACTTCCTACTTTTCGATGTAATTTTTGTAGACAACACATTTTTGCTTTACGGCGTTCATCGTCCCTAAAACTAAAAAAAGTCTATATTTCTGAGGATAAATCTGTAGAAGAAAAAATATAAATCCATAGACATAGTTTTTTCACCGTTATTTGGCAGACATTGGAAACATTTAGAATATTTTTTAATACGAAAAATGTATCTGAAAATTTATAAGCACATCAGTGAGAGGTTTACTACTTCTGGATGTCCCCCATTGGTCTTCTGACACCAGAAATAGGAGCAAAGGCTCCACTAAAAATGTATGGAAAATATAAACCCCGTTAAATGTAAATTACATAAGGTAGCGAATTATTGAGAATAAAACTTCTATATTATCTGTCATCCTATTTTCTTGTTCAAAAATAGATATGCAACAATCTCTATCCCGTAGGTAATACAATTAATCCATGGAGACTGGTGTAACTGATATAAGATGGTTTTGGCAAAACTTTTGGAAGCAAATGATGAACGATTTGTTATGTCAAAGTGGGCGATGAGAATTCCGGTCAGTAAATAATGTTATAATTACATACAAATTTCTTAAATTGTCGTTGGCAAGCAAACGAAGCATTTTTGCAGACGTTGTTATTTTGAGTGAGTATTACATCCAGTTCAGCTTTATTGGGCCTCAGATAATATTCAATGAGGAACATCTTTAGATTCTTCATTTTTTCAAATATTCTACCACGGAATCAGCGTTGATCTAGCCGAAAGAAATCTCAGATCACCTGGGAGCAGAATTTATACATTATATTTGGATCTGTTAAATCAAGCTTCTTGAACTCATTGATTAACATTAAAATTCAAATTCAATTCAATTCAAGTTCAAAGTTCTCCATGTAAGTAATTTTGGCCCGTTAGCAGTAGGAAAATGAGATGAATTTTAGACATTTCGGTTACTCAACATAGTTAACGAATGTTTAAAGAATTGGTTAATTCTCAATGCTGCAATACTCTCTTGGAAGTCCTATACTGAAATTTTATCAGTCATAATCGCTTCAAATACAATTATTTTGTTAAGAAATTCACACTTTACAACAAACATATGTATGCATGTATATATGTATATATTTGTACTTTATTTATAAACACAAATGCATAAATACATATACATATGTATATTTATAAATTCCTAATCAAGTCCATGTTAGCACACATTTCCATGATTTTTGTGGCACATTTTTCTATCGGCGTCTGCGCATTACAACGCCGACTCTCTCTCAACATCCACAATGTGTTTCAAGGCGCTTTGGGCCATTCACCGACAAAATAAACCAGTGAACGGTATTCATCCGACTGCATTTGGATTTCGCTCTGTTCGATTTGCATGAACATGAATTATTTGGAATAGTGCTTAGAATTTTTATACTTTTATATAAATCATAAGAGCTTGAGATTATCGTCTTAAAGACAGCTTTTGATTAGGAATTGATATTGAGTCTTTTTGCAGTTATTTTACGAATTTTTGTTTTGGTAGTGACACAAAATAGAAGTCTTAAAGTATGGCTAATTGTCAGAAAATATTTATAGAAATAAATAGATGCTATGCTGTTTCGCGTTGGGAACCGGAAGTGTTGAATAAAAGCATATACTAGAGCGGCCAGATTAGTAGAAAAAAAATACAAAGATGTTTATTATATTTTTTCATGTTTATGACCAAACAGTATAATCCTTAAGGAGCTCGAATTTGGCCGGACAGTTTTTATGGCAGTTTTATTAGTTCAGCAAAAGCTGTTTTGGACAATAATCCAAGACAAATTTTGTTTCAGTTTGTTTGTCGTTCAGTTTGTATCGCAGTTATGTATGTACTATATGCTATAGTGATTCTTTATCAGTGGTTGTGACAAAAGAACAGCTTCTTGGTGAGAAAAGAACGTGATTGCAAATAATCTACCGTTATTGTTCAACGGAACTATTATTTATTCATGCAAATCCATTATGTAATGCTGCCAGTCCTTGGACGGCTAAAAACAGAGTCCATCCTGGTTAGTTAGACGTGGGAAGGGTCAATTGCGCTTAACAACAATTCTGACAGTTGAAGTATATAGTATATATATATACATATGTATATATAAAGGGTGATCCATTTCGAGGTTCCCTCCTTTTTAAAGAAAAAACATAGAAACTTCAATTTTAATGGGTATTATTCATCACCATTCCAAAGAGCACTCTTTGGCATTTATGTCTTGAAGATTATCTCGTCTCTGATGTTCCATCCGCTGAGTTCAATTTTTGATGACTTGTTCGAGCATTTTAACTGTTTTGTGAAGCTCTAAACGTGATTTCTTTGATTTTTACTAAGTCTGAATTTATTGAACAAAGAAGTGCGATAATGCACCATCTCATATTGCATTAGTTATTCGTGATCATTTCGCCATATTTTCAGCTAATATCGTGCCGCAATTAAGGATATAAAAGCTGAATCGAAGAAGGCTCTGATTCTTATCACGACCGAGGATTTTTTGTTGTAATAGTCGACTACCAAACTACCACGTTACCATATTTATAAGTTATACACGAAAACATTTAAAAAAATTCACAAGCTTATTTTGGACAACTGTAAACTGAAGTCGATCGACACAGCTGACACTTTAAATATGTCCTTCAAAGGTATGTACCATACCGTATATAATGATTTTCTTTATGCTTTCCTGGCTGCAAGGCTTCCGCCTGGAAGATATTGTAGTATTCCGGCAGCTTAAAAGAGCCAGTTCTGATCCGCGATCTCACCTTGGCATCAACTATATTAATTATTTTAAAGTTGGTTTGCACACTCTCTCTTTGAGAACACCTGATGCCCCTATATATAATCACAAAACTAAGGAAAATAGATCTAGGGTTAAATGCATACATATACAGACCGCTCAGGATAATCGGAGGGACGGTTTTTGAGTAAATTGTAACTACCTTGATGATACAAAATAGATTTCTGATTTCGCTAACGGAACTATTTTTCCCTAACGATAAAGAAATTAAAGTTAAGTATATATCTCTAAAGATTTAAGCATATTTATTAGGGGAGGCAAAAACACTCAAATATTACACTGAAAAATTCCATCTTTGTTGTTCTGAAGTCGATCACTTTAATATTTACTCAGGACTAGTATAATAAGTTATAGAAATTTATAATGCTTGTGTTTAATTTATATTTTTTCTGCAGATATCAAGTGGTTTAACCAGTATCTTAATTACAATGTTGCCAATAAAAGCAAAAAAGCGGAGACTGGAGCGGAGCGGCTGTGTTGACTTTGAGTTCGCTAACTGTGCGCACAAAACTAGTCACGGAGTACATGAACGCATTAAAAATAACATCATTATACTTGTATAGGCGCCCGGTGACAGTAGAATCGCCGGAAACTGCAAAGCCGATAAGCTTGCTAGGGAGGGTACCCTTTTCTTAAATTCATCAATGGATGCAAGTCGGTTTTCGGATTTCTTCTTGCTTTCTGACACCTCTGACCAGAACTTGTGCTACCGCGAGATCCTTATGGCCCGGAGGAAACAGCAAGAGGTTCTCCGAAATATTGGCTCTTACTGGACACTGTTCAATAGGCTTATACGCGATGCGGCTAAAAATTCTGTCGGACGCTCTTTACCAAATTTGTATGGAGGAAAGCGCGATGATTCCCATCACTTCCTCCTCTAGTGCCCAGCTTTTGCCAGACTGCGATTGAAATATCTCAGTAAACAGATCTTTGGCGAATCTAGCGAAGTGGCTGATTGCCTAAATAAATTTGTGGTGAGATCAAAACGCTTCGTCGATATACGAGTATAAGGATCTGGTGATTCACTTCTTAGAAGTTTATAGGTAACACACAGATCTTATATAGCTCATATAGCTGATCTCTGTCGATCAAGCGTACGACTTAACTTCAGCTAATCTGACTCTATATATTTAGAGCTAATTTTTGAAACAAATTCCGCAAACAAAACTTCTTCTCAAAAATGTTTGTTTTTTACTTTTTCAATTTTTTTAAAGTTTAGAATATAAGGAAATAAGTTGGTGTAAGACTTTAATAAAAGAGCAGTTAGGTTAAAATTTATTTAATCTTTAGTAATGAACTATATTGAAAAACATGTACATTAGGGTGATTCAAAAAAATTTTTTTTTTGTTTCTCAATTGGTACTCGCAAAAATAGATTCCTAGACACCTCTAAGAAAGCCTCTCCAAATATGAGTTTTTAATTGTAACGGGAAGGTCCTCCGCCTAACGGTTTTCTATTTTTTCTTATTATCAGATAGAAAAATTTATATCTCGCTTCCAACTACTTCAGAAAATATCTTGTTAATTAGGTTTTGTAGGAAATTGAATGCTCTAAAATATAGTCTCTTATGATTTTTTCGTAAACCCAACCGTTTAAAAGATATTAACGGTTGAAATTTGACTATTTTGGGAAAATTTTTTTATTTCTTATGAATTTTATAACTCAATGAAAAGAAAATATTATGAATAGATTTTTGGAGAGGCTTTCTTAGAGGTGTCTAGGAACCTATTTTTCCGAGTACCAAACGAAAAAAAACATTTTTTTTTGAATCACTCTAATATGCATTGCTGAATATCTCGTAAACGCTTAACTTAATCGAAATATCATAGTAGACCATTTTTATGGAGCAGTAAATTTCCTACAAAACTATGTGTTTCATCATTCATCTTAATTTTTTTTCATTGAGTTATAAAATTAATAAGAAATAAAGAATTTTTCCAAAAATAGTCAAATTTCAACCGTTAATATCTTTTAAACGGTTGGGTTTACGAAAAAATCATAAAAGACTATATTTTAGATCATTCAATTTCCTACAAACCTAATTAACAAGATATTTTTTCAAGTAGTTGGAAGCGAGATATAAATTTTTCTATCTGATAATAAGAAAAAATAGAAAACCGTTAGGCGGAGGACCTTCCCGTTACAATTAAAAACTCATATTTGGAGAGGCTTTCTTAGAGGTGTCTAGGAACATATTTTTGCGAGTACCAATTGAAAAAAAAAATAAATTTTTTTTTTGAATCACCCTAATGTACATATGTATGTATGTGTGTATCTAGTCATTAAAATATACTACTTGTACTATATATGAGAACAAATAGGAAATTTAATTTTAAATGAAATAGATTTTTATATAGTTTATGTTTGTGATATTATTTGTGCCCATGCCTGACTTTTTACAGAAATATCGGTTAAACTTTGAGATAATTTATTGCAATTTGGAGATAATCTTTCTCTGATAAAAATGGGTAAAATCGGGTCAATACTTCCCCTAGCCCTAATTCCCTCCAGGAATTATCCAGCTTCCATATACTATATATATGTATGTATAATGGTATTCGTCATTCTAGCAGACTGTATGCTGAATATGTCAGTCAGTGCGTGAGTTATCTTCATAAAATTTTATGAAAACATGTTCTCTAGTATGCTTGAATTCTGTAGAAATCGCTTTATTTTCTTTTTTAATGTTCTCTTACCTGCGTTTGAACCAATTTTCAAAACACTTTTGCCACCCTTATTGAGGTATCTCCAAAACATGCATTTTGAAGGCGTCTTCAGCTGTCGAAAAACGTTGATCTATTAGTTTATCTTTTACGTACTGGAAGAAAAAGAATTAGTTCGGTAACAAGTCAGGACTATATTGGGGATGACTCCTCAAATTGATGTTTTGAGTACCAAAAAATGCAGTGTTTTCAGTCGATGTGTGAGAGTACGTGATGTAGATAGGTTTTCTTGATTTATTGAATGAGAATTGGCCAACAGATGGTTGAGTATTGCTCAGAATTTATTGTTCTACGTTGTTCCAGTGATATGGTGTTAAGATATATCCAGTTGTTCCAAAAAAAAAAAATAACAGACAACTTTTTGCTTTGCATTCGGCTCATCGCAAACGCATAAATCAACGTTTCATCATCTCTCACGATTTCATAGACGCGATTCGAAGCACAGTTATCGTATTTTTTTAACATTTCTCCTGACCAATTGACACGAACCAAATATTCAAATTTCTATGCAATATTCAATGTATGATAGACACAATAATGCCTAGATCACACAAAGATCTGGCAATATTAGTTTGTGCACACGAGCAATAGTTTCCGGAATAGCAAATGATTTTGAACGACCGTCACGAAATCCAACTTGAAGTGATCTGCGATCTCGATTGTATCCATCATACCATCGACAAAACCCTGGCGCTTGATGGAACTTCATCGCCAAAAACTGAATTAAGTTCATCGATGCACTGTTATTGAGTTAAGCCATGTTCAAAATTTTAAAAAATAATCGCGCGAAAATGTGCTCGGTTTAATCTATCGTTAAATATAGCTGATAGAACTCGACGTATTAATATGAAGTCTTCGATATGTGACTAAAAAGAAGCAACGATAAAAAACAGTGCACACCTTAACTACGATTATTAGAACAATTTCACAGAGAAAACGGCGGTGCAAACAAAAGTCAGAAATTGCGTCCAAATGACTAAAGAGCTAGAACTAGGGAATTAGAAAGAGCCATGGCGAAAAAATGTGTAAGCAAGTTATAACCATTAATATACATACTCCCAACGTCTACTCGTCCTTCTAATGGATAAAAAATAATGGTACAATGACAAGATCAGCGAAGGCGTTAGCTCTGGTATTTTTGTGTCCGTCGTTGTTTGAATCCCACATACAAAGGCAGTCCGATAAGAGCATAGCTAACAAAAACAGAAATAGATTTTGAAAAAAAAACGCGATTCATTTATGACTGTTTTTTCTTGGGAGCCGTGTTTTAAAATTCCGCATCAATTCCAATATTCCGCATTTAAGTCAGAGAAGATTTTATCAAAATGGCATGGATTTCATGGACACAAGGATGGAACGATTGTGTAACTCACCAAGATATCGGCAAAAACACATAAAAATAAAACAATATTTTTACAGTTATTTCACTTTTAATTGCAATTAGTTTAATCGTTAAATTAATCACTAAAGACCATCGTACATTATTCTGAGATAAGTTTATATACAAAAATTATGTCAAAATGATTTTGGATAAAACTTAATTGTTCCTTGTTGCATATATACACATTTACATATGAGAACACATTTGTGCTCGGCTTAAACCCCTCAGGTGATATACAAATATAAGTACTCGAACACAGGAGCACCCAATCGTCTCTAAATGTAATTTGAGACACTATTTTCTTCGAACCAAAATAAACATAAATCTAGACGTAAATTGTTTAAAAAAACTTTTTTTTTATTAAATTATAGTATACATACATATAGCAAGAAAAAGCCGAAAAAAGCAAGAGTCAAAATAAAGATCTTCATTGAAGCTAAGCCTGTTTATGGCAACGATGATTAACGACAACATCGCCAGGCTCACATTGTGGCTCCAAGAGTAAAAGACTTAAATCCATGAGTTGTGATAATTCCTCGGAAATGTTGTTATAATTTGCTTTTAGTTGCTGCATCGCGTGGTGTTGCAGAATATGATGATTTTGCTGTTGTTGTGGCAGTGAATATATCCCCAAACACAGCAATATAATCACTAAACTCCAAATAAAGTTACACATTTTCATTTTTTTTTCTGCCGGTGCGTTTGTATATAACCCGAAGAAGAAGACGCCGATAGCGCTAGACGTACTACTGAAGATGCGCAAGTAACTCGACTGAATGGTCTTCCACGACTAAGCTTTTAGACTAAGAGAAATAATGTATGGGTTGCCACATATTTTTACTTTTTTGGACTGTATTCTTTTTTAATTTCTTAATTATTTAAAAAAATATTTTGTGGAAAAAATATAATATAAGATAAATAATAATATAAATGATATGTAATTCTTTAATAAATACTATGCAGGGATTTGTGACTTAGCTTTTTATATTCTTGCAACCTGTTGCTACACAGTATAATAGTTTTGTTCACCTAACGGTTGTACGTATCACCTAAAACTAAGCGAAAAGATATATATGTATATATATATATAAATTATCAGGATGACGAGATAAGTTGAAACCTGGTTGACTGTCTACCTGTGCGTCTGTCCGTATGCAGGTTTCGTAGATGGGCATAATCGGGCCACGGCTACGCCCACAAATCGCCATTAACCGAAAACTTATAAAGTACCATAACTAAGCACTAAATAAAGATATGGGCCATTCCATCAATTGGCGACATGGTTTTGTACCCGTGGTTCTCCGATTTTGACTAAACTTTAGAATACCATAATATAGACCAAAAGAAGAATATCTGTTAACTTTTTAGTGGTCAAAGTTGCTCCATTGTTTTTTGGCGCGCAATTCAAATTGAGATCAAACAATAAAATGACTATTACTTTTATTTTTTAACGACCTCAAAATTGACCAGGTTTTTGGAAAATTTTTTTTTTTTGGATTCTGAAAATATTTTTATCAGAAAGCTGAGATTTTTTTACATAAAATTGGATAATTTGAAAATTTTTTTCACTCAATTTTTTCACTCAACTTTCAGGAATCAAAGCAGGGGAAATACCTTAAGATATTAAATGTCAACCTGAGGATCGAAATCCAAGCAATTTTATATACATACTATGTACATATATATAGCTCATAGCTGACCAATCACATAGGGTTTGTTAGAAAAACGAAAACCATTAAATAAAACGAAAATTTCCCAATCATCATCCAAATTTATTTTATCGCCTTCAAAGTAACATCCATTTGAAGCGATGCACATCTGCCAACGCTTCTTCCAATCGTCAAAACATTTTTTATAGGCACTTTCCGGGATGGCCTTCAGCTCTCGCGTCAAATTTGTTTTGATGTCTTCAATTAACTCAAAACGGTTTCCCCGGAGCGGTTCTTTGAGTTACAAGAATAGCCAGAAGTCACATGGAGCTAAATCAGGTGAATACGGTGCTTACTCAATGGTATTTGTTGAGTGTTTGGCCAAAATTTAACACAAATATTTTAAAAAATTGTATAAAATTCGACAAACACTACTGAGGTGGACCGACATAAACAGCTGCTGTAAACATACTGGTTGACAGATCGCGCAAATTTTTGGCATCATAATTAAGGACAGTTGTACAAACCTAGAAAAAAAATTTACCTGCCTTCCATATAAGCGGGAGATGAGAGGGGAAAATGAAGAATTCCCGATACTTTCTTGACAGGGTGTCAGAGTAAGCTTAATGGGAGTCGGTGTGAAAATCAGACAATAACCACGCCTACTTCCTACATAGCCCAATGTTAAATACCACTTGATTCGGTTAGTTTCCAGTACACAAATCAATAAGCAATTAATATAACGTGATAAAACTTTGCACGAATAATGCCTTTAGTGTGTGCTACCTTATGGTCAAAATATTTTTAACCCCAATAAAAACTGTTCAAGCGCCTGGGTACCGAATATTTAGACCCCGGTACATATTGTTGATTTTTGATCAAAAATGTCGGTCAATGTCTGATATATAATACATCACTGTAATTAAGAGATAATCCTTCTCTTATAATGGTATGTCTGAGAGAGTTTTACTATGTTGTGATAGATGGCAGACACGTCTCCAGTGTTTTAGACGTGCGTACGATCCGAGGTCCTAACATCGACTCGGATCACCATTTTGTTGCAGCTAAGATTCGCACCCGCCTCTGTGCAGCAAAAAACGCACGTCAACAAACACAAGGAAGGTTCGACTTCGAGAAACTGCAATCACAACAGATAGCCGAACGATTTTCTTCTCAACTTGCACCCTTGCTCTGTGAGAGCACTCATCTGCAACTCGGTAGAAGGGAACTGTGGGAACAGCTAGTACGATGAGGAGTGCTGTCTCACAGTGGAGAGAATGAAAGCATAATGCCAGAAGACGGCAAACCCCATGCCCCACAATCGATGACGATGAAGCAGACGTTCCATTGCCCGACCAGCGAATAGCTATTACCCGTCTGAAGAACAACAAAGCGGCGGGGGTCGATGGCTTGGCGGTAGAGCTATTCAAATACGGCGGCGAAGAACTGAAGGAAGTAGCATGCATCAGCTTCTTTGTAAAATATGATCGGACGACAGCATGTCCAACGATTGGAATTTAAGTGTGTTTTGCTCAATCCACAAAAAATGAGACCCCACAATCTGTGCCAATTACCGTGAGATAAGTCTGCTAAACATCACAAGTAAGGTTCTATCGATCGTATTGTGTGAAAAGTTAAAGCCCACCGTCAACAAACTGATTGCATCTTATCGGTGTGGCTTTAAACCTGGAAAATCAACAACCGACCAAATATTCATCATACAGCACGAAAATGAACTACTTTTATGCCGCGATGTCTAAATTGAGTAACCCCGCAAAATTAATACAGCTGAGCTGTGACCTTAAGCAATATCAAAAGCTCCGTCAGGATCGGGAATGACCTCTCCGAGCCGTTCGATACCAAACGAAGTTTCGGACAAGGTGACACCCTATCGTGCGACTTCTTCAATCTGCTGCTGGAGAAAATAATTCAAGCTATAGAACTTAATCGAACAGGTACAATATTCTATGAGAGTGTACAGTTGTTGGCTCCAGACCAGATAACATAAGAAACATCTCCTGTCATCAAACAAACAGTCGTCGCCCTCGCGACTAGGCTCTCACGTCTTGGAATCAGTATCAACACCACCAACAATGTCAGCCTCGAAATCCAACGCAGAATAACTCTTTCCAAGAAGTGATTCTTCGGACTCAGTAGGCAATTGAGAAGTAAAGCCCTCTCTCGACGTACAAAGACTGTTGTCTGATGAGTCGACGTTACGAGTTTTCGAGAGAAAGGTTCTGCGAAAGATTTATGGCCCTTTGCGCGTTGGCCACGGCGAATATCGCATTCGACGGAACGATGAGCTGTACGAGATATACGACGACATTAACATAGTTCAGCGAATTAAAAGACAGCGGCTACGCTGGCTAGGTCATGTTGTCCGGATGGACGAAAACACTCCAGCTCTAAAAGTATTCGACGCAGTACCCGCCAGGGGAAGCAGAGGAGGAAGAGGAAGACCTCCATTCCGTTGGAAAGATCAGGTAGAAAAAGACCTGGCTTCGCTTAGAATCTCCAATTGGCGCCACGTTGCAAAAAGAAGAAACGGCTAGCGCGCTGTTGTTAACTCCGCTATAATCGCGTAAGCGGTGTCTACGCCAATTAAGAAGAAGATGACAATGCTCGGCCTCACGTCGCAAAATTCGTTATATTGGAAGACGGGTAAACATAAAACATAGTAGGGGGCGGGGCCACGCCCACTTTTCCAAAAAATTACGTCCAAATATGTCCCTCCCTAATGCGATCCTTTGTGCCAAATTTCACTTTAATATCTTTATTTATGGCTTATGTTATGACACTTTATAGGTTTTCGGTTTTCGCCATTTTGTGGGCGTGGAAGTGGGCCGATTTTGCCCATATGCTTGCACGGACGGACGGACGGACAGACGAACGAACAGACGGACGGACAGACGGACGGACGGACAGACAGACATCCGGATTTCAACTCTGCTTGTCACCCTGATCATATATAACCCTATATCTGACTCTTTTAGTTTTAGGACTTACAAACAACCGTTATGTGAACAAAACTATAACACTCTCCTTAGCAAGTTTGTTGCGAGAGTATAAAAATCACGATTGTAGTGTATTTTCTATGGAAAATTTTTACATGCCTTGATCCAGTTCTTAATGTTAATATTAAGGGCTAAAATTTTCAGGGAATTTTTTTAAGTATTTCTAAGGAAATTTCGTAACGGGACTCAAAAAAATTAATAGTTCAAAAAAAAAAACACCCTAATGTATGGTCTACAACTTTGCTTCCGCCGTTTTCCAATAGATGTCTCTAGGGTCAATCACTGGTCGATTAAATCGAATAAATGGTTTTATATCGATCTTGGATATTTGTGTCAACACTAACCCAACAAAATATTTGTAGAGATCTGTTTGCATCCCAAACTTATTCTCAACTGAAAATGTCACTCTTTGAGCGGAATTCTCGACATTTGCGGGAAATTTTGCTTTTCTTTTTTAATCCCAAGAAAAATGCGGCTGAGGCTCATCGAATGCTTTTCGGATACGTACGGTGAGGCTGTTCTAAGTGAAAGAACATATCGCAAATGGTTTTAACGTTTTAAGAATGGTGATTATGAAGTCGAAGATCGGCATGGTGGTGGAAGGGAGAAAATTTTCGAAGATGCTGAATTGGAAGCATTACTCGACCAAGCTGCATTTCAAACCCAAGAGGAATTGGCCGAATCCTTGCAAGGTACACAGAAGGCCGTATCAAAACGCCTCAAAACCATGGGATGATTCAGAAACAAGGAAACTAGGTTCCTTACGACTTGAAACCAAGAGATGTCGAACGGCGCTTTTTTACATGTGAAAAGCTGCTTCAAAGGCACAACCGAAAGGGATTTTTACATGGCGACGAAAAATGGGTCCGCTAAGATAATCTTAAGCGAAGATAGTCATGGGGAAAGCCTGGACATGCCTCCACGTCGACGGCAAAAGGTCATGCTCTGCATTTGGTGGGACCAGCTGGGGGTGATATATTATAAGCTGATAAAGCCAAGTGAAACCATGACAGGAGATCGATACCGAAAGCAATTGATGCGTTTGAGCCGAGCACTAAAAGAAAAACGGCCAACAACCTGACAACCTGCTTCTGGAGAAAATAGTTCGAGCTGCAGAACTAAATAGAGAATGTTCCATCTTCTATAAGAGTGTACAGCTGCTGGCGTATGCCGATGATATTGATATTGGCCACGGCGAATATTGGAATCAGATGGAACGATGAGCTGTACGAGATATACGACGACATTCACATAGTTCAGCGAATTAAAAGACAGCGGCTACGCTGGCTAGGTCTGAAAGTATTCGACGCAGTACCCGCCGGGGGAAGCAGAGGAAGAGGAAGACCTCCACTCCGTTAGAAGGACCAAGTGGAGAAGGACCTGGCTTCGCTTGGAATATCCAATTGGCGCCACGTAGCGAAAAGAAGAAACGACTGGCGCGCTGTTGTTAACTCGGCTATAATCGCGTAAGCGGTGTCTACGCCAATTAAGAAGAAGATGACAATGCTCGGCCTCACGTCGCAAAAGTTTTTTTTTTGGATTGATACTTGGATCGACTCGAAAGACAAGGAGTTTTTTCGTCATGGAATACGCATGCTGCCAGAAAGATGGTCAAAAGTAGTAGCTAGCGATGACCAATATTTTGAATAACATTTTTGTAACCGTTTTTATACAATAAAGCCTTAAATTTACAAAAAAACGGCGGAAGCAAAGTTGTAGACCTAATATATATCATTATACAATGCAATGTATGTAGTTAGCAATGGTTGTCTACTGGGCTCATAAACCGGTTTGAGTATATGTATGTTAAGAGACACCATAAAATCGGATAAATGTTGCAAACAAAAAGTCCCTGTTATAACAAATATTTAAATAAGATGAAGAAATTAATCACAATTGTCAGATGAGTTCATGCAATGTGCCAAGGGAAGCTCATCATCATTCCCAGTCAGCATTTTCGAGTCGTTAAATTAACGATTTTTCATTACAAAAACTTAAAACTGTTAAGTAATACTCTTCCTAGCGTTTTACTAATTTAGGTTCACTAAAAAAAACAGCTTTTGGCGAATACTCACATTAATTATAAGTATAAAAAAATCTTTTTTTTCGAGGATTTTTGTGTAAACTACACATTTAACGCAGTAAAATATGAATTAAAATTGCAAAAACTTGTAAGCTGTGGGAACATTTTCAGTTACTTAGTATATAAATCTAGATCTGAAATAAAATCCCCTGGTAAAACATACGAGAATCATTAGGTATGATCTCTAGATCAGAAGTTCCAATAAGTCTAGCTCATGATGGCAATAAAAAGTTGGAAATACAAAAAATACCTTGTCATAAGTTATATCTAGGTTACGTAAATAAGCTGATTTCTCGTGAAGCCACGAATAATTCCATTTAAACTGTTACCATTATGATGATCAGAACTAGTAGGTAAGGATCAAAAATACCGTCGCATATCGACAAAACGCCTAGAGCCACAAATTTATCAATTCGAGCCAATTTGCCAGGCTCATAGAAAGTATGATAAACAAAGATGCTTTAACCTCAGTCTGACAAAAGCTGGACATTTCAACTTGGATAAGTTGCGTCCGCAACAAATTTTAGCACCACCGTGTGAATGCCAATGGGATAGTGTCCAGTTAAGACACCTATCATAGCGGCGGTGTAAGCCTTGCTAAGAGCAAGCAGTTCAATGGCCACTCCCAAGTGAATGGCGATCAGAGAACTTTCCTCACTTGCGTGAATTTCTACATGTGACTCCATCCCCCAGGAGTAGTTAGCATCAACACCAACAACAACGTCAGCCTCGAAATCCAACGTAGGATACCTCTTGCCAACAGGTGCTACTACGGACTGTGTAAGGAATTGAGAAGTAAAGTCCTCTCTCGACGAACAAAACCAAAACTCTATCGTATAAGTCACTCATTACTCATTGGGAATTTCCATCAGTTTCAAAAGGTGCTCCGACTCGCTAGCGGTGAAATTCGGGGTTCTTTTCATGCATTTTCGATATAACTTTCCTCGCAAATTTATGGATCGTCTGCTATAATTTAAATATTTCAAACAAATTTTTATGGATGACATTTGTAAAACATATCTTGTCCATAACGTTGCCATATATCGTTATAAAATCTTATAGAAATTAAGCATTGACTGTGAAACACAAACGACTACTCAGTCTGCAACAATGCTTAGCTAAGATTTTATTTGGGCACAACTTAAGTATGGTCTATGAAACCGGGCATAAGCGTGATTATTAAGAAAGAACCGATCGATCTGGCAAAAGCATCAAATACGATAGATACGCTGCTTGTAACGTTCCGAAATCGAAGACAAAAGCTGAGGAACATTTTTGATCCATTTATTCATACACGAAAAAATGGCGGCAGAACTGAAAGATGACGAAGAAAAAGCAAGAATCTGCGGCCGATAAACAAAACGTGAAAATACCTGTGTGAAAACTTGCGAATAATACTAGAGAGTCTTAGTGTACATTCCTCTGTTGGGTACAATCGGCGAAGATTTGAAGATGCGCTATCTAGAGAAGCATTGGATGGATTACAACTGAGTTTGCTGCTTCCAGAAAAAGTATGTGCTTTGAAACCCAAAGAAATGGAAAATCTTATTGACTGCTTGATAGAAGATTTAAACACCTTTTGGATAATGACAACGTCGTGCGACGTTTGAAGCTCAAAAGTGAACTTGATCACTGGCAGTGTCATTGGGGGCAGAAGCAAAAGGCAACAAGTTACCGATAATTGCATTGGAAACGTTGAAGAACGCTATTCTGCACACTTCGCGGCATGAAAACGTGGATGAGGACAAACATGCTTCAATATAGATTGATCGACCTTTCGTTCGATTCTAAAAACATGACCCACATCGTTTTTTTTTGTGAAATTTTTCTACTCAATACACGAACTGACTACGGTATCATACATTGCAATAAAGTACATACATATGTCAGCCGCACATCTACGATTTATAATGTGTTTTTTCAATTTCGTAGAATTTGATATTAGAAGGTCGATTTGAAAATGTTCAACCATGATATTAAACTGTATAAAGACTATATTTAATATGTTAATCTTCATGTTTCAATAAAACTATTTCTGGATCCGCACCTGGTTATATACTTACGTATACAGACTGATCAGGATAATCAGAGGGACGGGTTTTGAGTAAAATTGTAACTACTTTGATGATACAAGATGTATTTCTGAAGTGGTTGGTATTGTTGGTATAATCCGACCATCCCCAATCCCACGGAAGTTTTTTCCCTGATGATAAAGTCAATAAAGTTAAGTATAAATCTCTAAATATTTAAGCCTTTTTAATAAGGGAGACAAAAACACTCAAATATTCTACTGAAAATTTTTATTTCTCTTGTTCAGAAGGCACAAAAGCTACAACATAATCGATCGCCTTAGTATTTACTTAGGACTAGTATAATTATTTATAGAAATTTATAATATTTGTGTTTCATTTATACGCTTTATGCAGATATCAAGTGGTTTAACAGGTATCTTATTTACAGTGTTGCCATAAAATTGTATTTGTCGAGACATTACAAAAACGAAATTTTCGAAGAACTTGACTTGATCAAAATTAAGAGGGAGAGTAGGTGGTGAAGTCTTCTGTCGGGAACTCTCCATCAGCTTTAGTTTCAGTCTACCAGACCAATGATGCGTCTTTCAAGCGAAGGCTGGAGTCGAACAGCCATGTTGGCTTTGAGCTCGCTAACTGTGCATTCAAAAGTAGTCAAAGAGTACATGAGCGCATTAAAAATAGCATCAATCTTCTTCCATATTATACTTGTATAGGTGTCCAGTGACAGTAGAATCGCCGGAAACTGCAAAGCCGATAAGCTTGCTAGGGAGGGCACCCTTTCCCCAATTTCATCTGTTTGGATGCGAATAGATTTTCCGATTTCTTCTTGCATTCTGATACTACACCTTTGGACTTTCAGAGAGCTTAGCAAGCTCTGCTTATAAACCAGAACTTGTGCGACGAAATAGCAAAAGGTCCTCCGAACTATTGGCTCTTAGCAAAGCTAATGTCGTCACAATCGTAGGCGTTCTGACTGGACTCTCCAATAGACTAACATGCGGTGCGGCTAAATATTCTGTCGGACGCTCTTTACAAAATCTGTATGGAGGAAGACGGGTTGATTCCCATCACATCCTCCTCTACTACATGGCGTTTGCCAGGCTCAAATTGAAATATCTCAGTAGACACACCTTTGGCGAATCAAGCGAAATGGCTTAGAAGTTTTGGGGTAACACACAGAACGAATATATGACCAAATGAAATCTATTGATTGTGGACCAACCTTACGACCTACCCTTACCTAACCTGAAACTAATTTTTAAAACACATTTCACAAACAAAACTTGTTCTTTATTATTTTCCTTAGTCGCTTTCAATGGTATGTAATTATTTAAAAGCAAACTTTTTAAAACTTTTTTGGAACCAATTATTTTCTTGATTCCGGTGAGTGTATGGTTCTTGGCAGGACAAAAGTAGTTACGGAGTACTTTCGTCATCTTCATTTATCTTCAAATGAATTTGGAGATCTTTTGTAAAATATGTTTTTTCTAATGAAGAATATAAACAATATTTAAAAAAATGTTATGATGTGGTAACGCTCAAAATATTTATTCAAATATGTTTACTCGCTGACCGCTAGTTTGAAAGCTAGTCGTGGGAAACCATTCAGTCGAGTTGCTTGCGCATCTTCAGTAGTACGTGAAGCGGTATCGGTTATCAAACAAAAACAATTGAAGATGAGTAACTTAATTTGTACTTTAGTGATTATTTTGCTGTCGACTGGATCATTTTCATTGCAATATCATCAACAACAATCACGATTACAGCAACCACAACAAGAATATAACAACACTTCTGGGGTAACAGGGGGTGTTCGTAAAGGTATTCTTGTAAAGCAGCTGATATTAGAGACCAACCGAATATTCGGCATCGGCATCGGCCGGTACAGGCCAAAAGGAAGGTCATCGGCATCGACAACCACCATTTTTGACCGATTCTTAGCCAGTTATTTTTACTTGGCATTTCATATTTTTGTTTATTACTTTTCCAATTCTTTTAAATTTTAAAATAAAAGGAAATTCATTGGCATGAGACTTTAATAAAATCGCAATTAGGTTAACGAACGGAAAAAAATATATGTATGTGTATATATAGTATGTGTATCTTCTTCTTCTTCTTAATTGGCGTAGACACCGCTTACGCGATTATAGCCGAGTTAACAACAGCGCGCCAGTCGTTTCTTCTTTTCGCTAGGTGGCGCCAATTGGATATTCCAAGCGAAGCCAGGTCCTTCTCCACTTGGCCCTTCCAACGGAGTGGGGGTCTTCCTCTTCCTCTGCTTCCCCCGGCGGGTACTGCGTCGAATACTTTCAGAGCTGGAGTGTTTTCGTCCATCCGGACAACATGACCTAGCCAGCGTAGCCGCTGTCTTTTAATTCGCTGAACTATGTCAATGTCGTCGTATATCTCGTACAGCTCATCGTTCCATCGAATGCGATATTCGCCGTGGCCAACGCGCAAAGGACCATAAATCTTTCGCCGAACTTTTCTCTCGAAAACTCGCAACGTCGACTCATCAGTTGTTGACATCGTCCAAGCCTCTGCACCATATAGCAGGACGGGAATTATGAGCGACTTATAGAATTTAGCTTTTGTTCGTCGAGGGAGGACTTTACTTTTCAATTGCCTACTCAGTCCGAAGTAGCACCTATTGGCAAGAGCAATCCTGCGTTGGATTTCTGGGCTGACATTGTTGGTGGTGTTAATGCTAGTTCCTAAATAGACGAAATTATCTACAACTTCAAAGTTATGACTGTCAACAGTGACGTGAGAGCCAAGTCGCGAGTGCGCCGACTGTTTGTTTGATGACAGGAGATATTTCGTTTTGCCCTCGTTCACTGCCAGACCCATTTTCTGTGCTTCCTTGTCCAGCCTGGAGAAAGCAGAACTAATGTATGTAGTATGTGTATCTAGTCCTTAAAATATACCACTTGTACTACATATGAGTACAGATAGGAAATTTAATTTTAATTGAAATAGGTTTATTTTATTGCTAAAGAAAATTACTATGTTTAATAAAGATTTTTGTTTATTATATGTTTGTGATGGTATCTGTACCCATGTGTGACTTCTTACTGAAGAATCGGTTAATCTTTGAGATAATTAATTGCCATTCGGAGAGAATCTTTCTCCGGTATAAATGTGTCGTTTTGGTCAAAACACATACCTCGGGACCCGACCGACCGATTTTGACTAAATTCAGTAAATAGCATTATTTTCCCTATTTCCCATATAACACAATTTTAAATACCCTTTTATTGTTTCACTTTCCAGTAAACAAATTAAGAAGTAATTGATATAACCAAGGGAACATTTTTTTAGTATGTAGTAGTATACTAACCCTCTCTCATATACTACATATAATTTTTCGTAAAGAAGAGTAATTATATTAATGAAATTTTATATTCCAAGAATACCAGAAAAATTATATTTTAGTCATACCGAAAATGGTATTACTTAAATATCTTGGATATATACAGAATAGTACAGTCATATTTATTACCGCTAAGTAAGTAAGAACCGCGGATAGTCAGGTCTATTATTAAATAAAGCTCATACAACTCGACGTAAGAGTATGAAGTTTTCGAAAAGCAACTATAGAAAAAAATCTTGAAAAAAAGGCTATTCATTTATTTCTTTTTTTTCTTGGGAGCCGTTCTGAAATCCCGCATCAAATTCAATAATCCGTATTAAGGCCAGAGAGCATTATACAAAAGAGTGTATCGACAGTTTTTGTAACCCACCAAGAAAGCTAACACGTTGGTCAGAGTTATTATCGGAGTATCTTCACTTTATTACTTCGATATTGTTGAATACATAAAAAAAACAATATTTTTACAGTTATTTCACTTTTTATTGCAATTCGTTTAATCATTAAATTAATCACTAACGACCATCGCATATTATTCTGAGATAAGTTTATATATAAAAATTATGTCAAAATGATTTTGGATAAAACTTAATTGCTGCTAGTCTTATATATAAAAATGAATCGCAAAATGTGTTGGTAAGCGAATAACTCAAAAACGCCTGCGCCAATTCTTTTTTTAAAATGTTCGTTGAGGCTCAAGGATAGTTTTTATGGCGAAAAAAATTCGAATAATTGCCGGAAAACCCCTAAAAACAGCCCTTTTCTTTTTCCCATACAAACGAACGAATGCTGTTAGTAACGCTAATGCTCGAGAACGGCTGAACCAATCTTGATGAAATTTTCAGAGGTTGTTCGCTGTGGATCGAGGAAAGTTTAGAAATAAAAAAACCGTATGCTTTTCGTGAGGAAAAGTCGGAAAATTGGACAATTCCAAAAAAATAACTTTTTTTTATATACAATTTTTTTTCAACTTTTTTCCTTTAGTTTTTCAATTGTCAAATTTGTCGTTTGCTTTCTTTATTATGTGTGTTTCACACAAAGTGCTCAATTACAGATTGAAATTTGTTACGATGCCACGAAGAGGTCGCGTTCGTTTTGGCATCAACATATATTGGCAGCCCATGGCACATGACCGAGTATTCCCAGGTTGCGATGACATATGAATGAAATTATGGATCGCGGGCAATCAGCAAGCGATCGTCACGATGTCAGAGCACGACTTTTCAAACAACAGTTGCGATGTTTGATAGACTTTATCTTGAAGAAACGTATATGTGGTGCTGTTAGATGCTGGATGTACTCTGTTGAGTGACAAAAGAGAGGTTTGCCGCACACACACATTCTTCTTTGGATGATGGGTGGTGGTTACACCAAATCAAATTAATGGTTTCATTTCTGCGGAAATTCTTGATTCAGAGATAGATCCAGAATTATACGAAGTGGTGAAAACCAATATGGTTCATGGACCTTGCGGACACCACAATCCCACTTCGGTTTGTATGTCTGACAATAAATGCACGAAACACTATCCAGGTGCTTTTCTTTCGGAAACACAAACTGGAAATGATGGATATCCACTTTATCGGCATCGCTCACCAGATAACAATGGCAGAACATTCAGCATTCAATTTAGAAGAGTGAATATCGAAGTTGACAACAAATCTTCAGTACTATATTCACCAATATTGTCTAATTCACATGCAAAACTCATATCAATGTTAAGTATTGCAGTTTGGTGAAATCGATCAAATGCGTTTGCAAGTCCGTCCCCGAAAGAAGCAATTTGGCGGTTATTGACCTTGAACGAAATGAGTTCAGCAAATATCAAATGGGTCGATACGTGTACTGCAATGAAGCGTTATGTAAGATATTTACTTTTGCAATTCATGAAAGTTTTCCGACTGTTGTGCGTCTCGCAGTTAATTTGAAGAATGGCCACAGAGTGTATTTCAACCCAGAGAATATAGTGGAAAACCACCAGCAACAAAATTAACATTGACGAGTTTTTTCTCAACTTGCGTCTGTGATCCGTTTGCGAGAACATTGCTCTATTCGAAAATGCCTTGATATTATACGTGGAATGCATCGTCGAAGTAATAGTTACGTAGAAAGCAAGGCAAACAAGTAGATGGACATCCAGCTATGTTCTCAACACATTAAGACGAATTTTCACAATCCACCCGAAAAACCCACGATTGCTTCTATCTTCGGTTGCTCTTGATTAATGAACGCTGTGCAACTTTTTGAGAAGCAAGCCAGCAATTACAATTGCTAGAACATGATAATCACTGGAATCACAAAATGGACGATGCGTTAGCTACTTTGAATGCAATTGAAGTTCGCACACTTTTCGCGATAATCATTTCGACATATCAGCCTTCAAATCTGCATCAGTTATGGGATGCGAACAAAAATGACATTGCCGAAGACATTTTACATCGTATTCGCTAAGAATTGGAAATGGGTAAATTCCGGTTGATACTTCCGGTGGTTTGATATCAATTCCATCTTTCCTTTATCAATTAACCAAAGATGAACTCATCACGAATGTTCGGACAATGGACAAATTATCGTAACTACGATTCCTTAAGTGCACGCGCAATGTTAGCTGCCAAAAATACCGATGTTGTTGACTTAAACTGGAAGATTCAAAGTCAAATTCCGGGAGACTTGCGCTCATACAAATTGATGGATTATGGCGTTATTATGTTCCGCAATCTTCATGCGCGGAAACTGTGTAATGGAACCTGACTGATTGTGACGCAGCTATCGAATACAAAGGGGCAGAATGCTTGATTCTACGAATTCCTCTGAGTTCAAACGATTTGCCATTTCAGTTCAAACGTATTCAGTTTCCAGTGAAAATTGCATTTGAGACACAAGGATAGTCGCATAGCGTACATTTGGAAATGATATGTTTTGCACTCGGCCAGATATACGTGGCCTGCTCACGAGTTGGAAAACCATCTTTTCTGTACACCGGAACAGAAACCAAAAAATGTTGTTTATCAAGCTGCGTTACATTGAAAAAAAGTGAAATGTTAAATTCAACTTTTTCATTTCAAAATACATAATTTCACGCTGGACAACGGTTGCGGGGTCAGCCAGTTAAATATACATATTTACAGTTGTACGTATGAGGACACATTTGTGCTCGGCTTAAATCCCTCAGGTGATATACAAATATGTATAAGTATTCGAACACAAGAGCACCCAATTGGCTCTAAATGTAATTTGAGACACCATTTTTTTGCGAACCAAAATAAACACACACAAATACATTTTTATAAACAATCTAGCCGAAAATTGTTTAACATAACGGTTCTTCTTCATGACATTATACTCATATAGTAAGTAAAAAAGGAATCAAGCAAGATTCAAAATAAAGATATTCATTAAAGTTAAGCCTGTGTGTGACAACGCTGATTAATAGTAACCTTGCCAGACTCATATTTTGGCTCCAAGAATAAAAGACTTAAATACATGAGTTGTGGTAATTCCTCGGAACTGTTGTTATAATTTGCTTTTGGTTGCTGCATCGGGAGTTATTGCAGATTATGATGATTTTGCTGTTATTGTGGCAGTGAATATACCCCCTTACACAGCAATACAATCACTAAACTCCAAATAAAGTTACGCATCTTGAATTGTTTTTGTTTGCCGAAGCGTTTGCAGATAACCCGAAGAAGAAGACGCTGATACGGTTTGAAGTACTACTGAAGATGAACAAGCAACTCGACTGAACGGTCGGTCTCCCACGAAGACTTTTATAGCGGGATTCTGTAACCAGTCTCTAGTCTCTATTTGAGACATTTTGAGGCAAATTCTCAATTTGAGACTAGTTACTATTCACTAAACAGTCTCTAGCGTTAGTCTCAAAATATTGAGACCTGGTAGTTAGCAGGTCACAAAACTAAAAAGAACTCTTGTCTGCCATTTTGAATATACTGAATAGAGATCATCATAGATATTAATCGATTGTCGTTTCTTTATATTTTGTAAGCAACTCAAACACGAAAAGGTTAAAAATAAATCAATTTTACATAAATTTCGTAAATATTTTGAAACAAAGTCAACATATATTTTTATTTTCATTGATAATTATGTTTTTTGACTATGTTATAGAAAATTTAATATTTGTTATCGACATATTTATTTTCATTCAAGTGTAAAAACATCTCTGAATAATGAAATGTAATAGATTTTGTGACTGTCACTTACAGAATAGCAATATCATCTCAAGTCTCAAAAATTGTCTCTAACTTAAAATCTCAAATTTAGAGACTTGAGACTGTCTCAAGTTACAGAATCGCACGGTTAGACTAACATATTTAAACAAATAATGTTTGGGTTACCACATATTTGTACTTTTTTTTAATAAAAAAAAGTATTTTGTGGAAAAAAATATGATATAATATATACTATGATAAGATTGCAATAAAATAAGAGGAACTGCGTTTAATATGACCTGTCGTCGCGACTTTATTTTTAGCACTAACATAAATCTGCAAGGAGCGGCAATTATATGCTTGCTTGTACAGTAGCCACATGTACAAAAAATCCAAATAGATGCGTTTATACTTAATTTGTAGGTAATATGATTTTGTGAATAGAGCATATGCTAGCGGGGTGCATATGTACAGTAGGTAGACAGCTAATTAGAAACGCAACTTATTTTGAAGCAAATGAAATTATACACTCCAAAACATTCATGGAATTTTCAACAAAAAACTTTTGTGTTGACTTTGCCGTGTGCTTTGGATTATTATTTTGTTGAAATTTCCATATCATTCAAATGCTCCTTAGTCCATCGGCGAATGACATTTTTTAGGATGTCGAAGTATTTCTCCTTATTTCAAATTTCATCAAGCATATGGAGCGGACCTACACCATTTCAGGAAAAAAACTCCCACACGATGATTGATCCTCCACCATGCTTCACTACACGTGAATAATAGCAAGGGTCAAACTCTTGATAGATTGGTCGGCAAACATATTTTCAGGATCTATGCGATTTATTTTGGTTACTTCGTTCCAAACAACATACTTCAATTAATTTGTTGTCCAAGATCGATAAGCGTTGGAAAAGTCTACGCGTTGTTTTCTAGAATTTTAGTCAGAAGTGGTTTCCTGCGTGCTGCCCTGCCGTGAAATCCAAATTCGACTAAACGCCGGGCAATTGTTTTCTTGGATATTTGGACATTATATTCGTCTTGAATTTTATGTAGAATGTCAGTGGAACTCTTTTTTTGTGTCTCCTCGAAAGATGGTAGTAATTCTGCGGTATATTTCTGTTGAAGTTTTCCGGGTTTTTTCTTTGCGTGCAACGTGGGAAATAGTTTTAGAATTCTGTATATGTTTAAGGGCAAGGGAAAACAATTTCTTTTGAGCATTTGACCTGATTCAAAATTTGTTTGTACGTCTTTCCAGACTGACGAAAGTCAAAAATGTAACTACGTAGAACGGGGAACGCTGCTTTACTCATTAAAAAACTTGAATAATACATTTTAATATATTTTAAACCACAACTTTACCAGAAATCAATAATATTATTTTTAAAAATTAACACCTTGAGGAATTTTAATTCCTTAAAAAACTGTTTCTAATTAGCTGTCGCACTTAATTCACCTTCAACATAGTAACGCATTTAATGTTTGTGAAAAAATTAACAAAACTTCAGCTGCACAACTACAAAACGGAGTGAATTTAGTAGTAAATACAGTGGCATGAACAATCCAAGACTTTTAAGAATATAAATAACAGTTGATTAAAATATTTCACATTATACTCATCAGCCACCTACGAAAGGGGAGCGTTTCTAATTAGCTGTCAACAGCTGTATTTGTGCACATAGCGCCGAAGGTCGAAATCAGGGAATTCCCTTTTAAATTAGGGAATATGGTAACCCTAATTAAGGGAGTTCTGCATTGACCGAAAGAAATGGTAGTCCGATGGTGCAAGGTCAGGGCTATATGGTGAATGCATCAAAACTTCCCAGCCAAGCTCTCTCACTTTTTGCCGAGTCATTAAAGATGTGTGTGGTCTAGCATTGTCCTGATGGAAGACAAAGCCCTTTCTGTTAATCCGTTCTGGCCGTTTTTTTCGATTGTTTGCTTTACTAACATCAGTTGTTGACAGTAAAATGTAGAATCAATCGTTCGACCAGGCTGCAGCAGCTCATAGTGGATGATTCCTTTCCAATTCCACCAAACATTCAGCATAACTCTTCGAGGCATCAATCCTAGCGTTGCGACCATTTTTTGAGCTTCACCACGCTTGGACCATGATCTTTTTCGCACATTATTGTCGTATTTGATCTACTTTTTATCTCCTGTTACCATTCGCTTCAGAAATGGTTCGATTTCATTTCGTCTCAGCAATGAATTTTCTTTTTTACTGGCGTAGACACCGCTTACGCAATTAAAGCCGAGTTAACAACAGCGCGCCAGTCGTTTCTTCTTTTCGCTACGTGGAGCCAATTGGAGATTCAAAGCAAAACTAGGTCCTTCTCCACCTGGTCCTTCCAATGGAGTGGAGGTCTTCCTTTTCCTCTGCTTTCCCCGGCGGGTATTGCGTCGAATACTATCATACATATGACATGACCTAACCAGCGTAGCCATTGTATTTTAATTCGCTGAACTATGTCAATTTCGTCGTATATCTTATATATATGTATGTATATTATATCTCGCCCTGGCCCACTCGCAAAGGACCATAAATCTTTCGCACAACCTTTCTCTCGAAAACTGTCGACCCAGCAGTTGTTGTCACTGTTTGTTTGATGACAGGAGGACGTCTTGCCCTCGTTCACTGCCAGACCCATTTGCTTTGCTTCCTTGTAAAGTCTGGAGAAAGCAGAACTACCGACGCGGGTGTTTAAGCCAATGATATCAATTTCATCGGCGTACGCCAGCAGCCTCACACTTTTATAAAAAATTGTACCTGTTCGATTAAGGTCTGCAGGTCGATTAAGGTCTGCAGCTTGAATTATTTTCTCCATCAGCAGACGCTTATTGTTCTTCAGACAGGTAATTGTTATTCGAACTTCTTCACGGTCGGGCAGTGGAACGTCTGCTCCATCGTCATCGATTGGGGAATCGGGTTCGCCTTCTCCTAGTGTTATGTTTTCACTGCACTTCAAACAAAGAAGTGTTCCCTCCTTAATTTTAGTAAGCTCTGGGCATCGGTTACTAGATCACCTCACGGGGTTTTACAAAAGTATGCTCCGGTCTTGAAACCTTCTGTTAGTCGCCGCATTTTTTCGTAGAATTTTCGAGCATTACCCCTGTCGGTCAGTTTGTCAAGCTCTTCATACTCACTCTGTCTGCAAATGCGTCTCTCTTCCCTCTTTATCTCTCAGTATATATCCCACCTCGCACGTGTAGTGGTCGATCGTAACGTTGCGAAGTAGGCAGTCTGTTTTGATGGGGGTTTTGGCTAGACGTTCATCCACCGGTGTGAATGACAGTACTCGGCGACGGAGTCTCTCTCCCACCGCGAATCCCACACCGAATTTGCACTCCTTTATATGGCCACTATAGTAAATGGTACAAGGGCCTACTCGCCTCAGTCCGTGTTCCGTCCATTGCATTTCTTGGATCAAACAGCCTGGCAGCGACACCTTCCTAATTAAGGGACCGGATATTCCAGGTTCATGCCCTCAAATCAGGATCCTTATATCGTTTGTCATGATTGTCATCAAAATGGAGGTCTCTCATCCGAGGCTGTCGATTAGTTTACATTGGTAGTGTTTTTTTCGTGGCAGTTCCCAATCCAAGCGCACAACCCTGTAGAGGGATGATTCGCCTTCTTACTTTAGCTCGTCTTCAAACGGATGTTCTTTGGCTACCCAGAGGATATTTGATCTAGGACCGAAAGTCGTGAACTCCGTGAGTCATGTGTAAAATAATCATTTCTGGTCACCCCCAAGTGAATGGCAATCGGAGAACGTATAAAATTTTTCCACTAGACGCTCAATTGTTGATCTGACAGGGCGATTATGACGACCATAAATTGGACGTAACGGTCTTAAAGTTGAGGCCACTGACTCCGAATTTGGGTAATAAATTTTAATAATTTCGACTCGTTGTTGGATCGTATATCTTTCCATGATGAAATGGCAAACCTTGATATCAAAAGAAGGGACACCTATGGGAAAAAATTTTAGAAAAATTTTAGTAAGTTTAATGTACATACTTATCTCCTAAACTACTTCAGCTACAACAACTAAACTTGCTGAATGCAAATATTATAAGAACACCTACCGACAGTGTGAAAATGAATGAAATCCCCATATAACGGTACTGTTCGAAACTACTAAAAGCGCAATAAATCAATAACTAAAAACGCAAGAGACAATAAATTTTGCCTCCGTAAAGGTATGAGAAGGCTATATAGGAGCCGCTGTGATATTTGGATAATGGGCGTGGCACCACCTACTTTTGGATAAAAGCAAATATCTCGGGACTCAACTAACTGATTTCGACTAAACTTATTACGTGTCATTTTTATCATATTCCGATGACACGGTGTGAAAACCCATATAATATAATTTTTAATTCCATTTGATTCTTTCACTTTCCAGTGGTTCCAGTATTGGAATCTCATATACAAAGACAGTCGATTTGATTCAGCCCAATAAATGATCATAGCATTATTGATTCAATCGGCGGTCTGCATGGACTTTTATAACGTATTTTTGTAGCGAAAGCCTCTGCCTTTTTAACAGTCGTTGGCAGGATAAAAATTCGCTTGTGCTCCGGTTACTCGTTTGTCGTGGGAAAGGTACTTTTATTATGTTATTCTTAGCGGCAATTATAATTTATCCAAATTTCGGCATGAAATAAGAAAAGTCACCTTATAAAGCATCCAAGAGTTTGCTAATTTCACTGCATCTTTCCCAAATCTGAGTATGATAATCGCATTCATTTGTTAGAGTGACTAATTAAAGCCTGTAGAAATACGCATTGCTTTAGAGCAGAACATTATAGCAACACTAAACTTGATGTATTCAAGAGAAGACGCCTTACTGGAGAAACTCACCAGTATTAACAGCACACACTGCATACGAAATACGATGATTTTAATAAGATTCCACTGATTTTCCAACAATTTCTTTTTATCAGATTGAGAGAATTATACAAAAATGGCATTGAGTTTATGGACACAAGGGTGCATCGATAGTTCTTTTAACCCACCAAGGAAGCTAACTCGTAGGTCAGAGTTATTAACGGAGTATCTTCACTTTAATACTTCGATATTGTTGAATACATAAAAATAAAACAATATTTTTACAGTGATTTCACTTTTTATTGCAATTCGTTTAAGCGTTAAAGTAGTTACAAAAGACATTCGCACATTATTCTGAGATAAGTTTGTATACAAATTGTATGTTATAAAACTTAATTGTTGCTGGTTATATACACATTTACATATGAGAATACATTTGCGCTCGGCTCGGCTCAGGTGATATATGTATGTATGTACATATGTAAGTTAGCGCACTCAAGAGCACCCAAATGTAATTTGAGAACCAAAATAAACACACACAAATATATTTTTATAAGCATATCTAGACGTAAATTGTTTAACATAACGGTTCTTTTTTATTACATTATAGACATGCAGAAAAAGCCGAAAAAAGCAAGAGTCAAAATAAAGGTTTTTAATAAAACTAAGCCTGTTTATGGCAACGATGATTAACAACAACATAGCCAGGCGCACATTTTGGCTCCAAGGTTAAAACACTTTGAATAAGGAAGTCTTCTAAATTCCCGGAACTGTTGTTATAATTTGTTTGTGGTTGCTGTATCGGGTGTTGTTGGCGTTGATGATGAGGATTTTGTTGTTGTTGTGGCAATGAATATACCTCCATACACAACAATATAATCACTAAACACCAAATAAAGTTACGCATCTTGAATTGTTTTTGTTTGCCGAAGCGTTTGCAGATAACCCGAAGAAGAAGACGCAGATACCGGTTCACGTACAACTGGAGATGCACAAGTAACTCGACTGAATGATCTTCCACGACTAAGCTTTTAGACGAGCGGTCAGCTAGCTAATATACTTGTAGTTAAACAAATAATGTTTGGGTTGCCACATATTTGCACTTTTTTGGACTACATTCTTTTTTTAGTGATTTTTAAATAGTATTTTGGGGAAGGAAATTTTGAATAAATGCTAAACAGTGATATTTGAATTAGATTTAGTTAAAAAAGTACTTTAAATATTTTTTATATCTTTATACCGTTAAAAGTCGATTTCACTAGAAAAAGTTAAAATACTTTAACTTACAGAATCAAACCCATTTACTTGTCATTGAAAGCCACTAAAGAAGACGAAATGAAAAATCCGGAATGGAACCCGATTTTGATACCCCTAAAAAATGAATACTACGTATTAAATTTGGATTTTGAACTCGAATACTTATAGGCCAGGTTAGATAATTGTTTGAAAACATAAAATAAACATATGATTAAATCCATCGGAAACGATATATACTCGTCAAATAACAAAAATTAAGTGAAAAATAATTTACGGTCGCTTTGAGATCGGGAAAGGTAAGTGGGTTACGTGGTTGAATTTTTAGGCGTTAATAATGATTAATCTCGATTTCCAGCAAAACTTCGACTACAACAAGAAAGAAGATTATGGCAATTTATTAGGCAATGAAAAGATCTAAAAATTTTGCATATATACTTGTGTTACATAATCTTATATGAAAACTTCAAACAACCAAGATTTTGGGTTTTTATTTTTATCTGGTATTCCTGTCGATTAAATCAAACTAATTTTCTAGTAAATCGACCTGGCTTATTGTATGTTTTATATTCAGAAATTTGTAGAGCTAATCATAGATTTATATTTTTATTTTTAACTAGTAAAAGATGTTTTTTCTTTCACGAAATGTGGTGGAAACTTATCTTCTCCATTGTTTTGCCATTGCCTTACTCTTGACAGTCTCCAAAAAATTTTTTTTAAACGGTATCTAAAGAAAAAAATAATATGATTATTTTTGGCCCATCCTAATATATATACATATATTTTTGAATCGTCATGATGATTATGGGCGTTTTTAACGGCTTGCGAGATTTTTTTGAAGCTCAATTCAATTTTGTGGCAACTACTTATGTCAACAGGTTACTTTATTTT
Organism: Bactrocera neohumeralis; assembly: GCF_024586455.1. NCBI lineage: Eukaryota > Metazoa > Arthropoda > Insecta > Diptera > Tephritidae > Bactrocera > Bactrocera neohumeralis. The sequence goes on along the minus strand of NC_065920.1, from coordinate 48,620,807 downwards.
ATATATGTATGTATGTACATATGTATGTATTTTCATTTCTTTCTATATTACGATTGTTTTTCTTTTTATAAACATTAATATATTTCATTGTTCAGTGTCTTGTCCACAGTTTGGCTGCTCAATTAAAAGACAATGGAAAATTTAACAAGTAAGGAAGGGCTAAGTGCGGGTGTCACCGAACATTTTATACTCTCGCATGATAAAGTAATAATCGAGATTTCATTGTCCGTCATTTACATATTTTTCAAATACCGTATTTGTGTTAAGTTTTATTCCGCTATCATCATTGGTTCCTATTGTATATATTATACAGAGAAGGCATAAGATGGAATTCAAAATAGCGTTAAATTGGAAGAAGGCGTGGTTGCGAACCGATTTCACCCATATTTCGTACATGTCATCAGGGTGTTAAGAAAATATTATATATCGAATTTCATTGAAATCGGTACAGTGGTTCCTGAGGTATGGTTTTTGGTCCATAAGTGGGCGAGGCCACGCCCATTTTCAATTTTTTAAAAAAAGCCTGGGTGCAGCTTCATTCTGCAATTTCTTCCGTAAAATTTAGTGTTTCTGACGTTTTTTGTTAGTCGGTTAACGCTTTTTAGTGATTTTCAACGTAACCTTTGTATGGGAGATGGGCGTGGTTATTATCCGATTTCTTCCATTTGAAACCATTTGAACTGTATATGGAAATGCCTGAAGGAAACGACTCTATAGAGTTTGGTTGACATAGATATAGTAGTTTCCGAGATATGTACAAAAAACTTAGTAAGGGGCGGGGCCACGCCCACTTTTCCAAAAAAAATTACGTCCAAATATGCCCCTCCCAAATTTCACTTTAATATCTTTATTTATGGCTTAGTTATGACACTATAGGTTTTCGGTTTCCGCCATTTTGTGGGCGTGGCAGTTGGCCGATTTTGCCCATCTGCGAACTTAACCTTCTTATGGAGCCAAGAAATACGTGTACCAAGTTTCATCATGATATCTCAATTTTTACTCAAGTTACAGCTTGCACGGACGGACGGACGGACAGACAGACATCCGGATTTCAACTCTACTCGTCATCCTGATCACTTTGGTATATATAACCCTATATCTGACTCTTTTAGTTTTAGGACTTACAAACAACCGTTATGTGAACAAAACTATAATACTCTCCTTAGCAATTTTGTTGCGAGAGTATAAAAACGCTCCGAAATGTGGACAAATCCATGGCTCTGCAAAATATACAGCTTGAAAGAGGTGAGTTTCAACAAATTTCTACATGATATGTAAAGTTACAATTTTAGATATCTTCTGCAGATGATTAAAAGTGTGTTCATATGTGGAGATAGCTGTAGTTTTAGTCCATAATAATACAAACTACAACAATATATAGACCTTCAATTTGCTTTTGAACTCATGAAAGGCCAAATAATATCGAGAATGTGAAAATCACAATCAATACAAGTGGTAATTTATTACTCTTCAGTGATCTACTAATGTGTCTGTCTTCGGTTTGGACCCGATAATTAGTTTCGTTTAAAGAACTCTAACTTTTTTTTCAAATTATTGAGTACGACGATCATCATTTAAGAAAATTAACAGATCCATATCCTTATTTAACTATATTACTTCAATGTCTACAGGGATCATGAACCAGTTTGAGTATATATACATATGTATGTTAAGAGACACCATAACACCCGATAAAGGTTGCAAACAAAAAGTCCCTGTTATAACAAATATTTAAATAAGATGAAGAAATTAATCACAATTGTCAGATGAGATCACGCAATGCGCCAAGGGAAGCTCATCATCATTCCCAGTCAACATTTTCGAGTCGTTAAATTAACGACTTTTCAGTACAAAAACTTACAGCTGTTAAGCAATACTCTTCCTAGCGTTTTACTAATTTAGGTTCACTAAAAAAACCAGCTTCTAGCGAATATACACATTAATAATAAGTATAAAAAAATCATTTTTTGTGTAAATTACACAGTAATCTGGGGGAAATTTTCAGTTAAGTTTACAAATTTATATCTGAAATAAAATTCCCTGGTAAAACGTACCAGAATTATTAGTTATGCTCTGTAGATCAGAAGGTCCAATAAGTGTAGTTTATGATGTCACTAAACAACAACGGTAGGCAATAAATATATATACAAGTATAATTTAGGTTGGGATATCTAGGTTAAGTAAATAGGCTGATTTCTCCTGACGCCACGAATAACTTGAACAGTTACAGACCCCTGTCCGTTGCGATACCCAGAACTAGCAGGTAAGGAGCAAAAAGACCGCCGCATATCGACAAAACGTTTAGAGTCACATATTTATAAATTCCAACCAATTCGCCAGGCTCGTAGAAAGTATGGCAGGCCGAAATGCTTCAACCAAAGTCTGGCGTAAGCTGGACATTGGAGAGGAAAGTTTTTTCACCTCATCTTTCTCATTGCAACTTTGACAAGCTGCGTCCGCGATAATCTTTAGACCCACCGTCTGAGTGCCAGTGGGATGGTGTTCAGTTAGGAAACCTATCATTAGCGGAGATGTGAGCCTGCTAAGAGCAAGCAGTTCAATAGCCCTTTTACGTTCCACTGTGGGAAGAGGTTTTCGCAACACTACAAGTGCTGGTTGCTGACCAATGCTTGTTGAGCTTGCCCGAGTCCCATTGATTCAGCTCGAGTCGTGATAGAATTTCGGTAACAGTGCCTTTTCTATCAAGCTCATCGGCTTTATAACTTCCGCCAACTACGCTGTGGCCAAACACCGTTTATAGTTTTATATAGAAGTAGTTTGAGGCTACTGCTAGTAAGGTCATGCACTCCTTGACAAGCGTCGAGCTCACTGTCAACGGGCTCACCTCGGCATTACAACTAAATATGTTAATTATATTAAGGGTGGTTTGTACAGAACTCTTTTTTGAGAACGCCTAATACCCCTATATATAATCTAAAGTAGTTTAATTATCCATTATTATTTCACAAAACTAATGAAAATAGATCCTACATATACAGACTGATCACGATAATCAGAGTTACTGTTTTCGAGTAAAATAGTAGCTACCTTAATGATACCAGATATATTTATGAAGTGGTTGGTATTGTTGTCATAATGAGGTCAATGCCTATCCCACGGAAACTCTGCTCTGATGATAAAGAAACAAAAGTTAAATTTTTAAGCTCCAAATATTTATGCATATTTAAATATAATACATATTAATATTCTAATGAAAAATTCCATATCTATCATATTTCTATGTTGTTCAGAAGACACGAAAGCTACAATATAATCGATCACCTTAGTATTTACTTAGGACTAGTATAATAAGTTATATAAGTTCCTATAAATTTCGACTTGTGTTTAATTTATATTCTTTCTGCAGATATCAAGTGGTTTAACCAGTATCTTAATACCAAGGTTGCCATAAAATTGTATTCACGGCAAATACAATTACAATACAATATTTTCAAAGAACTTGATTAGATCAAAGTTAAGAGGGGAAGTATTTGGCAGAGTCCTCTGTCGGGATTTCTACATCAGCTCTACTTACAGACTAATAGACCACTGTGACGTCTTTCAAGCGGAGGCTGGAACTGAATGGCTATACTGACTTTAAGCTCGCTAACTCTGTACTGCTCCTAGTCAAGGAGTACATGAATGGATTAAAAATAGCATCAAGCTTCTTCCATTTTATATTTGTATAGGCGAACAGTGACAGCAGAATCGCTAGAAGCTGGAAAGCCGGTAAGCTTGCTAGAGAGGGCACTCTTTCCCCAATTTCATCTGTTTGAATGCGAGTCGGGTTTCCGCATTCGGACATTGCAACTTTCTTCCTCCAGTGAGCTGCAATTTTGTTCAAATGAAATTTATCGATTGTGGATCAACCTTACGATAATTTTTTAAACAAATTTCGCAAACAAAACGTGTTCCTTATTATTTTCCTTAGTCGCTTTCAATGGTAAGTAAATTTACAGCTTGTTTAATTAAAGTATTTAAAAAAAACTGAAAAAATCAGTTGAAAAAGGAATATAGAAAAAAGGATATACTCACCTTTTAATACTTTTTGGATTATGGTGAGTGCATGGTTCTTGGCAGGATAAAAGAAACTAGTCATCTTCATTTATCTTCAAATGAATTTGGAGATCTTTTCGTAAAATATGTTTTTTCTAACAAAAATGCAAAAACAATTTTTAAAATATTATAATGAGGCAACTCAAAAAATATATATATTCAAATATGTTGACTCGCTGACCGCTAGTCTAAAAGCTTAGTCGTGGGAAACCATTCAGTCGAGTTGCTTGCGTATCTTTAGTAGTTCTTCAAGCGGTATCGGTTATCAAACAAAAACAATTGAAGATGCGTAACTTAATTTGTAGCTTAGTGATTATGCTGCTGTCCAGCGAAGGCGCGTGAATTCCGGTAATTTTCTCGTTGTTTAAATCTCACATACAAAGGCAGTCTGATAACAACATATCTTATAGAATAAATGAAATTTGAAATAAAATAGTGATTCATTTATCTCTTTTTTTTCTTGGGAGCCGTTTTCTGAAATTCGCCATCAATTCATCCCAATAAATGATCGTAGTACAGCCCTGTTTTTCTTTGTGATTGCCAGAAGCAGTTCCTATCACCTTCCTTTTCGCTTATTCAATTGGCGGTCTGTCGAGGCACTTTTAGTACGTATTGCTGTAGCTGTGGTAGCGACAGAATTCTGCCAACTTAACAGTCTTTGGCCGGATAAAAATCCGAGTCCCTTCCGTTTACGTAGACCAGTCTGTCGTAGGAACGGTATTTTTATCACATTATTCTCAGGTCAACCGTCATCTGGACTTGATTTATCCAAAACCGACATGTGACCATGTTAAAACTCATTTAACCAAATTTTTTACAATCGCCATAAGAGAAGAAATATCACTGTATACAGCGTCAAAGCGTTCCTTGATTTCACTATATGTTTCCCAGCCAAAAAGAATATACGCAGCACCGATCTATATTGTGCTTTATCCATCTTTCCCAAATCTGAGAATACTACACACTTTCACACACAGCCAAACGAGGCCTAACCGGCTGACGGGAGTTGCGAGTATACACTAGGGTGTCCGTTATTTACCAAGTTGGCTATTTCCACTTTGGTATCGTCAAAATCGTTTCTTTTTGACCTAAAAACAATTTTGGAAACAAAGAAAAATTTTTTCGATGCCGTTTAACCCTGCCTAAATAAGGATACTTTTCCCATTTAATTAACATGGGATTTTGCACTATTTAGCAAATAATTCTTATTTCGTACATTACACTGTTTAACTTACCAACAATGCTCAATTCCGCTTCTATTATGATACCTTTAGACGGAGAAATTTTCATATTGGCGCAAAATATTTATTACCTAACCTTTGGAAGGGTCAAAATTTATTTGTATTGATTATTTTAATTATTTTGCTTAAACTACTTACTAGTTAATTTTTATTCTGAATTTCATTTAAAGTTTCTTATTTTTTGCTTCTGAAAGTCACACAGTGATTCTATGAAGAAATTATAGTTCAAATTGAAGTACGGTAATATGGTTATTACCAACACAAAATAAATAAAAGAACCAGATATATTGGATACGTGGCCCTCTAGCGGACGGTCGTTAAAGTGAATAAATACAACAAACTAATTTTTTACTTATTGTCTATTCTGGTTGTTGTAATTGATAGTAAACGGTACAATTCTTAATTCACTTTATAATATTGAATTTTTAGTTGTTAAGTTGATGTGACTAGTGCAATGAATAGAAAGTGTAAAAATTGATTTGGTATTCAGCTAAAAAATATCTTTCTAACCTCGAGCGCTCCAATCTATTGAAAATTAAGAACTTTCATCATGAGTTTAGAAAAAAATTTACGAAAACGAATGTTTTTATTGAAGAACCTTACGGATGATATAAATGGTAATAAATTACCTTCTAATAAACAAGTTTTAAGGTTACTATTTTATTATACTAAAAATATCAAAACAACAGTGTACGATGGATGTAAAATAACTATAGAAAAAGTTAAAAAATTTTGGATATTTGCTGGTAATTTTATATTAGATGACAATCGATCAACGATCAGAAAGACAATTTCATCTGAATTTTTCGGGCAATCAACGAGGAAATGTAATTGAATTATCTGGTAATATCAATAAAATATTAGTCAATTAATAAATGAAACGTTTATAAAATACTTGAATTTACTTTTTTATGTGAGTTAATATTCAATATACATACATATATGGTATTTCAGAGAAACAGGATGATGATCGCTCTACTGAAGTATCAACTTCTGATAATCCACTCATTGTAAATGATAAGCGGTCCTCTGAAAACATCGAAGCAGCATCGTGTAATGTAGAACACCAGTTAAATGATTCTGAATTATCAAGAGACAATTCAGGTATTAGACTTGAACTCAATCATTACGTTGATTTATCTATTGAGTGCATTAATTTAACAATAAAACATAATTGATTTTCTTTCAGAAAACCATTTGCCGTTGAGTTTGACAAGCGCGGGTGGAGCAACGTCTAGTGGGGAAGCATTAACCTTTTCTTCACCCCTAAGTCAACCATCAGAATTTTAACTAGGTGGAAGATATTATAATCGGAAGGATATGAGTGGAACTATTAATATTATGACAGAGAACGTTGTCGCTACATTGGATAATTGTAAAGTCTCTTATAGAAATTCTGTCCGTATTATATCTGCAATATCTGAAGCATTAGAATTTGATACCAATAATCTAATTTTGAATAAGACATCATTTAATGAACAGTGAAAAAAAATTCGAGAGCAAAAAGCTTTAAAAATTCAAAAATTATTTGATGACGTCCAGCTTACTGCAGCTGTTCTTCATTGGGAAGGTAAGCTTATACCAGATACTGTTTCGTGTAAGCAAGTTGATCGCGTACCTATTTTAATTAGTAATAATGGGGCTAAAAAAATTTTGAGCGTACCTGCTTTACCTGACGGAAAAGGAAAAACTCAAGCTGAAGAAATTTATAGTGTTCTTAATAATTTGAACTTAACCGAATCTATCAAGGCACTGTGTTGCGCTACAACCGCTTCTAATCTAGGTTGCAATAATGGAGCGGCAGTATTATTGGAACAAATGCTGGATACAGATTTATTATGGCTACCGTGTCGACATCACATATTTGAGCTAACTCTTACGAGTGTTTTTACTTCAAAGTTACCAGGTACTACTGGACCAAACGTCCCTTTGTTTGAAAAGTTTCAGACTTCTTGGAATACAATAGATAAAAATAAATTCAAAGATGGATTAGAGGGAAATAAAATTCATAAAAAAATGATTAATCAAGTTGACGAAATAGATCGAAACATCCAAAATTTATTAGATACGGTTTTACTCCGCGACGATTACAAAGAGCTTCTTGAATTGTCCGGAATATTTCTTGGTATTGTCGACCATCAAAGTATTCATTTTTATAAACCTGGAGCTTTCCATCACGCTCGCTGGATGTCGAAAGCCATTTACTCATTAAAAATTTACGTTTTTCGAGATGCTTTTGAACTATCACCAGAAGAAGAAAAAAGTTTATTGGACGTTTGTTTATTCGTGGTATTTATATACATACATACATATGTGAGATTTTGGTATACTGCACCTCTTGCTACAGCGGCTCCGAACCAAGATTTGCAATGCTTGAAAGCAGTTTATGCTTATACCTAGGTTGCTATATATATTTCTGGCCTAATAATGTAAATAGACATATTTATCAACGAAAATTTTTTTTTTTATTTTTTTTTTTTTTATTTTATTTTTTTTTTGTCGATTGCTGTTTTGTTTCGGGCTCATACGCATAGATCCATGATTCGTCACCTGTGACGATCTTATAAACGTCTTTTGAAGCACCGCGATCGTATTTTTTCAGCATTTCTTTACACCAATCCACACGAGCCTTTTTTTGAGCGATTGTCAAATTGTGCGGGATCCAACGAGAACAAACCTTTTTTACGACCAGGTGTTCATGCAATATCGAATGTATGCTGGTGGGAGAAATGCATAGGCATGCCTCTATCTGAGGGTATGTTACATGACGGTCTTGCATTATCAGTTCACGTACGGCATCGATGTTTTCTGGCACAACGGCTGTTTTTGGACGACCTTCACGGAATTCGTTGTACCAGTTTTTCACAGTGCTATAGGATGGTGCTTCATAGCCATACAAAGATTTTAGTTCATCGATGCACTCTTGTCGTGATAATCCACGTCGAAAGTTGTGAAAAATGATCGCACGAAAATGTTCACGAATTAATTCCATTTTTTGGCCGAGATGAATTTTTTAATTCCCTGTAAATAAAACAATTCACGATTAAATGACAAAACGTTCTGAGTGATGTTATGCTAAAAAATGTCAAACTTTCCAATGGAAATGTCAGATAGCACCTGGCAACATTTAGTGTTGCCCTAGGCCAGAATATATATAGCAGCCCTCGTAGAACTATTGATAAGTGTTTATCTGAAGCTGTCTTGAAAAAAATTAAAAACCATTTATGGTACTTGAGCCCAGAGGTGGTGGCACTCTCATTTTTTGATAAAAATATGTCAGTCCCTATCAAACGCAAAATGGTCAAAGCCTTGACCTTGGATCCTGCTTATGAATTTGGTTGTCCCAAAAAGTATTTTATAAACAATGATAGTGATATAAAAAATTTACAAACTAAAGAAATTGATTACTTTGTAAATTGTAATACTTTGAACTTTTTTAAGAGATTTGATATTAATACGAGCTTTTTGGAACTTGACGTGCAGACTTGGCATGAAAATGATGATTACACTCAGTCCTTTTTTTACGCGATCTCTTTTTACGCTATTTCACTTTAACGCGGTTATTTTTGCAGCGCAAATTCCTTTTTTTACGCGAATTTCTCACTTTAACGCGATTGCTTTTTTTCGTTTTTTGCTTGGTCTTAAACTTGCAGCAGAATTGGAAAATTAATGATACTGAACCGAACCGTGCCGAACGTGCACGAATTTTTCAAAAAGAATTGAGTCTCTCCATGTTAAGATATAAAGAGCTACATCGGAATTTATTGGGTCCAAAAAGAAGCATTCAAACAAAATTAACTGAATTTATGGTGCAAACTCAGTCGGAGATGCTAAGTCAATCAGAACATCAATCCATAGTTCTTACTATTGATTCTGATACAAATTCTAGTGATATCAGTGCCGGCCATCAAAATAAGCGGTTAAGAATGATTTCCACTACGGATAATGACAGTGATTAAACAGCATTCAACGGTCTTTTCAATAAATCTACCTATTTTCTATTTTCTTCTCTTTTATATATGGTTTTTGTTTTGTATTTTTTATTTTGTTATGAATGAATAAATCATAAGTCTGAAGTCTGAGTTGAAACTTATTGTATTGTTTTTGAATATATTTTTGCGCGTATATTTTTTTATAAGCGATATTTTTTATATTCGGAACCAATTCGTCAGTTAATATTGGAAAACTAACCATTTTTACGCGATTAGTGGCAGAACCAAAAATCGCGTAAAAAAAGGACTGAGTTATTTAAATCGTTGTTTTTAGCCACCACTTACCACGGCGCTAGGTCTTTCCGCACAAATTATTTAAAAAGAAAGTTTAAAATAAAAGATCTTACACCAAATTCAGAATAAAAATTAATTAGTAAGTAGTTTAAGCAAAATAATTAAAATAATCAATACAAATAAATTTTGACCCTTCCAAAGGTCAGGTAATAAATATTTTGCGCCAATATGAAAATTTCTCCGTCTAAAGGTATCATAATAGAAGCGGAATTGAGCATTGTTGGTAAGTTAAACAGTGTAATGTACGTAATGAGAATTATTTGCTAAATAGTGCAAAATCCCATGTTAATTAAATGGGAAAAGTATCCTTATTTAGGCAGGGTTAAACGGCATCGAAAAAATTTTTCTTTGTTTCCAAAATTGTTTTTAGGTCAAAAAGAAACGATTTTGACGCTACCCAAGTGGAAATAGCCAACTTGGTAAATAACGGACACCCTAGTATACACCATATGTAAAAAAATTTCTCATCCAATAGTGGTGACATCAGGCGCTTCGGCCTGGTACTTACCGGAAATAGAACAAAGAAAAGCGCATTTGTTTGTTAGAGCGACTAATTAAGGCCTGTAGAAATAATCAATTTCCTTTGGAGCAGACGTTACAGCAGCCCTAAAACTGATGCATTTCACAGAAGACGCCTCACTGGAGAAACTCACCAGCCCTCACTGTATACGAAATGCGACGACTTTAATACGGATAAGATTCCACTGATTTTGCAACAAAATTCGTTATTTTTTGATTGAGAGAATTATACAAAAATGGCATGGAGTTCATGGACACAAGGGTGCATCGACAGTTCTTGTGACCCACCAAGGAAGCTAACTCGTAGATCAGAGTTATTAACGGGGTATCTTCACTTTAATACTTTGATATTGTTGAATACATAAAAATAAAACAATATTTTTACAGTGATTTCACTTTTTATTGCAATTCGTTTAAGCGTTAAAGTAGTTACAAAAGACATTCGCACATTATTCTGAGATAAGTTTGTATACAAATAGTAATCAAAATCAATTTGTATAAAACTTAATTGTTGCTGGTTATATACACATTTACATATCAGAATACATTTGCGCTACATATGTAAGTTTGCGCACTCAAGAGCACCCAAATGTAATTTGAGAACCAAAATAAACACACACAAATATATTTTTAAAAACATATCTATACGTAAATTGTTTAACATAACGGTTTTTATTACATTATAGACATATAGTAAAGGCGGAATAAGCAAGAGTCGCAAAATAAAGATCTCATTAAACTAAGACAGGGGTTTCCGAAAAAAGAAAAAAACCGAACGATTTTAATTTTTTTGTTTCTTATGGGTTTTTTGGGTTGAATGAAAAATTTAA